>NC_140485.1:66545542-66895542 GCF_964271855.1 Acomys minous | reverse complement strand
AGAAAAAGGAAAGAAGGAAGTCAAATATCTATTTTGGGTGTGCACGTGACACAGCACAAGAGTAGAGGTCAGAGGTCAACACACAGGCCTCAGTCCTTTCCTTCCACCATGTGCGTCCTGGGGATCCAACATGCGATTGGTAGCAGGCGCTCTTCCCTGATGCGCAGCGGCCTCGCCTCGCTGAGCACAGTAGAGAAGGATAGCCATATATTTTGTGCAGAAAAGCTGTCTGTGTGGTGTGGGCACATGCCAGCTCACCCTGAGGCTGCTACCCGGCAGGCATGAGCCTTAGCCATCCAGGGCCTGGCTGTGTGAACTTGCCTGGAGAGAAGTGAATCCCTGTTCACTCTGGCTAGGACGCGTCGGCCAGCGAGAGCAGCCACTCCACCTGAGCGCAGCTTGCTGGGCTTTCAACTAGGAGCCTGGGTGATGCCCGACCTGGCTGCTGAGTCACTAAAACGCATGCGAGTTTCTTCTTCTCTGTGGCTATTGTAAAACACCAAGCGCAAAAGCCGCTGGAGGAAGGAAGTTGGGTTCGGCTTTTACTGTTCCAGAGGAGCCCACAATGGCTGCAGGAGGCCAGAGCAGGAGGCCGAGAGATCAATTCTCAACTGCGCACAGGAAACAGAAGCAGAGTGAGACATAACCCTCAAAGCCCTCTCCAACTGATGTCCTTCCTCCAGCAGGGCTGCACCTCCTAAAGATTTGTAGCTCCCTCCCCTCCCCACCAAGCAGCGCCACCAAATGGAGAACAAGTGTTCAAATCCCTGAGCCTGTGGGGGACATTTCTCATTCCACCACTTTGCCCATGTCTTCCCTACAGCTGTACGGGTGGAGTTCCCCTCAGCCACCTGACCATCTTCTACACATCCCCCCCCTTTTTTTTTTTAAGATTTATTTATTTATAATGTACAGTGTTCTGCCTGCATGTACACCTGAAGGCCAGAAGAGGGCACCAGACCTCATTCTAGATGGTTGAGAGCCACCACGTGGTTTCTGGGACTTGAACTCAGGACCTTTGGAAGAACAACCAGTGCTCTTAACCTCTGAGCCATCTCTCCAGCCCCCACACTCTGTTTTTTTAATAATTAATTTTATTTTATGTGCATTGGTGTAAGGAAATCAGATGCCTTGGAACCGGAGTTACAGACTCCGGAGTTGTTAGCTGTCATGTGGGTGCTGGGAATTGAACTTGGATCCCTTGGACGAGCAGACAATGCTCCTACCCACTGAACCATCTCTCCAGCCCTTCTACACACTTTTTTTCTTTTTCTTTTTTTGGTTTTTTTATTTTTATTTTTTAAGTTTTATTTATTTTTATTTATTTGGTTTTTCGAGACAGGGTTTCTCTGTGTAGCCTTGGCTGTCCTGGACTCATTTTGTAGACATGGCTAGCCTTGAAATCACAGGGATCCTCCTGACTCTGCCTCCCGAGTGCAGGGATTAAAGGGGTGCGCCATCACTCCTGGCACTCCTTTTTGGTTTTTTGAGACAGGGTTTCTCTGTGTACAGCCCTGGATGGCCTTGAACTCACAGACAGCCACTTGCCTCTACCCCTCAAGTACTGGGATTACAGGCGTGCACCACCATGTAGTGGCTCTTCTTTTTTTTTTTTTAAGTTTTTATTTATTATTATGTAAACAGTGCTCTGCCTGCATATGCTCCTGTAGGCCAGAAGAAGGCATCAGATCCCATCACAGAGGGTTGGGAGCCACCATGTGGTTGCTGGGAATTGAACTCAGGACCCCTGGAAGAGCAGCCAGTGCTCTTAACGACTGAGCCATCTCTCCAGCCCTGTAGTGGCTCTTCTATAAACTCTTTTTTATTATTATTAATTCATTCATATTACATTTCAGTAGTTTCCCATCCCTTGTATCCTCCCATTCCTCCCTCCCTCCCACTTTCCCCTTATTCCCCTCCCCTATGACTGTGACTGAGGGGGACCTCCTCCCCCTGTATATGCTCATAGGGTATCAAGACTCTTCTTGGTAGCCTGCTATCCTTCCTCTGAGTGCCACCAGGCCTCCCCATCCAGAGGACGTGGTCAAATATGGGGCACCAGAGTTCGTGTGAAAGTCAGTCCCCACTCTCCACTCAAGTGTGGATAATGTCCTGTCCATTGGCTAGATCTGGGCAGGGGTTTACTGCACGGACTGTCATTGGTTGGTGCCATAGTTTGAGCAGGACCCCGTCCTGCCCGTTATAATGATGTTCTTGTTGATATACCCAGAAGAAGCTCCAGCACACAACAGGCCCATATGCTCAGCCATGGTCTACACACTCCTTAGAGCACTCGCCACTGGGGCAGAGTGGCATGCAGCTGGGGGAGTTCGTCTGGAATTTCAGGTAAGGGAGCCTCCCTCTGCCCTCCTCAGGTGAAACAGTCCACCTGCGGACAGTTGGATAGTCGTTGCAGCTGCTCTGATGAGGGGGAGGCATGGTGGTTCTTCATTCCCCGGCTAGACTGTCCCAGGGCAGGGCGTGGCTGCACGGATTAGTCACAGTGGTGAGTGGCAGGCCCGAGCTCCCGTTCCTTAGTATCCACCTGTTTAGTGGGGTCATGGCAGCGCTGACATTCTCAGACAACAGTGCCGGGCACATGGTGACACTCGGGCCACCACTGTGATGACACTTGCAGAGCCCAGAAGTGCCACCAGCTGAGCAAGGCCAGAACCTGGCACATGGGACTAACTCTGGGGTCTTCTAGAGCTCAAAGCTAAGGCCGCATCCCACACCAGTTAACACACAGTGTCAGGATTCGGCCTGGACAAGGTCTGTAGCCAATCCCATGGTAGCTCAATCCCTGGGACTCACGCGGTGGAAGGTGAGAACTGACTTCCCCAAACCGCCCTCTGACCTCCACACTTGCACACCCGCACACGCAACAAATAAGTAAATGTAATACGCCGGAGCGGTGGTGGCGCACTCCTTTAATCCCAGAACTCGAGAGGTGGAGGCAGGCGGATCGCTGTGAGTTCGAGGCCAGCCTGTTCTACAAAGTGAGTCCAGGACAGTCAAGGCTACACAGAGAAACCCTGTCTCAAAAAAAAAAAAAAAGAGTAAATGTAATACAAATTTCAATTTAAATTCTTTCCACTGTGCACTCTGACGTGCACAGTTTGTGCACGTTTGTGTGGTTTCTGTTTTTCCTCTCTGTGAAATAGGACCCTATACATATCAAGGCTTCGAACTTGATATGTAGCCAAGAATGCCCTTGAATTCCCGCTTCCCCTGCTGCCCACTAGGGGGCGTTACTGTGGTGCACTACCACAGGCCTTAGTTAGACCTGTGTGTTGAAGTCTGAGCTGAGAGATCCTTGAAAAACAAATCAACAACCTCTATGTCCCTAGAGATGAAGCCAGAAGACGCCGGAGTCGGAGGGCGTGACCTGGGGCCCAGCTCGGGGCTCAGGGGAGTCTCCACACTGAGCAGAGCCTGGACTGACACCCCGACCCATCCCACTACCTACCGCCATCGCCATCCCCGGTCAGCCCCAGGCCTTGCTGGGGCCCCGCCCCGCCCCGCCCCCACCCGCAAGGGACCGCTAAAGCCGGCAGCAGTTCTGAGCCCAGCTTGGACGCCAGGGGGAGCTCTAAGGGACTGGACTGGCTCCTTCCCACAGCTGGTTCAAACTGGTTTGGGCAGGGTGCGGCCTCTGCAGACTGCATTCCAGGCTTTTCCAGGGCCTGGGGATCCTGGGCAGGAATACTGGGAGCAGGGCCTGCGGCGGTAGCCACGCATCCTCTGGGAGACTAGACCCTGTGCAAATTCAACTGTTTGTTTAAAATCTTTCCTGTGGCGGTAGGCAGGGTCTCTGGCACACTGAGGGACCAGAGGAAGCCCGGCCTGGGGAGGACTCGAATACTTTGTGTGTCAGAACCAATCAGTGGCTGACCTGGAGGAACGGGCAGGCCAGCTCCCCCTTTCTCCCATGTCCCCAGTTCAAAAAGTGGGGTGGGGCACCGGATTCTAGAAACACAGTGATTGCTAGCTCCCGGATTCCACCTAGGGTGTGACTCTTTAAGATGGAGGAACAATTTCCCCGCCTCCCCAAGGCACTCATGGTTTAAACTTATACTCTAGGCTGGTTTATTGAGACAGGCTCGTCTAACCCAGGCTAGCTTCAAACTCATAAATAGCGGAGAACCACCTCACTGATCGATTGGCCTGCCTCCGCCTCCCCAGGGGACTCTGGTTAAAACCAGTTTCACCAAAGAAACAGGCCTTACAGATACGTGAACCTTTTGAGCACACTCCTCCCCAACTTCCTCTCTCACCCCAAAATTACCACCTTGCTGAATGAAGGCTCAATTCCACGTCTCGCGCTTCCGCTGTCCTGTGGCTAGGCCACAGATGAACCGAGGCACCTGGTGGCTTGTGCCACTCAGAGTTGTTGGCCAACCCAAGGCCAGCCTGGGCCTCCCCAGCCCTGGGAGGCTTGCTAGAGGGCGGGTCATGTCATACCCGTGATGGATAGATGGCCATGCGTGGCCCCAGTGGATTCCTATATTCACTTGCTAAGCATCTGGGACCCAAAGCTTTGCCAAGAATTTTCCAGAAGATGCTGGGCAGAAGGCCAGAAATTCCCAATGGATATGGGAAATCGGCAACCATACATCTGGAAGTGGGAAGAGAGTCGACTTAGAAAACACACAAGCCAGCCTGGTGCAGTGGCGCACGCCTTTAACCCCAGCACTCAGAAGGCAGAGGCAGGCAGATCTCTGTGAGTTCGAGGACAGCCTGGTCTACAAAAGCGAGTCCAGGACAGCCAAGACTGTTACACAGAGAAGTCCCATCTCGAAAAACCTAAAAACGAAAGAAAGAAAGCTAGCTGGAAGGACAAACACACTCTAAATAAATATAAATAAATAAGTGAATACTGTAGGGAGGGGGCAGAGAGCTGCCTTTTCCCCAAGGCTTTCCTAATTTCAAGGACTCTTAATTAGGTGTGGGGTGTGTGTGTGTGCGCGCGCGGCGGGGGCAGGGGCGGGGGCTGCTTCTGAGACAAGGTCTCATGTAGCCCAGGCAGGTCTGGAACCCACTATGTAACCAAGGATGATGCTAACTCTTGATCCTCCTCCTCCTGTTGGAGACGGCTGTGAGACACAACACCAGGTCTGGCTTCAGAACTCCCTGTGAGTTTCTAACCTGCAGCCGGAGCTGGTTTACGACCGCTCTTCTCGGCTATAGAAGATGCCAGAGCGCTGCATCAACTTTGGGCATCCAGTAGGCCCAGGTAGGTGTGCGCTCCGAGCACGAGCTTCGCAGATTGCGGACGCTGCAGTGCGTGCTGGCCGCCACTGGGCGGCGCTGCGCGCTCGGCTGGCGTCGGGTCCTGCGACCACACCTGCTCCGCCTCCGCCAGGCGGGCCTCGGGGCTAAGGCGGGCTAGGACAGGACATCTTCCTGACAGGGCACCTGGACGCCGACCGGTCTGAGCCGGTGAGCAGTGGAGTTTGCGCTCTCCTTGACCCGGAGTCCGGGGCAAAGGTAAAGCCGGTGGGTGCGGAGGAGCAGCGCGGTCTTCAGCTTGACGATCGTGACCCTGAAGCGGGAGCGAGAATGGCTTCTCCCGCGCAGTCAACGAGACCGGGGACGGGAGGTCACCTTTCCGGAGCTGTGGCCGCTCAGAGCTACCTGCCGCCTTTTGCAGCGGACCAACGCCCATTCCCTCCCGGGTCTATCACTACCTAAGACCAACTGCACCTGAGGCACATGTCTCCTCCCCCTGTTCCCACCCTACTGGGACACAGCTCCATCCACTCCAAGCCCGTATCTCTTTCCCCTAGTCCTATCCCACCTGGGGCCCAGCCCCACACAGGTCCCATCCCCACCTGGGGTCCAAATCCTCTTCCCCAGTCGTACTTCCACCAGATCCCACTGCCTCGTGCCCATCCCCACCTTCCTCCCATCCTCATCTGGGATCTTTCACCACCCTGGTCCCATCCCTACCTGGGGCCCACCCAAGGAGAGTCTCATCTCCACTCAGGGACCCCAGCATCTCCAGGTTTCCAGTACTCCTGGCTGAGCACGCCCAGAGCTACCACCTTGTGCTACGCAGGGCCCTGGCGGCGCCGCCTTGTTTCATCTCCTGCAAGGATCTCAGCCCCCTCAGCTCTCTGCAGGCTGAGCCAGATGCTGGAGCTGTGTGTGGGGCCGTGTGGGTTCCAGGAAGCCCCGAGGCGACGGGCAGCTATGGTTGCTAAGAAGAAAAATACCGTGCGTCCTGGTTGTATTTTCTATTTTAAACGCATAAACACAAAGTAGCTCTAAAACTAGACTCTGCAGCTGTGGCGGGCGGTCTTGAGGTGTATGGAAAAAAGTTACCTACCCAAGTTCTCCACCCGGGCTCTTTTAAGACCCCCCACAGTGGTACAGAAGTGTTTGAAATAAAGAGAGAAAACTGTTGATGTGCCCGCAGTTGGTAGAGTGCTTGGAGGTGTTCAGGCCTGGGCTATATATAGCAAGACCCTGTCTCAGATAATCAAGGTCTGGGGCTGGTAGCTCTGGTATAGAATTCTAGTCCTCTGTGCTCAAAGCCCTGGGTGCCACTCCCAGCTACGCGCGCGCGCGCGCACACACACACACACACACACACACACACACACACACCAGTAGAAGTAACAGTTGATTTGGAGGCTTGTCACAGTTTAGTGGCTGAGCACCTACCTAGCAAACTCCAGGCCCTGGATTCCATGCCCTGTCTCCAGAATGTAAGAAATATAATTCGGGGAGAGGAGGCTCAAAATAAAACACAAACCTTTCTACTCTGGGGCTCTGCCCTTGCAAAGGTCCTGCGTTAGAACGGGGTGGAGGAGAGACTTGCTGGTTGAAAAAGGGCCGCCATTGAAGTGGGAGCCGAGGGTGGGCGGTGGGCGGAGCTGTGCAGGCAACCTGGCACCGTCTTCCCAGGGATGGAGGAACCGAGTTGGTGGGTGCCTTACTAGTTCCATATTTTCTTCTCTTACTTCCTCTTTGGGGGACAGGCAGCTATGGGGAGGGGTCTCTGGAAGTGCACATACTGGCAGAGGTGAGCCAGGTGAGCCAGGTGTTTGGAGAGGGAAGTAGCTCCAGGCTCCCGCTGGATCAGATTCGTCCATGCAGCCTTGTTCTTCTTGCTAGGACAAGGACATGTTTGCCATGCTCTAGGTAGAGGTCCTCAGAGCAAAACAGCCAGCATCTTCACCTATCCTTACTTTGTTTGTTTCTCCAGACAGGGTCTCTCTGTGTAACCTTGGCTGGCCTGGACTCGCTTGGCAGACCAGGCTGGCCTCGAACTCAGCTAGATTCACCTGCGTCTGCCTCCCGAGTGCTGGGATCAAAGGTGTGCGCCACGACACCTGGCTGTATGCAGGGCTGCTCTAATTGAGGGTGGGGTGCGGATGCTAGAGCGTATAGGCTGGGAGAGGCTAGTTGAAAAGAGGCCCCATTGGCTGGGTGGTGACGGCGCATGCCTTAAGTCCCAGCACTTGGGAGGCAGAGGCAGGCGGATCGCTGCTAGTTCGAGGCCAGCCTGGTCTACAGAGTGAGTCTAGAACAGCCAAGGCTACACAGAGAAACCCTGTCTTGAAACACCTCCCCCCCCAAAAATAAAAATAAAAAGAGAAGAAAAAAGAAAAAAAGGAGCCCCATCTACACAGCTAGGGGTTACTCTTTTTTTTTTTTTTTTTTTTTTTTGTCTTTTTGAGACAGGGTTTCTCTGTGTAGCCTTGGCTGTCCTGGACTCGCTTTGTAGACCAGGCTGGCCTCGAACTCACAGCGATCTGCCTGCCTCTGCCTCCCGAGTGCTGGGACTAAAGGAGTGCGCCACCATGCCCGGCTGCTAGGGGTTACTCTTGATCCACAGTGGGGTGAGACCTACAAAGTTGACTCCAGCCAGCAACCCCTCCTTCATCCTTGCTCTGTTAAGTCAGCCCAATAAACTCATTGGCTTTCAGGGTGATTTGTTGTCTGGACCTTAGGAAGAAAAATAGACAGTATTTTCCCCGGCGGCACCTCCCTCTTTTTTTTTTTTTTTTTTTTTCTTTTTTTCAGAGTCTCTCTGTGCAGCCTTGGCTGTCCTGGACCAGGCTGGCCTTGAACTCACAGCGATCCGCCTGCCCCTGCTTCCCAAGTGCTGGGATTAAGGTGTGCGCCACCACGCCCAGCCCAGTTTTTCCATCTCACAAGGGAACAGAGTGGCCAGGAATGGAGGAAAAGAAGGGCCTCAGACATTCTTACACGCGTGGCCTTCGCTTGAGTGAGCCGAGAGGGCTGAGAGAGCCCTGTGGCCTGCCATGAGCTCCTGTGTGACTAGTACCCTGGAGACAGAACTCAGTGCTGTGTAAGGTCAGTTCCTGTCCAGGGGGTTGGTTTAGATAGACTTGCTTTTAAAAAAAAAAAAAAATAGGGTCTCATGGTGGTGTCCTTAGTTATCCTAGAACTCAATGTGTGGCCAGGCCGGCCTCAAACTTACCGTGTGGCTGAAGATGCCCCTTGACCTCCTGGTCCTTCTGGGCTGGGATTGCAGGTGTGTACCACCATACCTTGTTCTCTCATTCCATTTTAAGGCTCAGTTGGCTGCTGCTGGTGGTGGCGGCACGGCCCTGGATTCCCAGCACTCCAGAGGTGTGACTGCAGGGTGAGAGACTGCTAGCCTAGTCTACAGGCCCATAGAGTAAGCCCCAGGCCAGCCAGGGCTGCACAGCAAAATTCTTAGCTGTGTTCTCTCTGTGCCGCCATCCCCAGGGGCCCCTGCCTCTTCCTTACCGCCGAGGCTGCCCCCAAGAATTTGCCCTCTGCTTCTACTTTTTAGTTACTACAATTATAAGGAGAAATGGAAATGTTTGTTTAAACCATGTGTCGGTTTGAATAAAAATGGCCCCCATAGGCTCGTAGCATTATTGGGGGGCGAGGGGCACTGTGGGGGTGAGTGTGAATGCGATCTTATAAAGAGGAAGTGTGTCACGGGGGTTGGGCTTTGGGGTTTCAGATGCTCAGGCCGGGCCCAGTGTCTCTCTCTTTGTGCTTCCTGCAGATCCGGCTATAGAATCCTCAGCTCCTTCCCCAACACCATGTGTCTGCACGCGGCCATCCTTCCCGCTAAGATGGTAATGAACCAAACCTCTGAACTGAGGGTCAGCCCCAATGAGATGGTGTCCTTTATAATAAGAGTCACTGTGGTCACGGTGTCACTTCACAGCCGTAAAACCCTAAGTAAGACACCGTGGAAACGCAGGTTAGTTAAAAGATGGCTTTGTACTTTTTTAAAAAAATATTTTATTTTAATTTTAGTTTATGTGCATTGGTGTGGGGGTGTCAGATCTTGGGGTTACAGACAGTTGTGAGCCACCATGTGGGTGCTGGGAATTGAACCTGGGTCCTTTGGAAGAGCAGGCAGTGCTCTTAACCATTGAGCCATCTCTCCAGCCCGATAGCTTTGTACTTTAAAAAAAAAATTAAAAATATATATATGTATGTATGTATATATGTATGTATGTATGTATGTATGTATGTATATATGTATATGTGAAGCTGTGAGCCAGGCGGTGGCGGTGCACGCCTTCAATCCCAGCACTGGGGAGGCAGATGCAGGTGGATCGCTCTGAGTTCGAGGCCAGCCTGGTCTGCAAAGTGAGTCCAGGACAGCCAAGGCTACACTGAGAAACCCTCTCTTGGGAAAAAAAAAACAATAAATAAATAAACAATAAAGTGAGGCTGTGTCTCTGTGCAACCACGAATGCTCTCCTTGTCCAACCTGCAAACGTGTAGGAGAGCTAGGGTATGTCTTGCCCTGTGACCCCCAAGTCGGTCTCGGGGCATTGCAGTTCTAGGTGTTGTGGTAGAAGGCTGCCAGTGGGAAGGGCATGGGGGTAGAGACACTGGAAAAGCCAGAGGTCACGAGGGACCAGAGCCAAACAGTGTCTTCTGGAGGTGACAGGACCCGGCATGCAGGAGCACACAGCAGCTCCGGCTGTGCCTGCACAGAACCCACACAAGCCACAAAGGGGCTCAGAGCCCCCAGCCCTAGTTGAGAAATTATTGACATTTGATTTCTGCTGGGAGGGGGGTCAGTTTTCTTTAAAGGTGTTGGCATCTGCCTACCCATGAATATATAGACAGTACAAATTGGACTCTGTGGGTTATTTTGGAAAGAAAAAAGGGGCTGGAGCATCGAGATGTAAAGGGGTGAGTTGGGGGGTGTGTCTGGGAGGTGTAGGAGGAGGAGTGAGAGGTAAATATGATTAAAAAAATATAGTCCATGATATTCTCAGAGTGGTAATAAAATAATTTTAAAAGGGATGGAGAGATGGCTCATCAGTTAATAGTGCCTGCTGCTTTAGTAGAGGACTGGGGTTCAATTCCTAGCGCCCCTGTGTTTTTGTTTTTTTTTAAGATTTATTTATCACATATACAGTGTTCTGCCTGTATGTATGGCTGCACATCAGAAGAGGGCACCTGATCTCATTACAGATGGTTGTGAGCAACCATGTGGTTGCTGGGAATTGAACTCAGGACCTCTGGAAGTACAGTGCTCTTAACCACTGAGACACCCCTGTGTCTTAAGCACTGTTCTTTCTTTCTTTCTTTCTTTCTTCTTCTTCTTCTTTTTTTTTTTTTTGTTTTTGTTGTTGTTGTTGTTGTTTTTCACAGCAGGGTTTCTCTGTGTAGCCTTAGCTGTCCTAGACTCACTTTGTAGACCAGGCTGGCCTCGAACTCGCATAGATCCTCCTGCCTCTGCCTCCCGAGTGCTGGGATTAAAGGCGTGTACTACCATACCTGGCTTTAAGCACTGTTCTATTGCTGTGAAGACACACTGGAGAAGTCGCTGTGAGTTCTACACCCTGATCCACAGGCAGAGGGCATGAGACTGGGGTCTGACATGGGCTTCGGAAACTTCAAAGCCAAGTGACACACTTCCTCCAGCAAGGCCACTCCTGCTCCAACAAGGCCACACCTCCTAGTCCTTCCCTAGTGACCAAGCCCTCAAGAACAGGGGCCATATTTTACTCAAACCTCCACACCCTCTAACTCCAATTCTGGGGGACTTGACGCCTTCTCTTGGCCTGTGAGATGACTGCGTGCATACATTGCACGTATGTACACAGAAGCCGACCACTCATACACATAAAAATACATCTTAAAACTTCTCCTTTTAGTTATTTATTATCAGATGTGTGAGCGCAGGTGCATACAAGCCACGGTGCCCATGTGGAGGTCATTGACAGCCTTTGTGGAGTCTGATTCCTCTGTCCATCCTGGCCCAGCATAACCTTGACTAACCTTGAACTCGTAACATTGTGTCTCCTTCAGGTGAGCTTGTACCACCTGCCTGGCAGACTTCTACCTTCTTAGTTTAAATGTTACGTTTTGTTTTATGTGTCTAGGTGTTTCCCCGGCATGTATGTCTGCATGCATGCCTGCCTGGTGCCCACAGAGGTCAGAAGAGGGCCTCAGGTCCCAGTCCTAGCAGTCGGTAGCAAGGTGGCAGGAGGGAGACTTCCTTCTGAGGGAAAAACTGGTCCCGACTGGATGGTTGGAAACTGAAGAGAAAGGAGGGCCTGGCAAACCCCTGAGGTGTTTGACCTCAGCAACTGGACGCCTGTCTTTGCTTTTAAGTGGGCGGGGCCGTCCGTGGGTGGAGCAGCTTTTACACCTCCACTCTAGGCAGGGCCAGCCCCTCCAGGCTTTTAGCCGACCCAGCTTGGAAGCTTTGAGTGACATTTTAGCTTAAGGGGCAACAGGAAAAAAGAAAGAGAAAGTGTTGACTGGTTGTCCCCGAGTGCCTCCTTATGTAAGGCTGTGCCCCCTTCCCTTCCGAGCAGAACCATTTATGCCCAGGGAGTTACAAAGAACAGAGAGGGGCCAATGAAAAGGTGCGTGGGCTGTGGCCTGCGGGATCCTTTCTAAGGCCACTTAGGAGATTATCTTGAGAAAATTGTGAGTGATTTGTGGGCCTGGTGGGGGTGGCTGCCCTTGAGTGCTTCCTGTGGCCTGGAAATATTTTTGGGATCACTCCTCTATTAGTGGGCCCGTCAGTCAGCCTGTCTGTGTGCTTCCTGCTTCTAGGCCACCATCCTAGGTCCTAGAGAGAGACCAGAGCCGACGGGCGTCAACCAGAAGAGCACAGTCCGTGTGGCCGAGAATTCTATGGCTACAGATGTCAGCTCTGAGGCCAGAAAACTGAAGGCCACATTCTGCCCTCAGTATTTATCAGCTGTGTGTCCCCTGAGCAAGTGATGCAAGGCCTCGGTTCCTCAGCCCATACAGAAGGGGCAATAGCGTCACCTGCCTGAGGGTTCTCCTGAAAATGAGGCAAGGTGACCCCTACGAGGGACCTCTCTGCTGTGTCCCTGCCCTGTGCCAAAGACCTGGTGCCGGACTCACTGAGTCAAGAGTGACAACTCTGATTCAAGAGAGTGGTGGCTTCTGTCACAAGAGCAGCAGCAGAAATGCGGCCAGTAAGCGGGTCCCTTGAGGCTGCCCTGCAGGCCAAAGGGAAGGTGGACTCACATCCAGGACAGGTGGACTCACACCCAGGACAGGTGGACTCACACCCAGGACAGGTGGACTCACATCCAGGACAGGTGGACTCACACCCAGGGCAGACACACTGCCTCCAGCCTTCCTTTCCTCCCTCCCTCCTCTCCCCGCTGGACCTTGGGCCTCAGGCATGCCGGGCAAGCTCTGAGCCACGGGGTCCACCTGTCATGCCTCTCTGGAGCAGGCCCCTGGTCTGATGACTGATCTCCATATCCCACAAAAGAAGGCACCCACAAACGTGAAAGCAGCTTGGTGAGTCAAGTCTTATCATAAAAAGCGTACACCAGGGCTGGAGAAATGGCTCAGACGTTAAGAACACTGCCTGCTCTTCCAGAGGTCCTGAGTTCAATTCCCAGCAATTATGTGGTGGCTCATAACCATCCAGAATGTGATCTGGTGCCCTTTTCTGGTGTGCAGGTTTACATGTAGGTAAAACACTGTATACTTAATAAATAAATCTTTAAAACAAACAAACAAACAAACAAACAAACAAAAAGCACGCACCAGAGCCCAGACCTGGGGAGTGAGCGCACCAGGGCTAGATGGCCTCCTGACCTGGTGGTGACTGAGACTCAAGTCTATTAAGGGGAGTTCCCCTTCACAATGATGCGATAGGTGAATAGCATGCAGGAGAAGTGAGGGCTCAGGAAATAGTCCTTGTGGGCTAACTACCTTTCTTTAAAAACAAAACCAGAGGGCTGGAGAGATGGCTCAGTGGTCAAGAGTACCGCCTGTTCTTCCAAAGGTCCTGAGTTCAATTCCCAGCAACCACATGCTGGTTCACAACCATCTATCATGTGATCTGATGCCCTCTTCTGGCTTACAGGTGTACATGCAGGCAGAACACTGTATACCTAATAATAAATAAATCTTAAAAACAAAAACAAAATCCCCAGAAGCAGTCTTCTCTGGATCAGCTCTGCCTTGGTAGCCTGGGAAAGACAAGGCTAGGATTGACAGCTCGACACGTCCCAGCACCCCGTCACCCAATCTCCTGCTTTCCTTGGGTCAAAGGAACTATGGCTTCTCCTCCCCTGCCTCAGTGGCCACCAGGCTCTGTCCTCACTGACCCACCATCACCTGTAACCCCTTAGCTATTTTGGGGGTTGGGGCCTTCTAACACGCCCCTGCCTCCTCTTTACCGAGGACCCTTTCCTATAGACTCTATGGTGAGCAACCCAGAAATACTTCTGGCTATATACTATGGGTCCAGGGTTTAAAGCTACAACTGGGCCCTGTTTATACCTGGAGAGATGTTTGCGTGCCGGCCTGTGTTGTTGGGGTGCACAGTTGTCTCTGTTGTGCATGACACAAACTCCTGCTGGTGGCAGCTGTACTTGATGTACAGGCCCCCTTCAGGGGGACAAGTGTGTGCCCGGGAGCCTTCAGGTGTGACAGGGTCAGCTGAAGAAATACGGCGTGGCCTGGGTGAGCTTGGTCCTCCTTGCCTGGTAATTAGAGAGGCTGCCCGTGCTGGCTTTGGCAGTGAGTACAGGAGCCATGTCTCAGGCGAAAGGGCCCAGACTCATGCTTGCACAAATGGGTGGGGTCAGGACACCAGCGGGTACCCACAGGGCCCCTAAAGCAGGGTCATGTTTGGTTTGGCCTATGACTAGTTAAAAGGTATGTGCTGGTTGGGTGTGGTGTCGTGCGCCTTTAATCCCAGCACCAAGCCGGCAGAGGCAGGTAGAACTCTGTGAGTTTGAGGCCAGCCTGGTCTTCATAGGGAGCTACCAGGGACATTAAAAATCCATATAGTGAGACCCTGGTTCAAAAAAACAAACCGTCAGTATTTGGAAATCACTGGGGTGTTTCCCACAAAATTAGAATTTCTGACTTCTCTCGTTTATTTTTTGTTTTGGTTTATTTGTGGAGCTGTGGCGAGAGAGCTCAGGGCCACTTGCCTGCTAAGTCAGACCTGGACTGTGCTCTGTACCACAGAGCCACCCTATCCCTCAGCTGTCACTGCCCAGCTGTGGAGGCTTCCCCCAGTTCCTGACATTCAAGCACCCTGTGTGAGCCAGCGCCCCAGCCCCTTGCAGGGTGCAGCCCTGCACAGAGCTCCCGCAGCCAGGGACTGCTGATAAGTCAGGACTTGCTTCCAACCCACACCAAGTAACAAACACTAGGATGAGCGCGGCTGCTGGCTGCCGTCCCTCAGGGTCAGGTCGTAGGAGTCCTTCTCTTCCCCTCCTTGCTTATCTCTGTGCTTGGTTTCAAAGAGTTCTGCTGTTTCTAAAAATAATAATAAAAAAATAATTTTAAGTGGGCCAGATGGCAGTGGCACATACCTTTAACCCCAGTATTTAGGAGGCAGAGGCAGATGGATCTCTGTAAACTCGAGGCCAGCCTGATCTGTTTAGAAAGTTCCAGGGCTATATAGTAAGATAAGATCTCGTCTTAAAAAAAAAAAGATTATATTTGAAAAAAAAAAGCAATACAAAAAGTAATAAGTAATCCCAGCATTAGAGGAGGCGGAGGTAGAGGCAGAGGCAGGTGGATTACTGTGAGCTCAAGGCCAGCCTGGTCTACAAAGAGAGTCTAGGATAGCCACGGCTACGCAGAGAAACCTTGTCTTTTAAAAAAAAAATTACATTTGTGGTGGTTGGGGGGGGGGAGGTGAGAGGCAGCTCTGGGAATTGAACTCAGGTCATCAGGCTTGCCTGTAAGTATCTTTATTCTGTGAGCCATTTTGCTCTCCCTTTTAAGGAATTAATTAATCACTGGCTAGAGAAATGGCTCAGTGGTTAAGGGCACCTGCTACTCTTGCAGAGAACCCAAGACTGATTCCCAGCACCCTCACTGCAGCTCACAACGATCTGTTAATTCCAGTTCCAGGGAGTCCCACTCTCTTCCGGTCCCCTGGTGTTAACACATACTGCACACATAGTGTACTTGCATAAATGTAGGCAAAACACTCTTACACATAACATAAAATAAATAAATATTTTCTTTTTTTGGTTTTTCAGACAGTGTTTCTTCATGTTAGCCTTGGCTGTCCTAGACTTGCTTTGAACACCAGGCTGGCCTCGAACTCACAGAGATCCGCCTGCCTCTGTTTCCCAAGTGCTGGGATTAAAGGTGTGCACCACCACATCCTGCAAATATTCTATTTTTCAAGACAAGAGTTTTACTATGTAGCTCTGGCTGTCCTGGAACTCACTATGTAGACCAGGCTGGCCTCAAACTCACAGAGATCCACCTGCCCCTGCCTCCTGAATGCTAGGATTAAAGGCATCGGCCACTACACCCAGCAAATAAGTTTTAAAAAAATTAATACAATTTCTGTGTGATCTGCATTTACGTATACTCAGCCATGTAGGCATATGTGGAGCCCAGAGGTCCACATGGGAGTTTTCTTCATTCATCACCTATTTTTTGAGGCAAGATCTTTCACTGAACCTGGAGCGCACCTGTTTTGGCTAGACAAGCCAGCCAGGGAACCCCAGGAGATCCTCCTACCTAGATTCCCCCACCCCACCCCCAGGGAACCAGGGTCACAGGTGTGCCACGTAGTGCCCTGCGTCTTACATGGGTACTAGGGATTCGAACCCAGGTCCTCATGCTTGTGCAGCGGTCTTTCCCCCACTGAGCCATCTCCCCAGCCTCAAGGACATCTGCAACCTGCTTCTTCCTCTCCAGTTGCTTGGGAACGAGTCTCCAGGCCGTGTTTATTAGCTCAGGCTTGAAGGCTGCCGGACTCCAGCCTACCTTGGACTCCTGCCCTCTCTACTTTAGGTGTGTGACCTCGGGCTGGTTATGTCCCCTCTCTGGGCTGCCAGCTCAGCAGCATTACACTGCAGAGGGTAAGGACAAACCGTTGCCACTTCTTCATAGTGTTTATTTATTCTGTCTCTTCCGAAAGGTGTGTGGGGAGGATGGCCTGAGGTGGCTTAACCGGCCCTCGGTGGGGGTGGGGGGTGGGGGGGGAGAGTTTCCTGCCAGCTACCGCTATTTTAAACAAGGTTAAGGAGCTTTGGGAAAGGGTGGGGGGTCTGCAAGGAGCTGGGCACCTTAGTCCTAATTCTTTGCTTCAAGGAAAAAAAAAAAAAGAAGAAGAAGAAGGGGCTTATCTCCTTGGAAACCATTGCTGATGGCAGGACGCTGTCTTTGCGGGTGAGGGGGACGGAAGCTTGGGAAGGGTTTTGCAGCCTGACTGACTGGTGAGGGTCGGCTCTGGAGGTCTGAGTTCGCTCCAAAACTCCAGGCCTTAACTGGGGCTTTCTGGGGAAGCCATGTTGAGGGTGACTTAGCAACCCGTAGGAATGGGCCTGTGGCCAGCAGGGAGGGGGAGCCACGTGCCTGCCCTCCTTCCCCCTCCTTCCCCTCTCCTCCCCCCTCCCCTCCAGGGCTTCCTGGGCAGCCATCTTGATTTACTCCTTCCCCATGAGATGGTTTCTCTCCCACCAAGGAGCCTGGAGCCGGCCACAAGGTGGCACTCTCGGGTGCGGATGCTGGTAGTGGAGCAGCGGGGAGCCTGAGACTATATTTAACTCTCCTCAGCTCCTTGGAGCTTGCCCTGCAAACATGGAGGCCGCCAGGAAATGGCTTCAGGCCTGTGAGGCCCCAGAGAGGCCTCTAGTCCAGGCAGAAGTCCTCAGCCTATTTCCGTCAAGTTCCCCTCCCAGTCCCCTGGGCTTTCTCGGCCTTCCCACTCCCACTCAGATCCTCTGAGACGGGTGAGGAAGAAGCTCTAAGATAAGGCTCCCCAATGACGGTGGCCAGCCAGGTGTAGAATCCTTAAGGGCAACCATAGAATTTTCTAGAAGGCCCCAAGTTTATGAAAGGAAGCCACGAAACCCTCCTGTGAGGCGTCCAAAGTGTGGCTGGCCCCAGAGCACAAGGCCCAGGAAGGGGAAATAGTGAGGGTTCAGCCCCTGTGGACGGTGACTTGAGGGGTCGGAGAAACCAAACTTAGAAGTGGCAATGCAGGCATGGGTGTTAATTAAGCACCTGCTTTGTGCCAGGACCATGACTTCCTTGACTGGACATGTCAGTGCCCTCCCTGGGCACAGCAGTGAATGTCAGTGAGCTACAAGGGGTGTCAGGGCCTCTCGTGAGGGGCGCTGTTATCAGAGTCCATGTCTCCCTTGGGTTCAAGGTGAGAGCTGACAGCTTGGGATAACTGGTGGGCTGAGCAGGCCTGGTGTGTTAGGGGATAAATGGATTCTGCCCATTCTTGCTTCCATGGGATCAGAGACCAAGTTAGGCCTCATACTGTCTGTGGGTAGATTACTAACAGCCTCTGGGCCTTCCATGGATTTGCCTGTGGGAAGACAAGTGTGGCGCTGGTCTACAAGGGAGGCTGATGTGGGTAAAGCGGCATCTTGGAGCAGCAGTTTGATGTGGGGGGCATAATGAGAGATTTTGGGGAGCTGTAGCTCAGAGCAGAGCTCTCTGGTCTAGAGACAGGAAGGCTGGGCAACCCGGGGCAGGTGATGGTGAACCTGGGACGTGAAGGAGGAGGAAAATTCAGATCACCCTCTGGGGAGAAAGAGCAGAGAACTGAGGATCCTCTATGGCAGCTGCATGGGGAATGCCGGCCCCCAGGGAAGGCAGAATTGGAAGATGGCATGGACTGGGGACCAGGGAAGTCCCAGCATGTCATGGGTGCCTTCCTAGCAGAAGACCACTGCCTACCTTGGGGTGTAGCTCAGTTGGTTGAGTGCTTGCCCAGCATGCAGGAAGCCTTGGTCCAATCCCAAGTTTTTTTTTGGGGGGGGGGGTTGTTTGGTTGGTTGGTTGGTTTTTGGTTTTTCTAGACAGGGTTTCTCTGTGTAGCTTTGGCTGTCCTGGACTCGCTTTGTAGACCAGGCCAGCCTCGAACTCACAGCAATCCACCAGCCTCTGCCTCCCAAGTGCTGGGATTAAAGGCGTGTGCCCCCAACCCTGGGCCAATCTCAAATTTTATAAGACCCTGGTGGCACATGTCTGTCATCCCAGCACTTAGGAGGGAAAGGGGAAATTTGAAGTAATTCTCTCACGTAGATTCCAGGCCAGACTGGGCCATATGAAACCCTGTCTTAAAAACAGAGGTGGTGGGCAGAGGCAGGCAGATTGCTGTGAGTTCGAGGCCAGCCTGGTCTACAAAGCAAGTCCAGGACAGCCAAGGCTACACAGAGAAACCCTGTCTCAAAAACAAAACAAAACAAACAAAACCCAGACATGGTGGCGGCAGGCAGTCATAAGGACGGTGCTGTGAAATGCCTGGCTTCCCAAGGCCTGCAGCTCCCTGGGACTTGGCCAGCTCCTCTGGGCACTTAGAGCCCAGTAGCCTCAGGCCCACTTGTGCCTGGAGCATCCACCGCCTTCCTTGAACCTCCTTCACAACCGAAATGGAGAAAACTTCCTTGTTGGCCTCCACCCAGAGGCTACATTTGGCTGTCCTTCCTGGGGCCCAGTCATGCCGGCCAGCCAGCTGTCTTTGATGACCTCAGCACTACTCTCAGCTCTGGTCCCCCTGGCAGGAGGAGAGGCTGAGGAGGGGGGTCTGCTGGGTGTCAGGCTCTGGAGGCTCCTGAGCGCCTCCTGCACACTCAGGTGCCTTGTCACAAGACAAGGAGAGTGGGCGGGGTGTGAGCAAAGAGCTTTCCTTTTTCAGACTCCTCTACAAGAAGGAGTGTTCTGAGCCAGGGGGACTCCATGGTGGCGGGGGGGGGGGGGGGGGGGGAGATGACAGGGAGCCGCGGGAACTGTGGTTAACCAGAGGGCAGATGTCCCCAGCCTTAGCTGTGGCCTGTGAGGTAGTCCTTTTAGGTTTTCACAGGAAACTACGAGCTCAAAGCGAAGCATCTGAATCTGAGATCCAATACCCCCCTCCCCGCCCGCCCCACTACCCCCCACCCCACCCCCACCCCCACCCCCGTGCTTCTGGTCTGTTAGAGCTGTACCCAGCTCAGCCCTGACAGTTCCTTTGTGGGCCTCTGGTAACGGGCCAGGCCCAGAGCCACCCCATCTGGAACTTTCCACCTCCTACTAACCCTGTGACCTTGAACCAGCTCTCCTGCCTTTCTTTTGTTTATTCATGAACAAGATGAAGCCTTGTGGTTGGGAAGGTAGTCCCCGTATTCAGGGGCTGAGACAGGAGGATTGCCTAGTTAAAGGCCAGCCAGGGTTTGCATAGCAAGACTCTGCCTCATAAAACAAAAGGAAAGACAAGGAGGCCCATGCCTGTAATTTCATCATTTGGGAGGTTCAAAGGTATCAGGGGTTCAAGGCCAACCTTGGCTACATGGAATTTAAGAGTAATCTGGATCATATGAGACACTGTTTCAAACAAACAAAACAAAAAAACACAAAACGTGGATTTTCCTGCGCCCCCCCCCCTTTCTTTTTGGTTTTTCAAGAGAGGGTTTTCTCTGTGCAGCCTTGGCTGTCCTGGACTTACTTTGTAGACCAGGCTGGCCTCAAACTCATAGAGATCCACCTGCCTCTGCCTCCCCAGTGCTGGGATTAAAGGCGTGGGCCACCACACCTGGCCCTTTCTCTCCTTTTAAAGTTTAAAATTTACATTCACTCTTGTGGGGGTGGGGGTGGGGGTGGGGGTGGGGGTGGGGGGAGGAGTGAGAGAGCACACGGGTGAGGGTGGCAACCAGGTTGTCAGTTCCGTCTTTCCTCCTTGCCTAGGGTGTTGAGGATGGAATGTGTCATCTCACCAGGTGTGGAGAGCCTATCCCCATCCCAGGGGAGGCCCCCACTTTTGGAGGGTTCCCATTTAAAAGTGGTTTTATTGTTTTGTTTTGTCTTGTTTTGAGACAGAGATTCTAGCCTGTACTGTCCTGGAACTTACTATGTAACCCAGGCTAGCTCAGAAGTCACTGTGCACAGCCCAGGCTGACCTAGGTAAGCATAGCCCAAGCTGACCCAGGTAATGCTCAGTTTTCCCACCTCTTAGCTTAAGTAGTAAGATTGCATTAAGTGTGAGCTGGGTGTGGTGGCACATCCTTTAATCCCAGCACTGGGGAGGCAGAGACAGAGACAGGTGGCTCTCTCTGAGTTCGAGGACAGCCTGGTCTACAAAGTGAGTCTAGGATAGCCAGGACTACACAGAGAACCCCATCTCAAACAAACAAAAAAAAACAAAAAACAAAAAAGATTGCACATGTGTCCCACAATACCAGGCTGTTCCAAGTATTTGTGACTCATAAGTGGTTCCCTGCTTTTCCCTTAAACATTATTTTTTTATCTTATGTTATTATTATTTTTTTTTCTGAGACAGGGTTGCTCTGTGTAGCACTGGCTGTCCTGGACTTGCATGCATAAGGCCACACCCTTCCACATGAGTGTGCCACAGCTTGGGTTTCAAAGTCAGAGGACATCCTGAGGGAGTTTGTTTTCTCTTCCTATCAGGGATTGAACCTTGGTCCTTGGGCTTGGCAGCAGGTCCCATACCTGCTAAGCCGCCTCAGCAGCCCAGAGGTACTTCAACCTTGGAGGTATGTACAGTGGGTGAGGAAGGCATGCTTTGAAATTTATTGGTTCATAATCTGCAGAGACAATATTTTCTCGTTCAGGTTGCCCTGTGTTTAGCTGTCTTTCCAGGACAGAGAACCCAAGGCCTCACCCGTGCTCAACAGCCCAGTCCTCTTTGACAAGCCCTTCTCACTTCCTGCTGCTATAAGATGCTCAGGTCTCTTTGACAGTTCCTGTGCCCACCCTAGACATAGCCTTTTCTCAGTGGACTCAATCTTCCTTTTCTATAAACAGTGTTTCTCTAGATCCACCTGCCTCTGTCACCTGAGTGTGCCACCACGCCTAACTAGAGTCCTGCTTGAATTTCAAAGTTGCAAGTAAAACTCCCAGAGCCGATGTGGCTGTGAATTGATGACACATTCGGGCTAAAAGCCCTGCCACATCCTCTCCAGGCTCAGTGGACAGAGTACTGCTCTCTGTCCTCATTTCACAGATGGAGACACTGAGCCCTTAGTATTGTGGGATGGCCTAGGGTCCAGGTGAGGCGGGGGCAGGTCCAGAAGCCAGGTGAACAGACACCAGGTGTCACCCTGCAAGCCAATATGTTGCCTTTTGGGACCAAGGCACAGGTGGCCTTGTGGGTGTTGGGCTTGAAGCCAGATGCATCTCCAGGTGCACCAGGAGATGGTGGTGCCCTGACTAGGATGAGGAGGAGGGGTTCAGCAAACATGGGGAGCCATTTGGAGGGGCTGGGTCAGACACAAATCAGTGGGGTGAATGTCACAGGAGAACCACAAAGAGAAAGATGCGGGCCAGCGCTGGGCAGGTGTCATCCTGTGATAGTGAGAGCAGATTTCCTAGGGATGAGCCTCATGTGTTTAGATGGAAAGAGGAAGAAAAGGTAGCAAGTGCTGGCATAGGTGTGTCATCCAAGCTACTGAGGAGGCAGAGGAAGGAGACCCACAAATTCAGGGCTAGCCTGAGCAACCTAGCAAGACCCTGTCTCAAAATAAAAGGTAAAGCCAGGGAGATGAGATGACGTGAGGGCCTGAGTTCCGGTCCCCAGCACCCACATAAAACCTGGACCCAGCAACAAATGCCCAGAATTCTAGCACCGAGGAGGTGCTGGGAAGAAAAGGATGTTGGGAGCTTCCTGGCCAGGCAGCCTGGCTGAATCACTGAGCTCCAGTGAGAGACCCTGTTTGAAAATATAAGGCAGAGGGCCAGGTGTGGTGGTGGTGCCGCGTGCCTTTAATTCCCCAGACTCCGGAAGCAGAGGCAGGAGGATCCCGGTGAGTTCTGGGCCAGCCTGGTCTGCACAGTGGAACCCTGTCTGAAAAACTAAGGTGCGCAATCCCAGCACTCGGGAGGCAGAGGCAGGCGGGATCATTGTGAGTTCAAGGCTGGCCTGATCTACAAAGTAAGTCCAGGACAGCCAAAGCTACACCAAGAAATCCTGTCTTGAGAAAAAAACAAAACAAAAATAGTAAAAGAAAACTTTATGTTAAAATGTGAATTTGAAGCCATGTATTGTAGCACACATTTTAAACCCCAGCACTCAGGAGGCTGAGGCAGGTGGATCTCGGTGAGTTCGAAGCCAGCCTGGTCTACAGAATGAGTCCAGGACAGCCAGAGCTACACAGAGAAACCCTGTCTCAAAAAACAAAATAAGCTGGGTGGTGGTGGCCCAGGGCTTTAATCTTAGCACTTGGGAGGCAGAGGCAGGTGGATCTCTGTGAGTTCAAGGCCAGCCTGCACTACAGAGCTAGTTCCAGGACAGTCAGGGCTATTACACAGAGAAACCCTGTCTCAAAAACAAAACAAAACAAAAAAAAAAAAACAAAACAAAACAAAAATGTAAATTTGAAGTTTCTTTTGAAAGCTGAGAAACCCTGGCTGTGTTTCTTCAATATGTCAAGTATTGTGTGGGAGGCTCTCGGTGCACGTGATTTTGTTGGCATTATTAATGAGTATTGGCTATAATTATCTACTTATTAATATTAATTCCATCTCAGTAGAAGCTGACTTAGAGAAGAGCGTTGGGGGTTTCTGTATCCGACCTTATTACTGCCTTAGAACAAGAGGATAAAGAGGTAGGGGCTCTGTTTCCAGGTGTTTGGTCCAGGAAATGGTCGCTGGATGGGTTTGGGCACTGGAGGCAACGAAGCTGGCACCTACTTGGGAATCTGCCTTGTTTGTTCCTGGGCCCCCTGAGCTGGGGGCTTTGGAGCCCTAAGCGGTTGAAGGGTCACAGTAACCTGGTGGAGCGACTCACACACTGCTTTTCAGATCAGGAGCGAAGGTTTGCAGGTGTCGAATGAAAACATTCCACTGCTTGAGACCACAGGACAGAAATGTGTGACGACTGCGTCCAGGCCGACCAGCTAGAGGTACATGCAGAAGACACAGGCTTTTGTGTCCTTGCTTCCAAGAAGCTGAGATCGTCTTTAGAGGTTGAAACCCAGAAGAGTCAGGTATGTGTATGTACTTGTGTGTGTGTGTGTGTGTGTGTGCAAGTTTGCATATGTATATGTATACTAGTGTTTGTGCAAGTGTGTTTATGTGTGTGTGGTATGTGTATGTGCATGTTTATGTATATATATGTGTGATGTGTGTATGTGTGTGTGTATATGTGTGTGTATGTCTGTGTGTCCATGTGTATGTGTGTTTATATGTGTTTGTATGTGTACGTATGCTGTGTGTGTGTATGTGTGTGTGTGTGTGTGTGTGTGTGTGTAGGTCAGAAGATACCTTGTGGAGTTAGTTCTTTCCTACCTTTCATGAGTTCTCTGGGTTGAACGCAGGTGGCCACCTAATTTTTTTTTTTTTTTTTTTTTGCCACCTGATTTTTACCTAATGAAAAATTTGGAGTTTTTGAAAGTTATTTCTTAAATTTTTGTTTGTTTTTCTTTGCGACACGGTTTCTCTGTGTAGCCTTGACTGTCCTGGCCTCACTTTGTAGACCAGGCTGGCCTCAAACTCACAGCGATCTGCCTGCCTCTGCCTCCCAAGTGTTGGGATTAAAGGTGTGCGCCACCACCACCTGGCTTATTTCTTAAATTTTTAAGTTCTTGTTTCTATTATCCAGTGTATTTGTTTGTTTGTTGGTTGGTTGGTTGGGTTTTTTGTTTGGTTGGGTGTTGTTGTTGTTGTTGTTGTTGTTGTTGTTGTTGTTGTTGTTATTGAGCCAGGCTGTGTAGCCCTAGAACTCACTCTGTAGACCAGGCTGACCTCGAACTCAGAGATCCTTCTGCCTCTGCCTCCTGAGTGCTGTGATTAAAGGTGCGTGCCACCACTGCCCAGCTACCCAGTTTATTTCTTTTCTTTCTTTCTTCCTTCCTTCCTTCTTTCCTTTCTTTTCTTTTCTTTGTTTCTTTAGCTGTCCTGAACTCACTTTGTAGACCAGGCTGACCTCAAATTCACAGAGATCCGCCTGCCTCTGCCTCCTGAGTGCTGGGATTAGAGGCGTACACCACCATGCCTAGCTCCTTTTCTTTCTTTTGGTTTGTAGTTGTTGTTTGAGGCAGGGTCTTATGTAGCTGAAGCTGATCTGAATTCACTATGTAGGCAAGGGTGACCTTGAACTCTTGATTCTCTTGTCCCCACCTTTTAGATTCTGGGGTTACAGTTACTAGTGTGTGCCCCTGCATGGCCTGACTTTATTTATTTATTCATTTATTTATTTATTTTTGGCTAAGCATTTCTTATTGTATATTCCAAGCTGGTCAGACATTTTAAAACCAAGCTTCTATGCTGGTGTGGTGATGTATTTCTTCAATGCAGGGAAGATTGTTGAGAGTTCAAAGCCAGCCTGAGTTGGTGGTGTGGTAAATAACCAGTCAGGCTACCGCATGTTTTAGGGGGAGAGAAATTCATAGAAATATGAATTTGAGCCAGGTGATGGTGGCACCCGCCTTTAATCCCAGCACTTGGGAGACAGAGGCAGGTGGATCGCTGTGAGTTTGAGGCCAGCCTGGTCTACAAGGTGAATCCAGGATAGTCAAGGCTACACAGAGAAACCCTGTCTCAAAAAACCAAAAACCAAAAACCAACCAACCAACCAAACAAACAAAACAAAACAAAACAAAAAAAAGAAAGAAAGAAAGAAAGAAAAAAAGAAAAGAAAAATGAATATAAATTTGAAGCATTTTTTGAAAATCTTGGGGGCTGGAGAGATGGCTCAGTGCATGAGAACACTTGCTGTGCAAACTTGAGGACTTGAGTTCAAATCCCCAGCTCCCATGTAAAATGCCATGCATGGCTACTTATACCTAAAATCTCTGTGAATGTGGGGTGGGCAGGAATGGGGAGACTACTGGGGTTCACTGGCTCCTGGTCCTGCTCCAGAGTCAGTGAGAGACTCCGTCTAGATGGATGAGCCAGAAAATGACTGAGCAATGTACTGACATCATTCTCTGGCCTCCATACATGGGCATACACACAGACATGTACACACAACCATGCACACACATCCATGTACACGCATCCATGCACATACAAGAGGCACGCGCGTGCGCGCGCACACACACACACACACACACACACACACACACACACACACACGCACGCGCGCGCACACATCCAGGTGCTATTAGTGTTTGTCAACTGTGCATAAGCTGGAGTCACCGGGGAAGAGAGACTCCCAGCTGAGCAATCAGTTTCATCACACTGGCCTGTGGACAAGCCGGTGGGGCATTTTCTTCTTTAATGTTTGACCTGGGAAGGCTCAGGCCATTGTGGTCAATGCCATTTCTGGACGGGTGGTCCAGCCACTGAGCAAGCCAGTAAGCGCCATTCCTCAGTGGGCTCTGCCTCGGTGGTTCCTGCCTCCAGGTGGTTCCTGCCTCCAGGGTCCTGCCTGTGGATGGACTGTGCTGGGGTTCTGTAAGGCAGAGAAACCCTTCCCTTCCCACATGGCTTTTTGTCAGCATTTTATCATAGCAACAGAGGAGCTAACTAGGGCAGCTCTACACAGACACACATGTACATATAATTAAAAATAAACTTTACAAAGAAAGAGAAAATTAGCCTGGCATGGTAGCGCACGCCTTTAATCCCAGCACTCGGGAGCCAGAGCCAGAGTCAGGTGGATCGCTGTGAGTTCATGGCTAACCTGGTCTACAGAGTGAGTCCAGGATAGCCAAGGCTACACAGAGAAACCCTGTCTCAGAAAAAAAGAAAGAAAGAAAGAAAAAGAAAAACCAGAAGCATAGCCATCTTGAGCTATGTGCACATGTATGTGTTGCAGCTATGTGCACATGTATGTGTTGCAGCTATGTGCACATGTATATGTTGTAGCCATGTGCACATGTGTGTGCTGCAGCCATGTGCACATGCAAAGACCAGCAGCCAGCTTCCTTAATCATTCTCTACCATGTTTGTTTGTGGTGAGGTCTCTCTCCGAATCCCCATATTGTATAGCCCTGGTGGTCTTGCAAGCCCCCGGGGTTTGCCTGTCTCTGTCCTCTAATGTTGGAAATGTAAGACTACATGCCTGGTCTTCATGGGGGCTGGGGATTCGAACCAAGGCTCCTTGTTTTCATTGTAAGGGCCACTTACTCACTCAGCCATCTCCCCAGCCTGAGCCTCATTTTTAAAGCACTTGAGTGCTGTTTGTCGGCAATAACTGTGTGTTGAATACCGTTTAGATTTGTATAACTGAGTGCATAGTCTAGTGTGTTTTCCCGTGTCACACTCACATGGTAGCGGAGGGCTACTTTCCTGAACTGTGCTTGCATCCTGCTTCATTCACAGACGAAAAGACGACAAAGAGAGTAATGATGGCCACACCCAGCTTTCCTGTCTCCCTCAGTCCCCTCCGTGCCCTGTTGTCCCACCTCTGACTTGTCTCATCCTCACATATGAGCCTGGACATGGGTTGTTTCCCCTCACCACATGGCCCAGATAGCCCTCTCCCAGACCCTGTCCCAGAGAAGCTGCAGGGGCCTTGTGGAAGCCGGCCCCTTCTCTGAGTACACTAAGAGACTGGATTCTCACTCATACCCACCGGCCATCACTGCCAGAGGGACGTGGGCTCTGAACGCAGAGGGAGTGAGCTTGTGTTTAACACTGACTTAGAGGAGAATTAGCATTCTTGTCAGCAGAGAGCTGAGCGGTGAGCAGGAAGATAATTAAAACTTTGCCCCTGGAAGAGCTGGTGTATTTGAATTTTACGGCTCACGTATGAACAAGGGAAAGGAAGGAGGGACTGCTTCACCATGCTAGGGTCGGGCCAGCTGCCAAGCCCCATGCTTTTCTTAGTGTGCAGTTTATGAACGTGGTCTGAGGACCTACTGTGTGCTACTGCGGGCCTGTCACAGTGAGAAAGGCGGTCTGTCATGATCCTGCCCAGAGAGGCGTTCAGCAAAGCTTGGCCATGTTGGTTCCCTGTTGCTATGGTAACAGGCTGCCATCACCTGGCTGGCTTCAAGTTGCTGGGGACATGGCTCAACAAAGAGAGCGTAGGCCCTGGGTGCATTAAGCCCTGGGTTCAATCCCAGCACCACATAACTCCAGTATGGTGGTGCACACCTATACCCCAGCACTCAGGAGGTGGAGGCAAGAGGATGAATTATAAAAATCATCCTCGAGCCAGGCGTGGTGGCGCACGCCTTTAATCCCAGCACTCGGGAGGCAGAGGCGGGCGGATCGCTGTGAGTTCGAGGCCAGCCTGGACTACAAAGTGAGTCCAGGATAGCCAGGGCTCTACAGAGAAACCCTGTCTTGAAAACAAAACAAACAACCCACACACACACAAAAGAGAACCCACATAGTGAGTTAAAACCATGCATTATATACCTATAACTCCCGCTTCTGGGAGGAGACAGGACTGGCCCTGGATCTTCCCTGGAAGCTCACAGGATATTTAACGTACTTTGCAAAATTTCAGAGCAATGAGGAAGTCCCCTCCTTCATCTTTTTGGCAGGGGATTTTGTTTTGTTTTGGTTTTTTCTTTTTTTTCTTCTTTTTTTTTGTTTTTCGAGACAGGATTTCTCTGTGTAGCCTATACTGGCTTTGTAGACCAGGTTGGCCTTGAACTCACAGCAAGCCACCTACCTCTGCCTCCCGAGTGATGGGATTAAAGGCATGCACCAGCACACCCAGCCTTGGTTTTGGTTTTTTGAGACTGTGCAACAGCCCTGGCTGTTAGGACTCTTCCCCAGTGTGCCTAGCATCTTGTGATGTCATTGCCTACCAGCCACTGCTGGGTGTGCTGCTGGGAACTGAACTCAGGGCTTGGCACATGCTAGGCAAGCACCCTACCAACTGAGCCCCCAAACCAGCTCACAGACAAAGGTACCGACTGAGAAGTCTGGACCAATCTGGGCTAGTGTCACCACTGTGCCCTGCTGGCCAGAGGCCTAAGTGACTACACTGTGACAGAGTTCAGGATCACTTCACCCTCAGAATCAGTGTGACTCACCAGCTGGAGCCATGAGTGACCCTCACGCCACCACGTGGACCTTCATAGCTATTATTAATAAAAGCTATCACTGTTGAGTGCCAGCAACCCAAGGGGATGACGCTTCATGTCCCAGCCACAGCAGCTGGGACACACAGTGGCTCACTCAAAGTGGCCTCACTCAAGGTGGCCTCTCTATACTGGATGTCAGTCAAGGCCTTTTCTCGGTACAGTCATACTGTGAACCTGGGGCCGTTGCAGTATTGCCAGTTGCCTGCCTTATGCTTAGCCAGCTCACCCAGTGGCTGAAACACATTTTCTTTTCTTAAAAAAGTTATATATATATATTTAAAAAGTATACATATATATATGTGTATGCATATATGTACATACACATATATGCATATAAAGAGAATTTCATACATGAGTCCTCCATCACTCCTACTCTGCCACCCTCTCCTCCTCACAACACGTATGCACAGGTGTATATAAATATAACCCGCTGATTTCCTTTCGAGTTGCTTGTATGTGTGTCTCAGCAACATTGCTGCTTGCTCTTTATCTAGTGGTGGGGCCCAGGTGAGATTTCCCCCCATGCACCCATGCTGGCATGTCATCCCGTGTCACTGTACAGCCCTTGTTTCAGTGACTGTATTGTTGAGGCTTCCTGGGAGCAACTTCTCTGCCCTATTTAGAAGCCACCGTCTCCCAGCAGACGGCTGGGTTCTCTGGCTCTTACTGGCTTATGCCTCCTCGTCTTCCACGAGGCTCCTGAACCTTGGTTGTAGGGGAGAAGAGCCCCATGGTCAGCTCTTCTCTGCGTCTGACCAGCTGTGAGTTCTGTGGCCTTCTCCATCTGCTGCCACAAGAAACAACACATCACCTTCCCACTGCCCCTCCCCCAGCCCCAGCCACCAGACAGGCTGTGCCTAGCCCCGCCCACCAGGCCTGTGCTGTGGGCAGAGGGGGTTTTGCTGCCTCCCCGAGCCCACTCCGGGATTCACACGGCCCAGCAGAGGCGTATGGCTCTGGCTGGCATTCCTCCTGTCAACACTTTCCTCCTGGCCTCGACCAGCCCTTCAGAACTCTCCAGCCCGCATTAGGAGTATAAAATTGGGATGGGTCGCAGCCAGGAGCCGAGACTCTGGTCTAAGCATCCCTGCCAGATGTGTGGGCCAAGAGGCCCCAGCTCCAAGGTATCGGCCCAGCAGAGGTGCATTCTGGAGGTGGTCCAGGGCCCACCCACTCTCTATATGGACAAGAGCTCACACCTATTCATATACGTACATATCCACAACCACACTCATCCGTATTCCCACCTGCAAACACACAAACACATATACTGCCTCGTCTCAAACACACGCTTAGACACATTCTCAGTCACGCACGCACTCACACAATAGGCTGACCCAGCCTTTCATCCCTGCAGATGAGGCCAGATTCCACCATATTCAGTTCCTTTGGGTCTCTGTGCCATCTGAGTGCTCGCGTGCCTACCCTCCACGGGCCCCACAGGCCCCACAGGCCCAGGCTTTGGTTGGCCTGTGCGCCTCACTGACTGATCCTTCGCCTACAGAACCCACTGAGAACACTTGAGCAAGAGTGTTCAGACCGTGATGACAAGGAAAGCATGTCTGCCCAGTGCCCCGGGGGTCAGGGAGGGCCTCTAAGGAAGGCATGACTCATCTGAGGCCTGAGGACAAATAAGGCCACTCCAGTCCTACAGAGAGGACGGTGGGGCAGGGAAGCAGGGCCAGAAGGCTTATGACGGCAGATGGCGGCTGGCACTTCTGAGATCGCAACATGAAGATCAGGGAGTGAGCAGGAGAATAAGGTGAGGGCAGTGGCCTGGTGGGCTCCACACAGGGAGGGGAGGCCCCCAGAGGGGAGCCGGCGCCCCAAGCCTTCACTGAACCTGTGTCTGCTGTATGGGTCTTTGCACTTCCCACCTGAAATGGGGAGAGGAGGCAATGCTACTGTACCCTGTGCCCTTAGCTGTGTCCACATACACACATACACACATGCGTGTGCGTGGGCCCACCTGCACACGTGTACACACACACGCACACGCACACACCAAGTGTAGAGGAAGGTAGGAAAAAGACAAAAGGGCCGGAGAGATGGCTCAGAGGTTAAGAGCACTGGCTGCTCTTCCAAAGGTCCTGAGTTCAATTCCCAGCAACTACATGGTGGCTCACAACCACCTGTAATGAGATCTGATGCCCTCTTCTGGTGTCCAGAGACAGGCAGACAGAACACTGTATACATAATAAATAAATAAATAAATAAGTAAGTAAATAAAAGAAAAAGACAAACAAGTTACTTAAGGTTGTTGAATGTTTCTGGGTCTGCACACTTTTTTTTAAGTTATTTTAATTTTATTTGTTTATTTTCTTTTTTTATTATTTATTTATTTATTTATTTTTGTTTTTTGAGACAGGATTTCTCTGTGTAACTGTCTTGGCTGTCCTAGACTTGCTTTGTAGACCAGGCTGTCCTGGAACTCAGAGATCCACCTGCCTCTGCCTCCCGAGTGCTGGCATTATTTAATTTAATTTAATTTTACATGTATGAGCATTTTGCCTACATGTATGTCTGTGCACCAGGTGCATGTCTGGTGCCCAGGGAGGCCAAAAGAAAGCATTAGATCCCCTGGGACTGGAGTTACAGACTGGAGTCCCAGCACCATGTGGGTGCTGGGAATTGAACCCAGGTTCTCTGCAAGGAACCATTGCTCTTAATTACTGAGCCATCTCTTGAGCCCTTGAGCAGGTTTGTTGTTGGTGGTTTGGTTTGGTTTGGTTTTGACTGGATTTGTGGCTATGGAGGGTAAGGGCTAAAGACCTTTCAGCAGGGGCTGGAGAGATGGCTCAGCAGTTAAGAGCACTGATTGCTCTTCCAGAGGTCATGAGTTCAATTCCCAGCAACCACATGGTGGCTCACAACCATCTATAATGTGATCTGATGTGCATTGTATACATAATAAATAAATAAATCTTAAAAAAAAAAAAAGACCTTTCAGCAGATATTCCAGTAACAGCCCCAGCTGTGAAGAGGCGGAGACAGGAGGAGCCCTGGGGCTTGCTGGTCAGCCAGTCAAGCTGAATTGGTGAGCCAAAGTTCAGTGAGAGACTCTGCAAGAGAGAGCAAGAGAGCGAGGTGTCGGCTATAGACCTCTTGTCCTCTCGTGTGCCTCAGTTGCCCTTTGTAAGATGGAGGCTGAAAACATGTTCACTGTGGGAGCAGTTGGGGTCCACAGTGTCACCTGGACCAGGCAAGGAACCTCTGAGAACCCTGGGGTCTGGGTCTGGGTGGAGGGTCACCACTGGGAGTGATTAAAGGCGCTCAGAAGTGTGCCCAGAGCAGGCGGATGTGACGTCACCATGCAGGCAAAGCTGGACCATGGCGCCTTTCCACAGGCCCTGTGGAGGTGGTTGGGCTCTGCAGGGCTTTGCTCCTTCAGCAACTTGAATAGTGAGTATGGCCCAGCAGTGGAGGGGCCCTGACCGCACCCCCAGACCCAGGTGAGGAGAAGCCTCTGAAAAAAAGTGGCAAGTGTGGGTCAAAGGGCACTTTGGCTCTGCCACAGACAGGACTGGCTGGGAGTCTTGCCTATCTCCTTTCTTCTTCACATGTCTCCTCAGCTTGCTTCAGGACTTCGCTGCTCCGGCAGCACCCACCTCCGTCTAGCCACTTATTTAGTTAGCTGTGGGACACACATGTCACAGCGCACATGTGGAGGTCAGAGGACAGCTTGACGGAGTTGGTTCTCTTCCACATGAGGATCAAACGCAGGTTGCCAGGTGGTAAGCGTCTTGGCCCAGTGAGCATTCTTGCTGGCCCTCCATTTACTGAAGGCCTGTTTGTCTGATACTGTTGCCATGGCAAGCAGGAGCAACATCGCCCTCCTGACCTGTCCGTGCTGCCTGAGGACAAGGGTCACGCACACAGGTATTAGCAGGTAGAACTTACCTTCCTGAGCACAGTTCAGCCTGCAACTGATGGGAGCCAGGGAAGGCGGCAGGTAGAAAGTCCAGCCTTCCAAGCCTCCCATCCTTCATCTCCATTGTCCTGGGGTCTCCCCGGCGCCCCACAAGGAAACACCGTCCTGTCTTGTCACTGGTAAGAAGCTGAAACCAGGCAGATGGGTAACTGACACCTTCATTGGGCAGGACGCCACGTTTTCCCCGTGGCACCCCCACCCCCACCCACTGTCCCCTGCTCCCGTTCCTGGGGGAACCTGCCCCTGTGCCTACAGAGGCTTTGGTCATAATAGTTTGAGGTGCTACTGGCATCAAGTAAGGGATCATGGATTCCTGCAAATACATATGGTACCTGAGTCACCAAGACAGAGCTATCTCCAACACATGCCAGCAGTGCTAAAGATGCCACTGTCTCTCACACTGAGGTTACCTTTCTCCCAGGCCCATTGCACTCACCTTGGATGCTGCTGTATTTGGCACCCACCTACTGTGGTGTCGATAGGAGGGTGCTTCCCCTCACTCTCCCCCCCTCCCCCCGACTATATACAGGAGGAGACCATGGCTGCCAAGGGCATGTAAGTGACAGACAGTAGAGAGCCTTGGTTTTACCTATGTCTGCCTCACCGGCCAATCTGGTCTCCTGTTCCTTGGATTCTACCTGGCCTATTGTTTCTCCTGTCAGCCCTACAACCATGTTGTGGTTTGTGTTGTTTAAGCAGCTCATTTACCATGTCCAGTGTCCAGCTTCTGTGGCACTGTCCAGGCACCTTGTTGATGGTCCACCTCTGCAGCCACAGTGACCACCAGGTGTTGACCTCAGGATTTAGAAATTTAAATCATGGGGCTGGAGAGATGGCTCAGAGCTTAAGAGCACTGACTGCTCTTCCAGAGGTCCCGAGTTCAATTCCCAGCAACCACATGGTGGCTCACAACCATCTATAATATGATCTGATGCCTTCTTCTAGCCTGCAGGTGTACATGCAGACCGAGCACTATATATATATATATAATGATAAATAAATAAATATTTAAAAAAAGAAAAATAGAAATTTAAATCTACTATTTATTTATTTACTGTGTGTGTGTGTGTGTGTGTGTGTGTGTGTGTGTGTCTGCGTGTGTGTGCATCACATCATGCATGGAGGTCAAAAGCTAATATTGTGGAGCCGATTGTCCCCTTCCACATTTACCTGGATCCCACGGATTGAACTCAGGTTGCCTGAGCTGTAAATGTCTTTACCTGCTTGGTCATGTCTCCTCCGCCTCCCCTTTTTGAGACAGAGTCTCAGGTAGCCAATGCCTACACTGGCTTCCATCTTGCTGGCCTTAAACTAGTAATCCTCCTGCCTCTGCTTCCTGAATGATGCAGAACTTGGCCTCCATCAATGCCTTTGTTTGGCCTGGTGGTGCATCGAAAGTGGGAGACTTAGGCTTGCATTTACCCCCCACCCCCACTCCAGGTTTGCATTTACCCCCCACCCCCATCCCAGGTTTGCATTTACCCCCCACCCCCATCCCAGGTTTGCATTTACTCCCAATCTTGCTAGCTCACTGGATTCTGGAGACCAGAAGTGTCTACACTGTGGTCTCAAGGCCAGGACCAGCTATTGAAATCCTCTCGTCTGGCTTCTTGCTTTCTTTTGTTTTTTTCTTTTTTTTATTTCTTTCTTTGTTTTGTTTTGTTTTGTTTTGTTTTTCAAAACAGGGTTTCTCTGTGTAGCCTTGGCTGTCCTGGACTCACTTTGTAGACCAGGCCAGCCTCGAACTCACAGCGATCCACCTGCCTGTGTCTTCCGAGTGCTGGGATTAAAGGCATGTGCCACCATGCCTGGCTCCTTGGATGGCCTTTTTCTGCCAGGCAGTGACGGGGAAGTCACGAGAGGCCCTGAGTTCTCTTTGTGTTCCTGGGTGACCACACGTGGCTCTAGAGCAGTGGTTTTCAACCTTCCTGATGCTGTGACCCTTTAATTCAGTTTTTTGATTCAGTTTTTTATGTTGTGGTGACCCCCAACCATAAACGGGCTGGCCTTGAGCTCACAGAGGTCCACCTGCCTCTGCCTCCCCTGGTGCTGAGATTACAGGCATGTGCCACCAGGCCCATCTTGTTGTTACTTTATAATTGTAATTTTGCTACCGTTATGAATTATAATGTAAATATCTGTGTTTTCCTATAGTCTTAGGTGACCTCTGTGAAAGGATCATTTGGTTGTGATCCACAGGCTGAGAACCATTGTTCTAGAGGCACATTAGAAAGAGAAGGGACAGAGCCAGGCATAGTGGCGCACACCTTTAATCCCAGCACTTGGGAGGCAGAGGCAGGCGGATAGCTGTGAGTTCGAGGCCAGCCTGGTCTACAAAGTGAGTCCAGGACAGCCAAGGCTACACAGAGAAACCCTGTCTCGAAAAACCAAAAAAAAAAAAAAAAAAAAAAAAAAAAAAAGAACTTGGAAGTTACTCCTAGCATGCAAATGTCTCCACAGTGGAGGCCTGGGTCCTTGGCTTCTTCTTCCAGGGTCCTCTTGTCATCTGTGGTGTACCCCATGCCACCACACCCACAGATGCACTGGGTTTGCAGGTACAGAGGAGTACGAGGGTGGAGATGGAGGTTGGAGCATCCTGCAGTCCCCTTCTCCCCTTGTCATGGGCTCACAGGATCCTCATGCTGAGACATGCCCCCCTCACTCCTCACCCCCCACTCCTGCCTGTAGTGACCTGTCTGCCTCCGGAAGCGTCCTGCCAGGGAGGTGAGTCACAGCAGTCCTGTTGATCTGTCTGGGGAAGGTGGTGCGGGTGCCTTGTTTCTCTTTCCCAAAAGGAAGAGAGGGTGAGCGGTTGCTGGAGTGACTCACCAGCCAAGCAGGGAGAGGACTGGGTTTGAACCTTGGTCACCTGGCTGTGGCCTCTGCTCTGCTTGCTGCCTGATGTACTGACCCCCGGGGCCTTTCCTTGGGGACTCTTTTCTGTCTTCCCAAGAGTCCCCATAGCCAAGCTGCTATGAGTCTGCCGCAGACTCATGCCTGCCCTCCCACTCCCACCTCCACTGACGGTTGGACACCGCTTTTAGTGTCAAGCCATTGCCCTCAGGGTCTAGAAGGAGGCCTTTGAGGTGGGACCCACTCCAGCCTCCTCCTCCTGCAGCACGAGTAAGCCTAGGGGTTCAGAGAACTGCTGCTTTTAATTAATTAATTTATTTATTTGTTTTGGTTTTTCGAGACAAAGTTTCTCTGTGTATCCTTGGCTGTCCTAGACTTGCTTTGTAGACCATGCTGGCCTTGAACTCACATCGATCCGCCTGCCTCTGCCTCCCGAGTGCTGGGATTAAAGGCATGTGCCACCACTGCCCAGCTGAACTGCTGCTTTAAAAAAAAAAGTTTTTTAATTAAAAAACGTGGGTGAGGCATGAAATACCAATGAGATTTGAGATATGAAGTATGTGCCACACAGCAGATATGATATGAAGAGGTTTATTATATGAGCGTGGGGAGAGAAGGGAAGGGGGGGCAGAGAGGGAGGCAGAGGCAGAGGAAGAGTGAGGAAGATAGTAAGAGGGAGAGGTAGGAAGAGAGGTAGGCGGATTTGTTCTTTTATAATCCTGGGTAGGGCCAGGCAATGACATCACAGGTTGCTAGGCAGACTGGAGCAGAATCCCAGAGGGGTGGCTGGAGAGATGGCTCCATGTAATAAAGACAAAATGAAACAAAGCAACAGCAACAAAAGCCCCCACTCCAACCCTTGCCCTAACCAGCTGCTCCTGCAGAGGAACCAAGTGTCTAAAGATCGTCTCCGCTGCTGTGGTAAGCGTGATCACGTGACCAAAGCATCCTGGCCAGGGCAGGGTTTAGTTCAGCTTACATTTCCGGGTCACACTCCATCACTAAAGGATGCCAGGGTGGGAACTCAGGCAGGCATCTGAGGAGCTGATAAAGGAGCCAGGCGTGGTGGCACAGGCCTTTAGTTCTAGCACTCCGGAGGCAGAGGAGGGCGGATCTCTGTGAGTTCGAGGCCAGCCTGGTCTACAAAGCAAGTCAAGGACAGCCAAAGCCACACAGAGAAACTCTGTCTCAGAAGAAGAAGGAGGAGGAGGAGGAGGAGGAGAAGAGGAAGAAGAAGAAGAAGAAGAGGAGGAGGAGGAGGAGGAGGAAGCAGCCATGGAGGACCGTGGCTTCCTGGCTTGCTCCTTGTGGCTTGCTGTTTGCTTTCCTATACACCCCAGGACCACCAGCCCCAGGGATGGCACCACCTAAAGTGAGCTGGGCCCTCCTACATCAAGAAAATGCCCCAGTGGCCGGGCAAGATGGCTCACATCTTTACTCCCAGCCCCCACATGGTGGATCACAACTATTCCTAACTCAAGTTCCGGGAGATCTGATGCCCTCTTATGGCTTCCACAGGTACCAGGCATGAGCAACATTCATACACATAAGATTGAATAAATAATCTAACTTTTGTATTACATTTATTAATTTGTGTTTATTTGTGTGATGTGATTGTGTGTATGGGGGGTGGTTACACATGTCCCACAGCGCATGTGGCATTCAGAGGGAGTCTGTTCTCTCCTTCCGCCATGTGTGCTCTTGAGGCCGACCTCTGAACAGAGCCTCTGAGCATGAAGTTAAGGACATCAAAGAGATGAAAGGCCAGCTCTGAGTAGGAGACAGAGTGGCTCAAGAAAGGCACAGACAGCCCTCAGCGCTTCAGTTGTCAGTGACAGCCATGACAGTGTGTGTCCCACTTGAAATAGAAGCACAGAGAGGTTAAGCAACTGGCCTAAGTTCACACAGTTGGGCACTGGGAACTTTGCTCGTAGTCTATGGCACCTTGGGTACTTATGACTACTGGGAGGACATCAAGAATAACCAGATTGCCGGGTGTGGTGGCGCACGCCTTTAATCCCAGCACTCTAGAGGCAGAGGCAGATGTATCTCTGTGAGTTCGAGGCCAGCCTGGTCTACAGTGTGAGTCCAGAACAGCCAAGGCTACGAAGCAAGTCAGAACACTGGGGAAATTTGAAAGCTAACGAGAGGGTCCTGAGTGCCTCTTTAGAATGTGTCCACTCCAGCCAGACAGGCTGGGTAAAGGAGGAGTGGAGGCCTCCTTGGAGTCGGTGGCCCCATTCTAAGACTTCTCTGGCAGCTGAGCTGGGTACCTGGATGGTGCCCCTCCCCCCTACAAGATAGACTTTTGCATCTAAGGGCATCCAAACCTGGAAATGTTTCATCTGAGCTTTGGGCTCTATGAAACCACCACTTCTGCCAGGTGGTGGTGGTGCACGCCTTTAATCCCAGCACTCAGGAGGCAGAGGCAGGTGGATCGCTGTGAGTTCGAGGCCAGCCTGGTCTACAGTGTGAGTCCAGGACAGCCAAGGCTACACAAAGAAACCATGTCTTGAAAAACCAAAAAAAAAAAAAAAAAAAAAAAAGAAAAGAAAGAAAGAAAGAAACAAACAAATCACCATTTCTGGGGGTTGGGCCCCCTTGTCCAATCAAAGGAGAAAAAAGAAGCCCAGTTGTAGATCAAGGTTTCAGGAAACAGAACCTAAGGAATAGGCCAGAGCTTAGGCCACACACCAAGAGCCATCCACCCATAGATGGTTCAGGTCTGTGTGAAGGGAGCTTTGCGCCTGTAGCTGCACCGCCTCAGGTCTACAGGAAAGACCATGGCAGGTGTCTGCAGCCAGCCTGGCCCTGCCCTTAGCCTGTGCCCAGAGGCTCAGCTCACTAATTTGTTGTAAACCACTGTTTGTTTTTTGCCAAGCCAAAAACATCTTGTTCATGAGGTGTCACTTTGATTAATTTTCTCCACGAGAGGTGCTTTCCAGGACCAAGGGCACAGCCAGCTGGGCCAGCGCCTACCTCCCACACAGCAGGCAATCAAGCGGTGGAGGCCTAACCTGGAGACTTCCACCTTGGTCCAGCGGGGCCAGAGGAGACCAGGAGGCCCGAAGGAAGGAGACCAACCTGCTCAGAAGGAAAAATGGTCGGAGGCATTGACGGGAGAAAGGACGCCTCGGTACAGTAGAGCAGTTGTAAGACTGTGGAAGCCATGGGGAGATGGGGCCAGATTTCTCTCATTTGGGGAAAAGCCAGAAGACAGGAGATTTTTGGGTTTTGAGACAAGGTGTCATTTTGCAGCCCTGCCTGGCACAGAACTTGCCCTGCAGACCAGGCTGGCTTCAAACCTAGGAATTCTATCCTATATGACGATTAGACTAGCCCAGCATGTTAGACACCCACACCATGGCTTTGGTTGGGCATGGTTGGTACACGCCTATGATGCCAGCATTTGGAACGTAGAGACAGAAGGGACAGAAGTTCCAGGCCATCCTTAGACTTGCTAGAGATGACCTTGAGCTCCCTCTCTGTGCTGTTTCTGGTCCTAAAACCCTCTGGAGGGCCCCTGAGACCAGGCACATGGAGAGAGGGACATCTGTCCATGAGGTTGTACTCAGTCCAGAGTCCCAGCTTTCAGCCTTGGCCCCTGGTCCTGACGTCTATAACAATTCCAGAGGCAGGTGAATCCACTTTACAATGAAGGGACTCAAAGCTCAGAGACCCCACAGTGTCCCTCTCCCTGCCTGCATGGACCCACAGCCTCTATCTTTCCCATGGTGACAAGTGGGAGGAAAGATCAACTCCCAGCTGCTCCCCTGGGTAGCATCTCTCGGCCACCTTCCACCCAGTTACATTTCCGGTATTGCCAAAGGCATGTGCTCTTCTGAAGGCTTGTGCATCCAATAGGTGCTCAATAAATGCCAGAGATTTCTGACAGCGTCGAAGGCCCTTGCTGGGCTTCCGGCTGTCTGGCTTTGTCTCAGGCTGCCTGCCGAGAGCTGACACTGGCAAGCAATGGCCGCCTTGGACAATGCTGCCCTGCCTTGGCTGGCCTGTAGGAGTCGTCTGTGGGTGCTAGGCTTGGAGTACCTCCTTTCCCCGCCCCCCAGCCAGCGGGAGAACGGGCTTAGCAGGGCCGCCTCCCCCAGCTGGGGCCCCTGGAGGGCCAAGGGGAGGAGGAGCCTGCCTGGCTGGAGCAGGAAGGGCTCTTGCTCAAACACAAAGCAGCCAGGGGGAGGTTCCAGGCTCCGGCTGGCAGCCCTGAACCGGCTTCCTTCTCCGCCTGCCCTCAGCAGTCCTTGTGGTAAAAATGCAGCATGACAGATGGCTAATGGTGAAGCGAGGGTGGAGGGCCAGAGTCTCCCACTTCCCCAGCACCCAGTCTCCTACACACTGTGCTTGGAGAGGTGGCTTCAGAGGGGAAGTTTGGGGGCAGGCTGGCTTAGAGCCGAAAGCTTTTTAAAAGATTGGGGGAGGGGGTGTACTGTATGTATGTATGTACGTACGTATGTATGTATGTATGTATGTATGTATGTATGTATGCATGTTTGTGTGTGAGTGTGTGCAGGACACCTATATTTATTGGTCAAAATATAACGTGTTTCTGGTTTTCTTTTTTAGTTAGGATCTTGTGTAAGCTTTACTGGCTTGGAACTCTTGCTTTGTAGACCAGGATGGTCTTGAACTCACAGAGCTCCATCTGTCCCTTCTTGCCAATTTCTGGTATTAAAGGTGAGCACCCCCTGTCTGGCTCGGAGAAATTTTGTGGGAGTTGGGTCTTTCCGCCATGTGGCTCCTTGGGACACTGGAACTCCATTTGTCACTCTTGGCAGCAACTCTCTCCCCACTAAGCTGCCTCTCTCTGTGGCCCTCAACTATGGTTTTGCACTGTTGGGTTCTTGAAAAGCTTTGAGTTGTATGCCCTTAGGACAATGAGAAACTTTTACTTGGGAGGCTGTTTGTATAAACATACTGAGAAGCACCCCAACTTATTATTTGGTGCGACAGACTCTGCAACCACGTTCTCCCAGCACTGTGTGGTCCTCTGATGTCTGGAGCTTTCATAGTGACGTGATTAGTGTACTCTGTCTCTACTCCTGGGATACCAGGAGCATCTGTCCCAGAGGTGATAAACAGAAAGGTGTCCCTTGGAGGCCAGATGGCCACCTTGGGTTATCAGCCCAGATGGGTAAGGCCAAGGGACCCACTGCTGTCCTCTTTAAGTTTCCTGTGGTAGTTTCCAGAATGAACAGTTCATCAGCTCAGCAGGTAAGGCCCTTGCCTCAAAAGCAGGAACACCTGAGTTCAATATCCAATCCCCAAATTTAAAAAGCAGGCTATGCAGCCAGGCATGGCAGTACGTGCGTGTCTGTGATCCCAGCACTTGGCAAGGAGAGGCAGGGGAATTGGGAGTTCAAAGTCATCCTCAGGTATGTAGCAAGCTCCAGACCAGCCTGGGACATATGAAACTCTTGCCTGAAAGTGAAACCAGTCAACATTGTAATCCAGGAGCCAGGGAGATGAGACCTGCAGACCTGGGACTCCCTGGGTAGCCAGCCTCACCTGCTAGGAGAGCCCCTGGCCAATGACAGACAATTCTCAAAACTTAAGGTTCAGCTAGGAGGGTTAGGATTGACACCTGGAACCCCAGCAATGGAAGGGAGGTGGAGGCTGGAGGGTCAGGAAGTCAAGGCCAGTTTCAGCTACACAGAGGGGGGTTCAGAGTCAGCCTGGGCTGTATGAGACCCTGTGTCAATGCAATAAAAAAAAAAAAGTGGTCTGGCAAGATGGCTTAGCCGGTAAAAGGCACTTGTCACCAAGCCTGATGGACTAAGTTTGATCCCCAGAATCACACTGAATGGGCTTGGTGGTGCATGCCTTTAATCCCAGCACTTGGGAGGCAGAGGCAGGCGGATCACTGTGAGTTCTAGGCCAGCCTTGTCTATGAAGTGAGTCCAGGACAGCCAAGGATACACAGAGAAACCCTGTCTCAAGAAAAAAAAAAAAAAAAAAAAAAAAAAGAAAGAAAGAAAGGAAGGAAGGAAAAGAAAAAAGGAAAAGGAATTTCTCGGAAGCAGAACACTCCATAAGAGGGCCCAGATTCCTAAATTGCCTTCTGACCTCCATCCCTGCATCCTGGCACCCCACCACCACTATGGTCTGGTGGTACACAACACCCAGGGGGCAGATGCAGGTGGATCTCTGTGAGTTCCAGGCCAGGCTACAGGCCTGGCCATGTCTACAGAGTGAGACATGGTAGACAGCACCTGAGGAATGATGCTTGTGATGTTGTGTTTACTAAAAAGAAAATAATGGGCTGGAGAGATTAAGAGCACCAAAGGTCCTGAGTTCAATTTCCTGTAACCACATGGTGGCTCACAGCCATCTATAATGTGCAGGTATACATGCAAGCAAAACACTATATACATAATAAATAAATAAATGAACCTTTAAAAAAATAAAAAGAAAATAAGATGATAAGATAAGATGTCAGGCAACAGATGTTATATTATATGAGGTTTCTTAAGTGAGCATGGGGTGGGGGGGAAGGAAAGGGGGGAGTGGTACCCTAGAGAGAAAGAGAGACAGAGACAGAGGAAGAATAAAAGGGAGGAGAGAGAGAGAGAGAGAGAGAGAGAGAGGAGAGAGAGAGAGAGAGAGAGAGAGGGAGAGGGAGGGAAGGGAGGGGGAGAGAGGAGGATAGAGAGGGAGATGGGGGGCATGTGGAGTTTCTCCTTCTGTATGGCCTTGCACAGGGCCACGCCCCTGTGGCAGGTAAGCAATGACATCATAGGGAGGCTGACTGAAGCAGAATCCTACCTAACATGTGAGAAACATCCCGTATGAGTCTTTTCTATCAAATCCTATGTTTGCGTTTAATTCAAGGAATTATTTTATCTCCCCTAGATTTTATGTAAATGTTTTACCACTCCCCCTACTCCCGTGCCCCCCACCCCCATTAAAACCCTTGTTTGCTCAAAGGCCCACTGCGGTAGTCCAGGGATGTGATGGCCTGGAGCAGTGACCCCTTCCCCCTTCCTTCTTTATTTCCGGTGAGCTAATTCTTCTCAGACAAAGCCAGTCAATGAAGAAGAGACACAGTCTCCACCTGAGTTAGAATAAAAGCCAAATGCTCGGGGCTGGAGAGATGGCTCAGAGGTTAAGAGCACTAGCTGCTCTTCCAAAGGTCCTGAGTTCAATTCCCAGCAACCATCTGGTGGCTCACAACCATCTATAGTGAGATCTTCTCGTGTGGAGGTGTACACACAGGCAAAACATTATAAATATAACAAATAAATAAATCACAAAAAAAAGCAAATGTTCTTCCTGTCTCTCATGTTCACTCTTGTGAGCAAGAATAAAGTTTGCCTTGTCCTGACACTTCAGCTGGAGTTAGTGTTTCTTTCCTTGTGACCCTGAGCATACTTCTAACAATACTCACAGTTGACCTCTGGCCTTCACATGGACACTTGTGCACTTAGACCTGTACATATGTTTTTTTCTTCCTCTCCTGTGGCTTTCTGGGAACCTGTCCCTCCCAAGCTGACAGAGGAGGGGTGTAAGGCTGGAGTACCCCCCCAACTCCCTGTCCCCATACCCCCACCCCACAGCCGTGTCACGGTCAGAACAGTCCGTAAGGTGTGTGACACATGAGCACCACTGCCCTTCCATGAACACTAACCTCCTTGTTAGGACATAAGTGCACCCTGCAGAGGGTCCTACATGGACACAGCTTGGTGTGTGGTGATGCCATGGTACACGGTACACGGGAGCTGTGAAAGAGTGCTCACTGAGAGCACAGATGGGGAGGAGCCGGTCTGTGCCAAGCTCAGGGTCAGCCCCAGATGAAGCTTCTGAGATGCCAACTGATCACCCTGCTGTGTGGAGACACACCAGCGCGTCCTGATCCTAGGAATGGGACGCTGTCGCTGGGGACCAACCTCACTGCTCTCTGAACTTCCAGAAGTGTTTAACCCAAGGTCAGCGTCATCCACAGCACACAGTAAAGGTCTGTCCAATCAGCAGGATCAGGGCCTAGGCTCAGGGTGCGTGAACCCTGCTCTCCACCCACAGCAGCACATGATCGCTTCTGTTATGAGGGTGTACCCACGTGACCCCAGCGCTAGGGAGGAGACCGCAGGAGCATCAGAAGTTCAAGGTCATCCTCAGCCCCCTACTGAACTCAAAGTGAGCCTGGAATAATCAAGACTCTATCTCAAAACAAGCCTCAAGCTGTGAGCTCAACAGTCACATATATGCTAGTTCCCTCTCTCTGTCTCTGTCTCTGTGTCTGTCTGTCTGTCTGTCTGTCTCTCTGTATGTCTCTGTCCCTCTCCCTTCCTCCTTCCCTCCCTCCCTCTCTCTCCCCCCTCCCTCCCTCTCCCTCTCTCTCTCTCTCTCTCTCTCCCTCTCCCTCTCCCTCTCTCTCTCTCTGCTACAGTATACCTGACAGCAATCAACTCAAAGGGAGAGACTTATTTTTCTTGTGAGTTCAGAGATTTCAACCCACAGTCTTGTGGCCTGCTTGCTTTAGATCTACAGAAAGCTCGAACATCACAGTGGGCGCTTGTGTCACCAGAAAATGCTGCTCTCTCTGTTCTCTCTGTGGCTGCCAGGAAGCAGAGAGAAGGGGGCAGGGAAAAGACATACCCACTTCCTGCCGTGGCTTGGTCTGAACCTCACAGCCCAGAGAGGCTGCTGGGGCACCAGCGCTCACCAGAGAGGTCCAGCCAGAGATGGGGGTGGCGGGGGGGGGGGCGGGGGACGACACATAAAGTTGGTTCACACAGGTCCTGGGAAGTGATATGCAGCAAGGGTCAGGAATGGGGACCTGGAAAAAGCTTGCTCTTTGGGTGCCCTAGAGGTATTGGGGCTCCTTTTGTCCATGCTCAATTCTCTGCTGGGAAAATAGACCACATCATTAGCAGTGGATCTCCTAGGTGCCTGTTCTGGCAGGTCCCTTATCCCTTTGCCAGGCCCAGAGTCGGGGCTAAAGTTCCTGTAACTTGGGAATTCCTAATAATGAACCCAGGATCCCTGGGGTTTGAGTGGGATAAGAAGGCAGAGCAGAGAAGCCACGCCGAAGTGTCCACTGTGACAGGCCACCACCCTGCCCCTTCCATGGCCATATCTGCCTATTCCTTGGCAGTGTGCGCTCAGCTCCAGAGGTCCTGAGCAGGGCTCCTTGGTGTATTCTGGGGACATTCAGATAGAGCCCTGAGGAGGGTGGTGACAGGCAGTGCTTCAGGAGGCCGCAGAGAGGAGGCGGCTTGCATGGCTCTGCCTGGGTGACCTGCTGCTGGCCAGCACTCCTTCTCTGAGCACCTACTGTGAGCAAGAACCTTCTCAGTGATACAGAGCTAAGCTCCTGAGCAGCTGAGAATTGTCCCAGAGCGGCCCTTTTCGAGGCGCCTTGTAAATTAGAGCTTGAAGCCTGAAGCAAACCCCGCAACTGTGATTTAGTCTAAGTGCTTTCATTCATTTTAATTCTCAAAACGCAACATCATAAAGCCACACACCTGGTCTGCTCACGAGCTAATGACGGCATTTAAAGTGAATAGGAGCTCAGGGGCTGTAACAGTAATGAAATTAGCAGCATTCACTGGGGGCCGCCTTCCGAACACCTTGCAGTTGGGTGGGTAGTATACTCAGTGAGGCGGGGCGGGTCATCCAGCCTGACTTTCAGGTTGGAGAACAGAGACAGAGCTTGTCAATTCAGCCAAAGCCACACAGCTAGGAAGGGGGCCCACTGGGCCAGGGCGACGCCTCAGGGCTTGCCACCAAACCTGTGGATCCTCATGGGTTCACGGGGCGGAAGGAGAGAACTGAACACACACACACACACACACACACACACACACACACACACACACACACGGGTGGGGGAGAGAAATATTTTTTTTTCCAAAGAAAGGAGACAGCTGCAAAATTGGGGTTCTTGGTAGTGGGACAGTTCACTGATGGGGGTGAAGAAACCCTCCTCATGATGCTCCCTGCTCCATGGGTGGGCAACAAAGTGCAGATCTGAAGGCCTCTCCTGCCCTCATTCCGTGAGGCACACGGGATAGATTGGGCTGATGGTTGGTGCCCGTGAGGTACTCCCAGCAACGTTCTCACACCAGCCCCCACCTCAGCTTCTCATGAGAGCATCCATAGTGCGGGGTGAGCCTGAAGACACCCCCCAAAGCAGGGCTACCCTCTCTGCCACTCTCCCCACATACTTTAATTACTTCTAGATAGAAAAGGACCCTTAGTCCTACTTTCCCCAGCTCCTGGGCCAGGCATAAGTTTTTCATTCCCAGATTCATTCATTCATTCATTCATTCACTCGCTCATTCATTCACAAGCCAGAGGCTTTTTCAGACCCTGTGGTGTGTGTGTGTGTGTTTGGGGGGGGGGGGTCACTTCCTAGGTCAGCTGACAGCTCAGAGTCAAATGCTCTGTGCTGAGGGGGGGAGAGAGTGTCATAGGGAAGGGCAAAGACAAAGGTGTGTCGAGGCAAGGGGCTGACAGGATCTCTGGAAAGACGACATTAGGTTTCACAGATGGAATAGAGGCTCTGGCCAGCAAAAGGAGCAGGTTTTGGTAATTGTGAGGCCCTGTCACTGGGGACCTGAACCCCTCTCTGCCCTGTGCGCTGACAGATAGCTGTGGTCTCATGGTCACAGAGGGCAGACACCGGACACTGGGTATCCAAGGTGATAGGAGGAAACTTGAGTTAGGCGGACTGGAGGCACACAGGCTGCCTAGACATGGCTGTGGAAAATTTCAGATTTGCATTCGAATTTTTTTTTTGTTTGTGTGTTTTGTTTTGCTTTGTTTTTGTTTTTTCAAGACTGGGTTTCTCTGTGTAGCCTTGGCTGTCCTGGATTCACTTTGTAGACCAGGTCGGCCTCTGCCTCCCAGAGTGCTGGGATGACAGGTGTGTGCCTGCGGCCAGCTTTGCCTGCGATTTGAAGGGAGCCTGGGTACAGTGACTCATGCCTGAATCCCAGCTCTCAGAAAGCTAGTCTGGGCTCCTTAGTGAGTTCTGGGTCAGCCTGCTCTAACTAGTGAGGCCTGATCTCTGCAGGAGGATGGTGTGCCAGGCTATGCCCGCAGCCCAGCCTTACTCTGTAATCTCGTAGAACCTGCCAGCCTCTTAGATCTCTTGGTTTTTTTTTTGTTTGTTTGTTTGTTTTTGTTTTTTCAAGACAGGGTTTCTCTGTGTAACAGCTCTGGCTGTCCTGGGACTTGCTCTGTAATCTAGGCTGACCTCTGTCTCCCAAGTGCTGGGATTAAAGGTGTGCGCGCCGCCCGCTGCAGCCACCACCCGGCCTAGATCTCTTGTTTTACCTGCTTTCTTTGTGAGTGCCTCTGCCCCCACCATCCCCATCCCCCACCAGGCTGTCCAACAGCCCCCACCCCCACCTGCTTCTCTAGAAGTTGTACCAGATTTTTGCCTTTTGAGACAGGGCCTTACGTAGCCCAGGCTGGCCTCTGGTTCCCTCTGCAGTTGCGAATGACCTTGAAGTCTTATACCCCTGCCTCTCTATCCCCAGTGCTGGGATCTCAGACCATCCTACTTGGTTTCACCAGAGAAAGCCCTGAGACGACGTTCTAGCCTCCTCTCGCCTTCCTCCTCCCGTTGCAACACCTACCAGCCCTCCATTTCCAGAATGTCACCATTTCATACTGTTCTATAAATGGAGCCCGCAGCCTGGCGTCTGCTGGGACTGGCTTTTCCGTCTCCATGGATGTCCCTGGAGGATCTCAGGAGCTGCTGTGCGAGTCCAGTCTGTCTGGACGTTTGCAGGTAGAGCCATCTCCATGAGAGTGGCTGGGGCTCCGGCGCAGTCAGGTGGGGGATCCGAGGGTGCAATGTGGGGCCAGGAGGCACCCACCTCAACCCTACAAGCACCCAAGTCACGTGGTCACAGAGAGGGTGAATGACATCCCTGGTTACTCCAAGGTGCTGGGAATGGAGTAAGATCAGAGCATAGCTAATAAGACCTCCCGGGGGACACAGCAATGAGAGACAAACCGGGGCTTGCAGTGGGAGGGGCAACGGGGGCCTAGGGTAGTTCCTGGGCCCTTTTTTTTTTTTTGATTCTTCTTTTCTTCAAGGTCACAGGACACCAGCGTGCCAGCACTATGCTGGGGCCCAGAGTTTGGCTCCAGGTGGAAGACAGAAAGGGAGCCAGGGACTCTGTCCATGCCAGGCTCGCCCTCTGCAGCAGGCATGGTAGAAGACACACTCCTCCTATCTCTCAATCTGTGATTGGAACATCCGCTAAGAGGGAAGGGACTTTCCCCAGGAACTTCATTGTGAGAGAAAGACAGGGCACCGACCACAAGGAGGACTTGTCTCTAGGAAAGAGATTTCACACGGTTCTACCGAGAGAGACTGAAGCACAGACACAGATGGGTCAGTGACGGGCGGGGCCACACCTTGGTGACGTGGGGGTCGGAGGGTAAATTGTGGGACCCAGGAACCAAACCTGAGTATTGAACTCATCTCCTCAGGGTTAACGGCAAGCACCTTTACCCACCGAACCGTCTCATCTAACTACCCTGTTTTTGTTGTGTATGTGTGTGTGTGTGTGTGTGTGTGTGTGTGTGTGTGCGCGCTATGTGTGTCTGTGGATCAACTGGAACTGGAGTAACAGCTGCCATACAGGTGCTGGGAATTGAACCCATGGACTCTGGGAGAACAACCAGGGCTCTTAACCACTAAGCCATCTCTCTAGCCCTTGACTACTCTGTTTTAACATTAAATCGTTTATTGTGCCACACCAGGGCCTCGGCGGGCTGTGCGTGACTTTTATTTTTGTTTGTTTACTTGTTTACAGATGGTGCTTCACTCCAAATTGCTTTGGTAGGGTTTGAAACTCACCGCACTCCTCCTGCCTCACCCTTCCAAGTGGGTGGGATTACATGACAGCATAACTGGACTGTCTAATATTTATTTATTTCATGAATTTTATTGGTTTTTCTTTTTTTCCTTTCTTTCTTTCTTTTTTCTTTTTTCTTTTTTTTTTTTCTTTCAAGACAGGGTTTCTCTGTGTAGCCTTGGCTGTCCTGGAGACCAGACTGGCCTGGAACTCACAGCGATCCGCCTGCCTCTGCCTTCTGCGCCACCACGGCTGGCTCAGCCTGCTTTCTTTATTTTTTTATTTTTTATTTTTATTTTTTATTTTTTTGGTTTTTCGAGACAGGGTCTCTCTGTGTAGCCTTGGCTGTCCTGGACTCCCTTTGTAGACCAGGCTGGCCTCGAACTCACAGTGATCCGCCTGCCTCTGCCTCCCAAGTGCTGGGATTAAAAGCGTGCGCCACCACCGCCCGGCTCAGCCTGCTTTCTTATAGAAACCAGGACCACTAGCTGATGAAAGTGCCATTCACAATGGACTGGGCCCTCCCTCAGTCACTAACAAAGAAAACGCCCTATAGGCTTGCCTACATCCTGATCTTATGGAGGCATCTTCTCAGTCAAGGTAACCTCCTCTCAGATGACTCTAATCTGTGTTAAATTGACATGAAACTAGACAGCACACTTTTTAATTTTTTATTTATTTTTTGTTTTGTTTTTGAGACAGGGTTTCTCTGTAGCCCTGGCTGTCCTGGACTCCTTTGTAGACCAGGCTGGCTTTGAACTCATAGAGATCTACCTGCCTCTGCCTCTCTAGTGCTGGAATTAAAGGTGTGCACCAGCATGCCCAGCCCAGCACACCTTTTGAAAAAAAAATGTAATTTACTTTATGGATGTATGAAGGAGAGATAAACCTGTTTTTTAGGATCCCAAGTGTGGGATCGGAACGGTTTTGTGAGAGAACAGGTGAGGTTAATCCACTAGAAGAGCAACCACCTCGTGCGGGAGCTTGATTGTTGCCAGCTGAAAAGATCCTGTGAACAGACTCTGGGAGGAGATATATAAATGAGCCCAAAACTGGAGGTGGGGCGTTTTGGAGACTTGGGATAGTTTTGGCTGCTCATCGCTGCACTTAGAGATGCTCCTAGAGAGAGCCGCATGAGGGAAGGCTTCGGGGCTCTGGCTCCTGCTGAGGTTCTGGGTTCTGGTTACTCCAGGTTCCAGCAGAAGAAATCCTGTGATATCCTTACGGTTTTGGTACTGTGTTCTTTTTTTTTTTTTTTTTTTTAAAGATTTATTTATTTATTATGTATACAGCACTCTGCCTGCATGTACACCTGCAGGCCAGAAGAGGGCACCAGATCTCATGCTAGATGGTTGTGAGCCACCATGTGGTTGCTGGGAATTGAACTCAGGACCTTTGGAAGAGCAGTCAGTGCTCTTAACCTCTGAGCCATCTCTCCAGCCCTGTTACTGTGTTCTTTAATCCTCTTTTCCTATTGTTTTGGTTAGTCGGGTTATAAGTGGTGTATGCTCGGTTAGTAAGTTTGTAGTAAAATATATTTGTTAAGAGAGAAGTAGCCTACAGATGTATGCTTACTCTGTGTATGAATGCGTTGCCTGATCACTATGTATGTATTTGAACTATGTGCATGCCTGGTACTTGAGAAGAGATTGTGATACCACTAGAGCTGGAGTTACAGATGGTTGTGAGCCACCATGTGAGCGCTGGGTGTCAAACTGGGTTCCTCTGCAAGAGTAGCAAATACTCTAGCCCCGCCTCCCAAGCCATCATTTCCAGCCTCTGCTTTTCTTTTGTTGCTTGTTTTATATTTAATAATTAAAGCAATGATAGATATAAGGCGATAAGATATAAGAAGGTACCTGAAAGCAATGATAGAAGGTACCAGAAGGCAGCAGATATTATGTTATATGGAGTTTATTAAATGAGCATGGTGAGGGAGAGGAAAAAGGAGGGAGGGGCACCTGAGAGAGAGAGAGAGAGAGAGAGAGAGAGAGAGAGAGAGAGAAAGAAGAAGAAGAAGAAGAAGAAGAAGAAGAAGAAGAAGAAGAAGAAGAAGAGAGAAAGTAAAGAGAGGGAGGGAGGTAGAGGAGAGAGTGAGAGAGGTAGAGCGAGCAAGCCACATAGAGGTTTGTCCTTTTCTATGGCCCTGGGCAGGGCCACACCCCTGTGGCAGGTAGGCAACGACATCACAGGTAGGCGGACTGAAGCAGAATCCTAACCGTTTGTTCTGTTAACTAAGTTTTTAGACTTAGGGAAACTGTATTTTTGCTGTGGCTATGCAGTGTGCCGTGGGCTGCCGTTGACTGTAGAACTGAGTGTCGGCTGAGAGGCCACCCCATGCCTTAGAGCCGTGGTTCTCAACCTTCCTGAAACTTCGGACCTTTAACAGAGTTCCTCATGTTGAGGTGATCCCCGACCATAACATTATTGCATTGCCACTGTTACAAACTGTAATTAGTGTGTTTCTTGGGGATGGAGGCTGCCAAAGGGGTCGCCACCCACAGGATGAGAAGCACTGCCTCAGGCGAGCTGCTCTCCACAGTGAAGGGAGGTGGGTGGACATTGCAGCCATCCCTGGGGCCTCTTCTCCAGGATACCACATTACTGTCATTAGGGAGATCTAACTGTACTGGAAGCAAAGCAGGTTGGCCTGCTCCAGCCTCTGATGGAGTCTCCGAACTTTGCGGGAGATCTCCACTCTGTGGAGGAGGAGGAGTGTCGTTTGCGTATTTGTACACTGTGCTCCTTCAGAGAGTCTCTAGCCTTTTCCTCCTGGCTAGATTTATGAAGACTGAAGAGAAGGGTGCCCCTGCCCCCCTCACAGCAAAAGATCAGACTTGTTCACTCACGTGAGTGTGTGTCAGCGGTGTGTGGCCAAGGAGCTGTCTTCCCCACCCCCACCTTTCACTCTTCTGTCGCTGGAAACCAGCCCATGAGTGCTTGAGGGAGCCGGTCAGCAGGCTTCTGGTCCTGCTGGACTCTTGAGTGTTTTTGTTTGTTTGTTTTGGTTTTCGTTTTTTGAGACAGGGTTTCTCTGTGTAGTCTTGGCTGTCCTAGACTCACTTTGTAGACCAGGCTGGCCTCGAACTCACAGCAATCTGCCTGCCTCTGCCTCCTGAGTGCTGGGATTAAAGGCGTGCGCCACCACCCGGCTTTGTTCGGGCTTCTTAAGGAAATAGCCAGAGAGAGATACTTCTGACTGCTCTTCTGTTATTTTTCGCTTGTGGCGTCTGTCCTCCTGGCCTGACAGAGGCTGCAGCACCGCCCCCATCACTGCAGTATTCCAAGCAGGCTTGGTGAGGTTAACAGGATTGCCCTCATTTGTACAGGAGGAAATTGAGCCGTGGAGGCTATGGGCCTCTGCTCTGAAGGGGGGTGGGGGTGGGGCGCTCTGGGATGAGATAAAACGTGTCCAGCACCGAGTCAGCTTAGTTATCGCCTGGTAGTGAGGTGGACCTCTCCCAAGCTCCTTGGTTCAGGGTGCCTGGTGACCTGTGGGCAGTAAACATGGGACCCTGGTATTTGGCAAGGCTTGGACCCATAATGCAGTGCTCTCTTGTCTGAAAGCTGGAGGAAGGTGTGGCCATCTATTTAGGAGGACAAAGCTCTGGGACCAAGTCTGGCCCACACCACTGTTCTTGTAAATAAAGTTTTACAGGGACACAGCCATGCCTTTTTGGAGACAGGGCCTCACTCTATAGCCCAGGTTGGCCTCACATCCCTCGAAGCCTTGGGCTCTTGAATGCTAGGATTACAGGCTTGCATGCTCTGGCTCCGGCTGTGCCTGTGTTTATGGTTTGACTAAGGCAGTTTTGGGATCACAAGGGCAGAGTTCAGTAGTTGGGACAGCAACCACATGGCCCACAAGGCTCAGCACACCGGCTGCTGGCCTGGGCCTGTAGAGGAAGCCGCTGGCATCAGGATCATGGGCGGGGCTTCTCAAGCGTGAGATACAAGGGCCCGCTAGGAGGGTTAGGGAAGGTTTGGGGGACAGCAAAGGCCCTGAGGTCCTGGCTTGGCTTAGTGCAGATTCAGAAACCCCTCTCTTCCAGCAGTGCCTGAGGCTGCCTTGTCATAGGCTAGGGCAGCAATTTAGGGGGTGCCTTTGTGAGAAAAGACGCTACTGAGTGGAGAAGACATGGAGGTTCTGAGCCTCGGCAGCAGCACTCAGAGCAACCGGCTCAGACAGGCCTCCATGAGCCAGCCTGTAGCCCTAGACCATATGATTTTCCAAGAGAAGCCAACTTGCAGTTGGGTTTCCCGGGAAATCTGGTTTTTATCCATTGGCAATTAATTGCATTTTTATGAAGTCACGAAGGGAGCATGCACAGAAATGCCTCGTCGGCAGGATGGCTGGCTGGCTGGCTGGCTGGCTTCAAAGGTAGGGAACTTGGGGGTGGGGTGGAGAAAGACTGCAGTGTGGGCCACGCCTGGGGCCCTCCTGCAGCTACAGCAGCCTGGCTGTGGCCCCAAGGCTGGGCAGGATGGTGTCAGGTTTCTAGTCTTGACCTAGCCCACCCCTGAGCCGGGGAGTCTGGAGTGGGGGTGGGGAGCCAGAGCGCATAGCCTTGGGTACTCCACCTGCAGTGTCCTCTGAGGAGCTCGGGGGTAGGTGCCAACCGCCGGTGAGACTTAAGGTGTGGGTTTGTTTGTTTATTCATTTATTTATTTATTTTTACGCTGTCATCCAGGAGCCTGAGAGGTGGGTGACAGGCAGGCGCTGAACCGCAGACTCACAGGACTTTGCTGGGTGAGGTCGGGCTCGCCAGCCCTTTAGAGGGTGTCTGTACCCCCTTACAATGGCTAGGGCAATTTGCAGCGTCCTGGACCCGCCCGCTCCTGACGACCCAGCTTTTAAGTAAGCGTTCCGCATCCAGGTGGATTTCCTATCGCCCTGGGCGGGCATCTGGGCTGAAAGTGACAGCCTACTCAGGCAATTTGGCTTCAGAAATTCTGTGGCTCCAGAACAGGAAACTTCCAATGTGGGGCGGAACCGGCCCCTGAGTTCCAAAAGCGGTACCCCAGCTTTTCTCGCCCATGGCCCTCACTACACATCCCTTGAGTCCCGCGTTCGTGGGCGGGGCCCTGGTTGGTAGCACTCCTGCAACTTCTGGGAGGAGAGTAACCAGAGACAGCGGGAGGAACCCAATGGCTTCTCATTGGATCTGATTGGGTCATGTGCTCAGCGGGCCCACTAGCTGTGGGCAAGGGGAGGGCGGGAGGGGGGTAGGGGGCGCTGTTGTTGGAGAGTTGGGCAAGACCAGCCAGGCCAAGAGAAAGCGGGATGCCATCCAGGAAGCGGAAGTGCACAGACCAGGACAGCCCTTGGCGTACATCCTCTGCAGGAGGGCGTTTGGGGCTGAAGAAGACTTGGCAAAGTTCTCTGGCTGCTCCATTGTGGGATCTCCAGTCACAGTCACATACCATGGAGATCACTCCAGTATGACCCCCCCAAGATGATACGGGGGGGGCGGGGGGGGCTGCTCTGGGTAGAACAGAGCTACGCCAGCTCCACAGGCTTCTTGGTGTCCACGATGGAGATCCTTTTGGAAAAGGAAAGCCAGGCCGGCTGGAGGGCCTTGTTTCTGGGGAGCCTGTCGGGTTCCTAGTTAGGTCTCGCTTTATGAGCACACAAGGTCCAAGCGCGCATGTGTGTGTAATATTCCCTGGTAGTGAGGTTCTCCCCTCCTCAGTTCCCCTTCCTGAAGGCAGCCATGGGATTTCTTCCCATCACCAAGACAAAGGCCTCGTGCCAGCCTGAAGAACGAGCGTACCAGGCCAGGAGCTGGATCCTGGCAGAAGCCGCAGGGCCTCCCCATTGCTTCCGGGTTGCGGCAGAATTAGGCCCCACGCTTCTTCTTTTCGTAGTCTGGCTCCCTGTTGGTAGAACCAATTCACGAAGGAATCGGGGAGGTGGAGGTTGGATGATCAGGATTTTAAAGACAGCTTCTGCCGAGGAGCTCAAGACCAGCCCTGGATATGTGACAGCCCGTTTCAGCCCTGCCCAACCAACCCCTACAAGCATCAAGGGGCTCCTGGTAGAGGTCCTCTAGAGCTGGCACACTGACTCTAGCCTGGCACTCATATTCTGCCAGAGCCAACCTACCTACCAGCCAGGCAGAGGTGCCTGATGGGAAATCTCTCCTCCCAAAGTCACAGTCAGCACAAGCCAGAAACCAAGTGTGTGGGACTTCCTAAGGGGTTGATGTTTTGTTTTTGTTTTTCTTGTTTTTTTGAGACAGGGTTTCTCTGTGTAGCCTTGGCTATCCTGGGATTCACTCTGTAGACCAGGCTGGCCTCGAACTCACAGAGATCTACTTGCCTCTGCCTTCCCGAGTGCTGGGATTACAGGCATGTGCCAAGGGTTGATGTTTTGAAAAGGAATATGTGGGGCTGGAGAAATGGCTGAGGTTAAGATCACTCACCACTCTTCCAGAGGTCCTGTCCCAGCAACCACATGATGATTCTCAGCCATCTATAAATGTGATCTAATGCCCTCTTCTGTCATTCAGGCAGAGCACTGTAAACATAATAAATGTGTCTTTAAAAAAAAAAGATTCACCCTGTATCTCTAGGGACAATTAAAACAAACAAACAAACAAAATGCCAAATGTGGTGGCGCACGCCTTTAATCCCAGCACTCGGGAGGCAGAGGCAGGCGGATCACTGTGAGTTCGAGGCCAGCCTGGTCTACAAAGCGAGTCCAGGACAACCAAGGCTACACAGAGAAACCCTTTCTCAAAAAACAAACAAACAAACAAAACAAACAAAGAGAGAGTCCAAGCCAACCAAGACTATACAGAGAAACCCTGTCTCAAGAAAAGAAAGAAAGAAAGAAAGAAAGAAAGAAAGAAAGAAAGGAATATTTGAGTATGTCACAATTTTGAGCATCAGCTCCTGCCTTCAGGTTCCTGTCCTGACTTCCTCCAATGATGAAGAATGATCTGGAAGTGTAAGCCAAATAAACCCTTTCCCTTTCTTTCCCACTTTGCTTTTGGTCATGTCCATTATTTTAGACCAAAATTCCATCCTTTAGCTTTGGTAACTCTGTGTGTGTGTGTGTGTGTGTGTGTGTGTGTGTGTGTGTGTTGTGTGTAATGTAATGTGTGTGTGTAATGTGTATGGTATGTGTGTGTGATATGCCCATCTCAGCACTGCAAAGGTATCTGTCTCTCATGCATATGTATGCTGGTGTGCGCGCACGCACGCGCGTGTACACACACACACACACACACACACACACACACACACCAAAGTATGTGGCTCCTGCTCGGACTGCAAGCAGCAGCATAAGGCTTGTGCTGTCTCTCCAGATCCTTTTCTATCAGACTTTGGGGTCCTGGTTCTGGCCAACACCCTCAGAGTCTTCTGCTGTGGAGTGATTCCCGCGTTGGTGGCTTTAGCTCTAGATATGTTTGTGATTGGCTCTTGCTGCCACAGTCAGTGCTGCATAGGACCCTTCGTCATGTAGAGCCTCTCCAGTGTTGGTGGTGGGTAACTCCTGGAACCAAGAGTGGATTCTCACTGAGACATGTCATCTTGGCTTGGTCATGACAGAATCCAGCAGTGCCAGCACCCCTAACATATGAGCTATCCAATCTATTCAGGACGAAATGCTTTCCTATTTTCCTGGGAAGCAAAACCCGAAGTCCCTTGACTGTTAGCATGACAGGATGTGGAGTGACTGCCCAGCAAGGTGTCAAGAGCTCCTTTGTGGTCCAGATGGATGCAGACGAAGCTTCCCTTTTCTCCTGTGTTAGTGTTTCTTGGAGGCCACTCTTTCTGGGCAAGGCAGGCCAGGTCATCACAGGTGCCTGTCCCTGGGTCCTGGCCTGCCTCTTCTGTAGCTGGCCTTCTTGGTCTTAAGTCTGCCTTCCAGGTTTTCTTACAAAGCTTCCTCTTTGTCGAGCGTGGTGGCGCACACCTTTAATCCCAGCACTCGAGAGGCAGAGGCAGGCAGATCGGTGTGAGTTCGAGGCCAGCCTGGTCTACAAAGCAAGTCCAGGACAGCCAAGGCTACACAGAGAAACTCTGTCTTGAAAAACCAAAAACCAAACCAAACCAAACCAAACCAAACAAACCCACCAAAGCTCCTCTTAGAGATAAGAATGCCCTGTCCAATATTATTTTGAGACAGGGTCTTACTGGGTAGCCCTGGCTGGCCTGGAGCTCACTGTGTAGACCAGGTTGGCCTCAACTCACAGACCTCTGCCTGTCTCTACCTCCTTAGTGCCAGAACTAAAGGTGTGCTTCTTTTTTAAAGTTTATTTTTATTTTATGCACACGTGTTTTGCTTGCATTATAGTTCTGTGCATAGTGCATGTGCTTGCTGTGCACGGAGCTAAAAGGTGTCGGCAGATCCCCTGGGGCTAGAGTTACAGTCATGAGCCTCCATGTGGGCATGGGGAATTGAACCCAGCTTCTCTGGAGGAGCAGCCTGTGCTCGTAGCTGCTCAGCCACCTCTCCAGCCTGCATGGCATTCTTTTTATTTTCTGTGTATGAACATTTAGCTTGCATGTATGTCTATGACTATGTGTATACCTGGTGCCAGAGGAAGTCAGAAGATGGCTTCAGATCCTCTGGAATTGGAGTTATATAGACAGTTGGGAGCTACTCTGTGGGTGCTGGAAATCAAAGTTGAAACCAGGTCCTCTGAAGAGCAGCCAGGGCTCTTAATTGCTGAGCCATCTCTCCAGCCCCCTTGTGAACATTCTTCAAACACACACACACACACACACACACACACACACACACACACACACACCACACCTACATACCACATATATCATACACCATGCATAACACATAAACACCATAACACACACACACATTACATACACATCACACATACACACCACACATCACTCACAGAGACACATTACACACATACCACACATCACACACACAGACATACTACATACCTACATAACACACATGCACACACACACACACACACACACACCAGAAGTTGAAGGATGGAATTTCAGTCTAAAATAATGAACCTGGCAAGTTGTCAGTAGAAAAGTGTCTTAGTTAGGGTTATAATTGACATGAAACACCATGACCCAAAGCAAACTGGGAAGGAAAGGGTTTATTTGGCTCACACTTCCAGATCACTGGAGGAAGCCAGGACAGGAACTCAAACAGGACAGGAACCTGGAGGCAGGAGCTCACGCAGAGGCCATGGAGGGGTGTTGCTTACTGGCTTGTTCCTCATGGCTTACTTAGCCTGCTTTCTTTTGTTTTGTTTTTTTTTGCTTTTGAGACAGGGTTTCTCTGTGTAGCTTTGGCTGTCCTGGACTCGCCTTGTAGACCAGGATGGCCTCGAACTCACAGAGATCAGCCTTCCTCTGTCTCCCTTGTGCTGGGATTAAAGGCGTGCGCCACCACCAGCTGGCTCAGCCTGCTTTCTTATAGAACCGAGGACCACCAGCCCAGGGATGGCACCACCCACAATGGGCGGGGTCTTCCTCCATCAATCACTAATTGCTCTACAGGCTTGCTTACAGCCAAGCACTTTGTGGAAGAACCTTGTACACCAGCATCTCTTTTTCCTGTTTTGTATTGTTTTTGGTTTTTGAGGTAGAGTTCTCTGTGTAGCCCTGGCTTTCCTGGACCTCTTCCCTACACAAGCACCTTAAAGTCACACAGGGAGGGCCTGTGCGCAGAGGAGCTGCCAAGTCCATGTCCACAGAGCAGCAGTTCATGGCTCTCTGCCCCAGCTTCCAAAATGTTCCCCGAGCCCTGTGGATATAATGTGTGTGTGTGTGTGTAGCCCAGGCTGGCCTTGAACTAGGGATCCTCCTGATTCTGCTTCCTTCAGCAAATCCTACTGGTTTTTAACTGTACTATTTTGTTGCTGTTACTGTTGTTTTGGATACTGTGCATCTCTGGCTAGTCTGGAACTCACAGAGATCCACCTGTCTCTTCCTCAAGAGAGCTGGCATTAAAGATGAGCCATCATGCTGGGCCTTAATTGAGACTCCTTTTTTTTTTTCCTTCGAGACAGGGTCTCCCTGTGTATGTAGCCTTGACTGTCCTGGACTCACTTTGTAGACCAGGCTGGCCTGGCATTTACTACTTTAAAGACTCCCAATTGGTGGCATGCTTGAAAGGTAGAGGCAGGCTAGCCTCCAACTCACAGCAATCTGCCTGCCTCTGCCTCCCGAGTGCTGGGAATATAGGCGCGTGCCACCACGCTCAGCTTGATACTCCTTTTTTTGTTAGTTTGTTTTTGTTTTCTGAGGCAGGGTTTCTCTGTGTATCCTTGGCTGTCCTGGAGCTCATACTGTAGACCAGGCTGGCCTCGAACCCACAGAGATCTGCCTGCCTCTACCTTTCAAGCATGACACCTATTGGAACTCTTTAAAGTAGTAAATGCCAGGCCAGCCTGGTCTACAAAGGGAGTCCAGGACAGTCAAGGCTACACAGAGAAACCCTGTCTCAAAAAACCAAATAAATAAATAAATAAATAAAGAAGCAAATGCTGGAGGCTCAGCTCTTGTTCATGCAGAAGACATGGGGTTAATTCCCAGCATCCATATGGTAGCCCACAGCTATCGCTAACTCCAGTTCCAGGGGACTCAACACCGTCTTCTGACCTCCATGGGCACCAGGCACACACATGGTACACAGATATATATGCAGGCAAAACTTTCTTACACATAAAGTAATCTAAAAAGTTTTTGTTTTTGTTTTTGTTTTTGTTTTTGTTTTTTGAGACAGGGTTTCCCTGTGTAGCCTTGGCTATCCTAGACTTGCTTTGTAGACCAGGCTGGCCTTGAAATCACAGAGATCTTCCTGCCTCTGCCTCCTGGGTGCTGGGATTAAAGGCGTGGGGCCACCACCCCCTGGCAAAAAGTTTGTTTTTAAAATAGTAAATAGACTTGCTACAATTGTGCTGATTTTGGCTATTAGGAGCCTGGCAGATGGGTCTCTGACTTTGAGAGCAGTTCAGTTTACACACTGAGTTCTATGCCCACCCAGGGTTACACAGTGAGTCTGTCTCAGAAACAACAAGATATATATGTATATGTAAATATAATTATATATATGCACACATATATTCTCTCTCTCTCTCTCTCTCTCTCTTTCTCTCTCTCTCTCTCTCTCTCTCTCTCTCTCTCTCCTCCACACATAATATCTTGGCCAACCAAGAGAGGTGGCTCAGTAGTTAGCAGTTCCCACTGCTCTTGCAGAGGACCTTAGTTAGGTTTCCACACCCATGTCAGGTGACTGTCCCTAGCTCCCAGGTCTCTAACCCTGTGCTATTAGTCTTTCCCTGGGAGACACAACACAAGCATCTGTTCATCCCAGAAAGGAAGCCATTAACAGACCAAAGTAAGAATTACACCAATGCCCAGCTTGGTGAACCATTGCGTTTTATTGGGGTTCTTTATAAGAACATGGGATAGGGGTTACTTACAGAAGCAGAAAACACAGAGGCCTTCACCCTGGCACAGGTGTCTGGAGCACACTGCACAGCCCGCAGGCAACTCAGCAGTTGGGAGTGTCCTTTCCAGGTGTCTCCTCTAGGCAGCTCGGCTGGTCTGAGAGTGACTCTCAGCAGACTGCTGAGCATTGCGATCTCCGAAGAAACTGCTACACATCGTACATGACATAGTTTATATCTTTAAGTCGGGCATGGTGGCGCATGCCTGTAACGCAGCACTGGGGAGGCGGAGGCAGGCAGATTGCTGTGAGGTCAAGGCCAGCCTGGTCTACAAAGTGAGTCCAGGACAGCCAAGACAGAGAAACCCTGTCTTGAAAAACAACAAAACAAATAAAAAACCCAAACAACAACAAACAAAACCCAAACAAAACAAAACAACCCAAACCCAACCCAAAACTTGATTTTTACATTCACGTACTTATTAATATATGTGTGACTTCCACTTACAGGGGCCCGGGGGTCCCAATGCGAGCTACTCCTGGATCTACATACTCTGGGTGGGGCATCTTCCCAGTTGACTGGAAAGCTCTCTACCCACTGAGCCACCTTCTCAGCCTTCTTGGTTTTGTTTTTTAACTTTTTGGTTGTTTTGGCTCACACTTGATCCTGGCTGCTTGAGAGGCTGAGGCAGGAGTGCTGTGAGTTCAAGGCCCGCTAAATAGGGAAATCCAGGCCAGATTTGGCTGAACAGTAAGATCTATTTTTGTTGTTGTTGTTGTTGTTGTTATTATTGTTGTTTGTTCATTGTTTTTGGTTTTTCGAGACAGGGTTTCTCTATGTAGCCTTGGCTATCCTGGACTCACTTTGTAGTCTGGGCTGGACTCGAACTCACAGCGATCCACCTGCCTCTGCCTCCTGAGTGCTGGGATTAAAGGCGTGCGCCACTATGCCCAGCTGGCCTTGACTTCTTGATCCCTCTGTTAGGATGACAGGCTTGCACCAGCACACTCAGTTTGCTTGGTGCTGGGGATGGAACCCAGAGCTTCCTGAATGCCAGGCAAGCACTCCACCAGCCAGCTGAGCACGTTCCCAGGCCCAAGTGTTCCCTGAGTGTGTGTGTGTGTGTGTGTGTGTGTGTGGGTGCTCCTGTCCTAGCTGGTCCACAGGATGGGATGCTGTGAAGTGGGGATGATGGATCAGGAGATCCAAGGTCTGAAGAGGAAGCAAAGGGACAGAGAACGTGCTCTCAGGATAAAAACCACACGTAGCACTTGTGCTGCACGGGAACTTTCCATTGCTTTCTCCTTTCCTTTCTTTTTGATATTTTGGTGTGTTTTTCCTGTTAAAAAAACATCATTCAAAAACAGCTGCCAACGACCGACCCTCCCCAGGATATACCACATAAAACTAGGTACCTATGGGGCTGGAGAGATGGCTAAAAGGTTAAGAGCATTTCTTGTTCCAGGGCAGTGGTGGCACATGCCTTTAATCCCAGCGCTTGGGAGGCAGAGGCTGTGGATCCCTGAATTTGAGGCCAGGCTGGTCTACAGAGAGTTCTAGGACAGCTAGGGCTACACAGAAAAACCCTGACTAAGCAAAAACAGAAACAAAACCAAAACAAAACAAAAAACCCCCAAAACCTAAAACCTAAAACCAAACAAACAAAAGAATGGGGCAGGGAGGGCAGAAGAAGAATGCTGTTGCTCTTCAGAGGACCAGAACCCCTTCCCAGCACCCACACTGAGCATCTCACAACTGCCTGCAACTCCAGTTCCAGAGGCTCTCTTCTCACTCCCCACTCTCTGTGGGTACCTGAACATGTCACACACACACACACACACACACACACACACACACGGAGTTATATACCCCAGGCATATGTACCGGTATTTTTTCCTTAAAGCATTTTTTGTTTGTTTGTTTGTTTGGTTTGGTTTTTCATTACAGGGTTTCTCTGTGTAGCCCTGGCTAGCCTGGACTCACTTTGTAGACCAGGCTGGCCTTGAACTCACAATGATCCACCTGCCTCTGCCTCCCGAGTGCTAGGATTAAAGGCGTGCACCACCACTGCCTGGCTTTTTCCTTAACACTTTTATTTCTGTGTATCTGTGTAAGTGCATGCATATGTAGGTGGTGGGAATTGAACTCTGGTCCTCTGGAAGAGCAGTAAGTACTTTTTTCCTTCCTGAGACAGGGTTTTTCTCTATAGCCTGGACTCACTTTGTAGACCAGACTGGCTTTGAACTCACAGCAATCCTCCTGCCTCTGCCTCCCATGTGCTGAGATTAAAGGCCTGTTGTCACCATGCCCGGCTTTAGGAAGCACTCGTAACTGTTGAGCCATCTCTCTAACTTGAGCAACATGTGCATGTGCTTAGAAGGACAACTGTTCAGATCTCTTCAGACTTCCTCCATCTGCCTGGCCCCGTGGGTGCTGGATTTAGCATCCTTAGCACCTGAGAACTTACTCCCCAAAGCCTGAATACACTTGGGCAATGTCTCTAGAGTGGAATCTGTACACATGGTCTCCGGAATTCCAGCTGCTGGCAGCTGTCTATCCTAGTCCTTGTTATACTACAGGGTCTCTGGAAGGGACCCATGGCAGTCACAAGGCTGACCAGACGACCTACTTCAAGCAGGCCAGGGATGATAAAGACTCTGAGTCTAGCATCTTTGTCATTTCTCTTATTTTTCTTGAGGCTCAGACAGAGCTGGCTCGAACTTCTTTCTGATTTGTGTCAATAGATTTTAACCTCAGCTTCTAAGACTGGACCTCTGGACAGTCAGTCAGGATACAGTGAGTCTAGGCCAACCCATCCTACCGGCCCAGACAATAAATCAATTCAGGTATTTTGCTCAATACTAGAGGGGAGCCCCTTCTTTGGGTAGTGAATGGGAGGCACCTCACAAAGGGGTGTCTGCGTAGAATGAAGGTGAATCCTTAGGTGGGGGACGTAAGACCCCACGCTGTTCCTGACATCACTCAGAGGCCCCCCGGCACAGCCAACTGCTGTCTCCTAGAGCTTGAGCCCAGCTAGTTACCTGCAGGGAAGGGTCCCGTTATCTCTGAGATGCAGGGCTCAGAAAGGATGACTCAGTGGCTAAAGGCACTTGCTGAGTAAGCCCAGTTCCTGAGTTTGCTCTCTGGCACCCAGGAAAAGGACACCGATCATCCTGTGACCTGAGGACCATAGTGTGCAGGTTGAAACATTTGGGTCAACACTACTAATGGAAGGTCAACTTTCCTGGAAAGGGCTTGGAACTGGAGCCCAGCTGGGCTTGCAAGCCATCTCCAACGCCACCTACCCCAGCCTACCCCAGCCGCGATAGTTCAGCCTTTCAACCTTCCAGAATCAAGCAGACAAGTTTCATAGAACCCTAGACCAGTCTGACTGTCCTTTATACTTTTTTTCTTTCCTCAAATGAGACAAGGTCTTTGTATCCCAGGACTTCAAAGTCACTGAGACACGCCCCTGCCTGCTGTAAAGGCTCAGACTCTAAGACTTCATCATACTAGGCTGGATTTTCCCATTAACCAGAGCAGGGCTCAGGTTTTCAGCCTTCAGCACACAGTAAAAGCTGGCAACAGTTCAGGCTGGGCAAGTGGTGCAGCAAACAGTCTGTTGGAGAGAAGCACACGGCTGGATCGGGATGGAGGGAGGAAAGCAGGCCAGCTGAGAAGAAGCATGTGCAAGGATTATGGATGGGAAGTAGCCCAGAAAGGAGTGACTGGAGCAATTCGCGTAGGATGTGGGACTTGGAGATAAAGGGTCGTCAAGGAGGTTAGGATCTGTCCTGCCCCAGGTGAAAGGAGGCTTATTAAAAAATACAACAGGTGGGGGCTGGAGAGATGGCTCAGAGATTAAGGGCACTGGCTGCTCTTCCAAAGGTCCTGAGTTCAATTCCCAGCACCCACATGGTGGCTCACAGCCATCTACACTGAGATCTGATGCCTTCCTCTGGCCTGCAGGCATACATGCAGGCAGAACACTGTATAAATAATGAATAAATCTTTAAAATACAACAGGTGTCTGTGTCTTTTGGTTTTCTGAGACAAGGTTTCTCTGGGTAGCCTTGGCTGTCCTGTATTTTCTTTGTAGACCAGGCTGGCCTCGAACTCACAGCAATTCATGTACCTCCAGAGTGCTGGGACTGATCAAAGGCGTGTGTGACCACACCCCGCTCATAGTTACAGGCTTTAATAATAAACATTATTAGTCATATTTTCTACAAAACACTTTGAACCTTGCACTCAGTCCCTGGGACTCTACCTTTGAGAGGTCAAGGGTAACGCAGTGTCTCGTAGTCCCAGGAATGTCTTTCAGAAGGTATGCTTCCAGTTTTTAGGAATGCCTCTCTCCTAACTGGAAGCCAGGGTGGAACCTCTCCAGGATCTGACTAGGGATGCATCTTGGAGGCTGCCCTCCTCCAGCTCCAAGGCAGGAGAGCTTTCTGACTTCCAGACCGCTGGCCTAAGGACACAGCTGTTACAGAGCCCTAGCTGGTACACTGGAAAGGCCGTTATTTCCACCACATTAGCCCCCTTTCCCAAAAGGTCTTATCGGGGTATACATCTTTCTTCACTCCTAAGACCTAAGGGTACATACGACTGTAAACTGCAAACACATGTGATATGGTCTCCACCTGAAGGTCAGATGTTGCACTGGAGAGGGGGGGTCGTATGAACATCGTATCTGAATGCAAGGAAACTATAGTGATGGTGTCTTCTGTTTCTGTGCTGCTTCTTGTACTTTTAAAGTAGGACCTAAGGATTCCCAGGGTATTTCCACTACCTTTTACTTTCCAGCCATTCAACAAATTCCTGTCCACCCTGCACACTACAGTAACTCTTGGCCTTAAGTTTAAGTTGTAGCATATGAAAACCAGCCAAATGATTACCCAGTTCAGGATAGAACTGGGTGCCATCTGAAGCCAGCCAGCCATTTTAACACTTAGGGCAGGGCTGGAGAGATGGCTCAGAGGTTAAGAGCACTGACTGCTCTTCCAGAGATCCTGAGTACAGTTCCCAACAACCACATGGTCACTCACAACCATCTATGTGATCTAATGCCTCTTCTGGCCTGCAGGTGTATGTACATGCAGGCAGAACACTGTACATATAGTAATAAATAAATCTTTTTAAAAATATTAAAAAAAAAAAACACAAAAAAAAAAACAGGCTCCAAGCCAGCCATGGCAGCTCACACTAGGGCACCACCTTAGGACAATTCCTAATTGCCATGCTGGAATGGTGTCATAGGCAGTCTTCTCCTTTTATAGTTTTTTGGATTTTCCAGATCTCCCACACCAATGCTGTATTGAACCAGGTTTCCAGTTGCGGGGGGGGGGGGGCATTTAGAAAGTTAGTAGGTAGAACCAACCACTGCATGATATAATCTTACGTAAAGCTCAGTCAACTTTAAGGTTTTTCGCCAGGCGGATCTGAGTTCCAGGACAGCCTGGTCTACACAGAGTCCTGGACAGCTGAGAAACCCTACACAGAGAAACCCTATCTTGAAAATGTAACAAAAACAAATAAACCAAATACCCCCAAAACAAAAAACAACCCCCTCAAAATATGCACCCCCATCACTTCAGGCTGAGGGCGTACAGCCACTTGATTTCTTGGCCCCATTCCAAGGTCGGCATCTGGCAGTGAGGAAGAGGCAGAGGAAGGACTCTGTTGTTCAAGGGCGAGATCATGTAACAAGTACTCAGAATGAGCAATTCTTTAGGTCTGTTGGCTGGTGAGTTCCTGTCTAAGGAACCTTGATGTGCCTGGATTTAAACTGGACTAGTCTTCCTTTTATGCCCCTAATGACAATGATGGGGGATGTGCAGAGAGAAACAATCATGAGCTAAAACTTAAAAGCCACAGAAAACTTCAAGTGCGAAAAGGCAAGGACCTCCGGGAGTAAGATTTTGAGAGAAAAAACAAAACAAGACTCTTTGTAGACTTTGAGAGCCAGATGCTGTGGCACACACCTTTAATCCCAGCACTCGGAGCAGAGGCAGGGCATGATCTCTCAGAGTTTGAGGCCAGCCTGGTCTGCAAAGAGGGTTCCAGGCCAGGGCTATTTCAGAGAAACCCTGTCTTGAAAAACCTTAAAAAAAAAAAAAGTTTTGAAAAATCTATAGAGCCCTACAGTTCCAGGCAGTTTCTTAAGTGCAAGGTGGCAGGCTGTATGGTTGAGCTGAGTGACTGTCAGAGCCAGCCAAAGCAAACAGGAGCAATGGGGTTTTTTCAAAATGGCTTTTATTGAGACACTTCAGAGCTTCAGCAAGATTTCCAGTTGGGAACTCATTTCCACGGTGGCTAAAGCCCTTTTGGTGCTGAGGGTTCACACCCATCCACTTGGCAAAGGAGCACCCTGACTGCTCAGATGTCCAGGCAGCACAAGCCCTACCTTGCTTCCGTGCTACCTGGACCAGTTTCATTAGCGGTCTTGGCGTATCTTAGGTTAAATCTCCGTGAGTGGGGAGGTGGCTTGACTATCAGCTGGGTTTCTGCCTGGGTGGGTGTCTGTAGTGTGTGTACATGGAGATAAAATAGTCTTCTGGATCACAGCTGCTGTGCACATATACTGGCAAAAAGGCTCGAAGCCGTCAGTCATAGAGGAAGGGAGTAAGGGGAAAATGGGAGGATACAAGGGATGGGATAACAATTGAGATGTAATATGAATAAATAAAATCTATTTAAAAAAAAAAAGGCTCCAAGCTAGTCATGGCAGCTCACACTAGAACTGAACCTTTTCCTTTACTGTTTTCAAGTCAGGAAACAGGTCTTTTCTCGAAAAAGGCTCAGGAGTGCTGGAAGGCATGTTGCCTTAAAGAGGTGAACTATCTACCTCAGCATGGAGAAGTTCCACCCTACATGCATCCTTAAACCCATTCTGCAATTATCCTGTTCTCAGAAATTTCTGCCCAGTAAATCTACCAGCTCCTCCATTGCAAAGTGCCCCAAATGTGCGTGCTCTCCAGTCTTTCTCTTCAGAGCAAAATGCTCCCAGGACTCTAAAGGCAGAGCAGCTGCCTGTTTGGTACAGCTGTGGCCGCAGGCAGGAATGAACAGTACACAGGGAAGACAGATCACCAGGGGCCAACATGTTTATATCCTTCACCATGACATTTACATAGAGACCCAGGCTCTGCTCCATATCAAAAGGGGAACTGAAAACCTCAAGGATGTTTACTTCTGCAGCAAAAAGGAAACATACACACGCATGAAAACAATCTGCAGCAGGTGCCTGGAGAGAAAGCATGCTTTAGGCTAATGACAGGCTGTGAATTTCCACAAGTTTTCTTCGTGATCGTGACTTCCATCTCTGCTCAGCGTGCTGTGGTATATAACAGCAAACAATGTAATGGGCACACAGGACTATCATGTGTAATAAAAGCAAATATTTACATTAAGCACAATACAGCAATTTATTTAGATGCTTAAAATGAATACAAAGGGAAATAAAGACCACAAAATCATACATACTACAACAGTGTGTCATATATTAGATGGTATAAATGAATACACCCAGTGGTGCTCAACTAAAGAGGAAACTAAATATCCCAAACGCAGCACCGAACTGTGCTTGCTGCTGACACAACACTCTTACAGATCTAAAAGGTGTCAAAATTAGTAGCTGTAAAATCAATTCTTGCATGTTACTTTAGCTTAAAAGGTCTCAGAAAGAGATCTGAAATACCATTTTTGACAACTGTAATGTCAAGGATACTCAGAACAAGAAAAAAAATTCTATGATACAGGAGAGTCCAGATATATATCTTACGTTGCTGGCCTCTGTTGCAAGATTGTACAAGGTTATGTGCAAAAACTAAGTCTGTCCAAAGGTCCGTACTATCGCAGGGTCAAGCTTCTGCTAGGTAAACTAGATATAGCATTTATCACACAGCAAGGGCAACACTAGAAACCATCTATGACGGGCACACAGTAACAGTGTCATAAGCATCACTTGAAGTCTAAAAGACTGTACAAATATACATTTCAATTATTCAGAATGAATACATGAAAAAAGGTCCATGTTCCCAAGTCTACTAGACACACCTGACTGGTAGCTGTGTATGCCCGCCCTGTACTACTCTTGTGAACCAAGGTAAGGCTTTCCCGGGACATCCAACCCAACATCTTACTGAAGGAAAGAAACACTGGGAAGGCAGGTAGGTAATGAACTACTTCTCCCTGTGTGTATTCATGAGCCATCAGCTTATTGGTTTTTCACACCTCACTACTGAGTCTACCAGAGAAGGGTTTGAAACAAGGTCAACCAATCACATGTCATAGACTTAGAAATAACCACTGGGACTGTAGTGGTCGCATGTCCCCACAAGCCTGCTGACTGATCAGTCCTTGCAAGGTAGTGCCAGTTAGAAGACAGCTTTGCAGTCATACTGGAAGGAGAGCATAAGTCCAGGATGCAACATGGCCCATGTGCCATGGCTTGCCAGGCTCTCAGGCTTGCTGGCTGCTCAGTTTCACTCCAGTCAAGCTGCCATGCATAGGATCAGCAACTCCATCAGTCATGCTATCAAACTGCTCCCCATCCTCACTGTCAATTGTGCTATTCTGCCACTCAATCTGTGGGTTTGGTAAGCGCTCTGCATTCTCTGATGCATTTTCCCACTGTGACTGGTCCTTGGACCAAAACCCTTCAACTTTTCCATAGGAACTATTCTTCCATTTCAACTGCTCTGTGTCATCTTGCACCGTAGCCTTTTTTTTGGCAGCTGGCTTACTGCTCCTTGCATCTTCACTCTGGGAAGACTCATCAGACCAGGTTCCTGGTTTCATTTCACATGCATTATCCTCGAAGTCTGAGATCTGTTGGGAGCCAGGTCCACTCTCAGATGGCGAAGCTCCATCTTTCCACTCAACTACATCATCTTGGTCAACCTCACTATCAGAGGCGTCATGCATTAGTTTGGTTGGTTCCTCAGTCAAATGGATGGTTTCATATTTCGAACTATCCTCTTCCTCTTTTTGGTCTAGCTTCTCCGATTCCAAAGCATCCTCAGGAATTACCTTCGGTACATGCTCCTCCGGATTACTACTAGGAATTTTAGGCTCAACTTCAAAGACAGGGTCAAAAGGGCTGCCACTTCCATTGGATTCTTCTTCCAAGTGTTCAAAACTATCTGAGAAGCTGTCATCTTCTTTCCCAAGGCTAAGCTTTTTGTCAACAGTCTTGCTAGCATTGACTCTTGAGTCCTTCTCATCATGATTTTCAAATAGCCACTCAGCATCAAAATCCATCTCGTGTTTGACTTTATTTAACTCTTTCATGTTAAAACCTAGCAACACCCCAGGCTTGTACTTCTCACAGTCACGGACACACTTCTTCCTTTTGTTACTGAAATGGGAAGCAATGTCGCTCTTCCACAGCCATAGGCTGGCGGCCAACTTCTCAATTTCTCTCCTGGTGGGATAGGGCTGTTTGTTGAAGTATTTTGTGAGAAAGCTTTTCCTAGCTTCGTAAGAATCATCTTCATGTCCCTTGGGGTCTAAAGCTAAAACAACAGGCTCTTCAGGCTTTTCTTCAAAGCAGCTGGGGGAATCACTATCGTCTTCCAGCTTCCGCTTTTTTAGCAATGGAAACTCCACTTGCTCGTAGGTGCGCTTCACAGGGGCGAGGCCTGGAGACTGATTGAGCCGAGAAGGTGCGTTTGTCTTGTCCTGGCCGTTTTGTGTCTTTCCAACGCCCCTGCAGTGGACTAGATGCAGGGTGATTGTTGAGGCTGTCATGTTGCTAGTGTACACACCAAGGCAATGGATACATTTGTAAGTTAGCTTTTTCTCAACTGGATGAACTGTCTGAATAACCTGGTGTCTTTCTCGTAAATGATGTGCAAGTGCATCAGATATGGGTCCTTTTAGGATTGAAAAGCAAAGAGGGCAAAGGGTTTTCCCAACATCTTTTTTATAGGGCACTGCAGCTTGAGGTGAACTTTTAACAGGAACATCTGCCTTTTCCTGAACTTTTGGTTGTGGCTTTGGAGGAACCGGGGCATTATTTTGGGCATGGTAAGCCACTGATTCAGCTGGGGCATCCCTCAGGTTGTATGTGGTTACCAGGAGATGAATATTGGTATGACTGCCCTGTTGCAATGTCAAATCAAAACTCAAAGTCGAATCCGTCTTAGGCCCCATCTCTTCATCAATGTGAACCATTCGCATGTGTGCTGCCATCTTTTCCACATCATTGAAGGTTGAACGGCAATACGGACAAGACAGACCATGAATTAACATATGGTTGAGTAGGGTATCTGTGGGCAAATAGCGATTACAGTAGAGGCATTTGCTAGTAAAATTGTGTATTTTCATAATGTAGTTAGCTACTGCTGGGACTTTCTCAGCTTTATGTTCCTTTTCGAAGTGAACACTGTAGACGTTCTCAGGAAAAAGCTCATTACAGATTGTACATATTTTCCACTTCTGAGTGGCACAATGGTTGCTTGGAGGAGGGCCCGTGGCTGCTGGTGGAGGTTTAGAACTGGACTGACCCAATACTCTAGACGCCTGTGACTGAGACGCAGAGGGAGACTTCACCTGGCCTGAAGGTAGAGAGGAGGTGTTGGCAGTCTGCAGGGAGTACCTGGCTGCTGCCGGGGGCCTCTGCTCAGCACCTAGCCCGTAGGACCTCCCATTTCCACTCGGAAGCAACTGTTTTACAGATTGAGACTGCTGAGGGATGGAAACTGGAGCATTGCCACCGAGACCCAGCCGCACCGATTGGCCAACACCATAGCTCTGGCCCACAGGCTTGACTCCATAGTTGTTTTGCTGTAGGTGAACATTGGACATCATGTTGACTCCCGTCGAATTTAAGTTGGGCTTTGGTATTGACAATCGATTCACCATCTGCTGTGATGGCAAAGACCGGACATTTCCAGAAGCAAGAGAACCGATTCTTGGTGGGAGTCCCATGCCCTTTTTCTCTTGAGGCTTGGGAGCAATCAGCATCAAGGGTTTGGCTCGGGGAACTACAACATTTGTGTGCCCGATCATGGCAGTGACCTGATAGCCTATTCTTTCATGGTCCTCAATGACATGCTGCACCAAAGCTTCGTAGGACTTGGGCATGAAAAGGCATCGCTTGCAGTGGATGTTACACTCTTCCCGGGCATTTGCACCTAGTGGTACTGCACCGTTGAGTGACTTTTCTCCTGCCTTTGCTATGTAGGGCGCTGCCACGTGCTGAAAATGTTCCCTGTAGATGTGCTTCCTGACGATCTCATAAAGAGGGTCTCGGTAAGTGCACTTCTTGCAGTAATACACGGCTTGCTCTACATTGTCAGCCTGCTTAGGTTTAAGGCCATCGTTTTTGTTTTTATCTTTGAAAGTGCTGAGGCTGCTACTCGGGGCGCTGGAGTTTGGAGCATGAAATATTTTAATGTGTGTTTCCAAAGTCTTTTTATCTGCATTGAAGGTACAGTAAGGGCAATTAAGGAGAATCCTATTTTCAAAGTCTTCACTATGGACATTCCGGAAATGACTTTTGTAGGCAGAGAAGAACTTTGAGGAAAATGGACAAGCACTGCAGCAAAAAGGTTTTGTCCGATAGTCCTAAAAAACAAATGAAACAAAAGAGAACAGAAATGGGCATGAGAAGGCCACACTCAAGGCAGGCAATCACCGGCCCAGGCACTCCCCCCCCACATTCCCAGAAACTCTGCCAGGCAATGATTTCTGGAGGTTGCTCCTGCAGGAAAATTAAGAGAAAAACTCAAATCCATGTTTGAATAAGATATCTTTATTTGTGTCCCTGTAAATTAAAACTCAGTGCTATGTTCTTGCTAAATCTTTAAAACTTGATAGTTGTATTTGCTTGCAGGTTTCAGAGGAAAGGCAAAGGCAGGGAGGGGGGAAAAAGCTATCTGGTGTTGGCGGCACACACCTTTAATCCCAGCACTTGGGAGGCAGAGGCAGGTCTACCTCTGTGAGCTTGAGGCCAGCCTGGTCTACAAAGTGAGTCCAGGACAGCCAAGGCTACACAGAGAAACCCTGTCTCAACCCTCCCACCCCTAACCCACGCCAAAGCTTCAAGAAAACTGTTTTTTTTTTTTCTCTCAGTAAAAACAAGAATCAACTATGTAAACCCTCATTTTGTGGATGAGTGATGAGTTTATTAAGCTTCAGACACAGGAGCTCACAGGCACCACTGCTGCAGTGCACAGACCTTTATGAGCACAGTGTATTTAGACCTCCTGTGGACCAAGAGGCTCCAGATTGCAAACATTGGCTTCTTTCTAGTTCTTCTCCTGCAGAGCAACTCCACAAAGGCCAAAGAGGGCTGGAGACTGCTCAGCCGGCCGAGCATGGCTGTTTTCAAAGAGGTCCTGGGTGTGATTCCCAGTAACTGCAAGGCAGCTCATGACTGTCACACTGCAGTTCCAGGGTATCGGGTACTCTCTTCTAACCCCCGAGGGCACTAAGCACATACAAGGCACAGAAATACACATTGAAGCAAAACACACATTACAAAAAAATTTGAAAAACATTTCCTTAAAAATTTCCAATGAAAAGCCAGGCATGGTTGTGCATGCCTTTAGTCCCAGCACTTGGGAAGCAGAGGCAGGAAGAATTCTGAGTTTGAGGCCAGCCTGGTCTACATAGTGAGTTTCAGAACAGCCATAGCTACACAGATAAATTGCCAAGAAGCCAACAAACAAATAAATGGCCAATGAAATAGTAGCTGCCCTAACCTTTTAGACAGAAGGCAAAAATCTTCAGAAGCCACTGTGTACCACAGAGCAAACTAACAGTAACGATCAACCTTCAGAATAACGACCAAAACAGGTAAATATATATGTGATAAAAGATGATCATTTTTCACTAACTGTTTGGAACCAAAAGGAGACTCTCTCTGTTCCCTCCAATCTTCTCAGATGGTGTAGTGGTGCATGCCTTTAATCCCAGTGCTGAGGAGGCAGAGACAGGTATATCTCCAAGTTCCAGTAGAGCCAAAGTTACAGAGACCTTAGCTTCAAACACGAAGCTTTCTCTAGGAAAGCTTTCTCATGTAAGAACGCAGCTCAACACTATTCCCAGGGCAAAAGTAGAGTTCAAAAGTAAAATTACAGAATTAGCTCAGGCGTGGTGGCACAACCTTTAATCCCAGCACTTGGGAGGCAGAGGCAGGAGGATCTATGTGAGTTCGAGGCCAGCCTGGTCTACAAAGAGAAACCCTGTTAACAACAAGAGTGTAGCTTTTCTCTATAAGACAAGAGTAGCAACAGAGACAGGACAGCAGGCAGGTGGCTACATACAACGCTGGAGAGCACTGCTCAGATACGGAAGCAGGAAGGCACCATGGAGGGACACTTGTGCACCACAGTCAACCCAGCTAGTTCAGTTTTCTTTTTTTTCTTTATTTTTTTTTTTCTCTCAGAATAGCTGTTTTCTTGATACAACATCTTATTTACCCAAGCTGGCCTCAAACTTGTTATGAAGGATGCCCCTGGCCTTTTGACCCTGCCTCCAACTCCCAAGCTCTGGAATTAGAGTTGTGTACCACCATATCTGGTCTATGTGGTTGGTGTTGGAGATCAAATCCAGGGCTTTGTGCAGGACAAGGAGTACTCCAACTGCTGAGCTCCAATCTTAGTTCCAACTTCATAAATGTTAAAAAACAAAATTTCTGCTTGTTAAGAAAAAAAAAATTCTGCTTGTCCTGTATACTTGAAGTTTCAGTCCAGGAACAACAAACTTTTCAGGTTTTACTACCACTCAGGAAGATGAGATCTGTAATTATACACTTTCCGTATTAGGCAGGCCATTGCCTGGACAGAATTGCCACTACGAAAGGCTCGAGGGGAGATGGGGTACTTGGGATAGCTCCTATGAGACTTACCTGATTTTTTGTAAGTGAAGGGTCCCACAGTCCTACATCCTCCCATGTAGTGTTTTTCAAATAAAAGTCATTAGGTTCAAACTGTTTAAAATCCTAGAAAACAGTGAGAAAAATTTACAAAAACATAGTGGTATCAACCCCAGCCTGATCTGACACATAGATTCTCCCTCTTTAACCAGCATGGAGGGGTCCAGGAGAGTCAACCCACTGAGAACTAATGCAGCGGTACTGAGGACCTCAGCACATACGAAGGCACATGGCCAGGTCTCTAAGGAAATGCTGCAAGAGCAGACGGAAGGTTCCAGTCCCACAGCAGCTCCACGTCACAGGTCACAACACTGGATGGAGGGATGTGTGCCAATAACCTTATAGGAGATAAGTGTCTAGTTTGGTGGCATAAATAAATGGAAGGAGGGAGGTGAACCTGGAAAATTCAGACTTACAAACCTAGAAAGTAAGCAACATGCCGTTCAATTTATACTCTAATGTAAAATTGCAATGTTCCCCCTTCATGACTAAGAAGAAAGTAGGGGAATGGTTCACAGCTGTAGGTGCAAAGTTAAATGTGTGCAAACTTCAGAGTATGTAATGAATGGGTCTAGTGGGAGGAGCAAACCCAGTACAGGATAGGAAAGACACCTGGTTATTTGCATATTTGTCTAGGAAGGATCACCCCGCGCCCCCAATACAGATCCATGTGAATCTGAAGGGCAGAAGAGTCATTCCACCCCGGGAATAAACTATTAGAAGTCCCCTTTTGAGAAGCTTCGGTTTCTAGGGCACACCTCTGACTACTCTTAGTGGGATTTAGGAGAAGAGAACTTGCTCCACGAATGAATGTGCACCAATTCCACCCTGACCTGTGTCTTCAGCACTGTTTCATGCCAAGTACTGTGCCAGGTTGTGGGATAAATGGCCACACAAGGCCAACTTTGGCCTGGTCAGGAGGAACTTAAAGTCTGCTGGGGAAATAGCTTTAAACACTTCAATGGGAAGCTGTGTCCAACTAACTGTAAGACCCGGGAGGAGCAAGGAGATCAGAAAACGGAGGAGACGCCTCTATCTATCCTATGGGGCTTGAAAGGCTCAGAAACAGTCTGGAAAAGCCAAACTGTTACACGAGGGTAAGATAAGTCTTTGATGGGTCAGAAGGCTGACAAATGCTCAAACCCTAAGGAAAGAGATGACAAACACCCAAACAACCGTGCCCCAAACGTCAGGTCAACTGAACACTCAGGCCTATCAGAAGGAATCAGGCCCTGCTATCCCCACTGCCCACTCCCTAGCTGTGAGCCCGATCACTGCTTTCCCAATTCCTCTTCCGTAGACTGGAGACAAGACTTCCTAGAGCCCCCTGAAGGTTACTAAAGGACAAAGCTCACATACAGTTTCTAAAGCACCACGTGCAGTGTCTGACCCATGTATATTTTCCATGCTGCAACTGTTTTTGGCTCAGGATGCAAAGATGAACTTGCTTTTGGGAAAATGCAGTAAGCCTACCAAGTGAGAAGGCTTTGGTGAAGCTGATGGTGCAGTTAAAGTTCACAAGCTCACCTAACAGTGAACCATTTTTGCCCAGGACACAGTAATGGATCAGGAGCTGAGTTACATTAAAATTTAAAAATGGCATGCTACTTACTTCTATGTGTTCTTTACAGTATTCCAACCCAATGTCACTAAGTATTTTTTTCACAGTTTTCCGGGCTTTTCTTAAACTGCCAAGATTGTTGACAGGAAGTTGGAACATAGTTTCTATTGGAAAAAAAGATTTAAGTCAAAGTCAAAACATACACAACTTGGTAAAGTCACTAATTCACTGATGACAGGATCCCAAGCCCTAGCACCATCAGTTGAGAGGATGTCCTCATCTAGTATGTGGACACTTAGAGCAGGGAGGCAAAGGTGAGGGCTTGTCGGCTTTCCCTATTTTATAAGAGGACATTTTATACCGAGAGTCTAGGCAGGCCAAGTCTGATTAGGCTGTGACAACGCATTAAGAGATGAATGTGAAGTTGGAGAATGAGGGCAACAATATCAATTAGCTATCTCAAGCCAAATGAAGCATGCTGTTCTCCTTTTCTCTCCTTGTGGTATTGAGCCTACGAACCTGGAAGACCACTTAGAACTTCACAGTACCACACAGCTTCAGGGCCAATGCAATGACACTCTCAGAGAAGCAACAGAACATCGACTGTTTCTGTTTCCTCCTCAAACCAAAGTCCAAATGGTGGTGGGACTTGCTCTTTGGGTGGCAACCCATCAGGCCACAGAATAAACACTTGGATGAGGAGAGCCATGTTTGTGACATCAGAGTACATGTGACTGCTGTAGGCTTTCTAAGATTCTTTAAAAATATCCTTGTGGATATGCATGCGCTTGTGCCTAAGGGAATCAAAAAGCTGTCTGTCACAAACACATTAAAGGTAGAAATGTAGATCCATTTTCCCAAAACTTCTTAAAAACAAAGGTACTTGTGTTTAATAAAACTGAATTGGTAAAGTTTGAGGCGAGATTTTTTTTTGAATGTGATCTTGTTTTGACAATAATCTAAGTCCAACATAATATTGCAGAATAAAGTAGCTCTAAGAGCAAAGACAGAAAAAATAAAACAAAACACCAAACCTCCCCCAAAAAACCAACCAACCAAAAAACCAAAAAGAAAGAAAGAAAAGAAAAGAAACAAAACAACAACAAAAACCCAATACCAAAGCACCAGCAACTGGGATATGACAAATCTGTTTTTTAAATGTAATTGTCACCTTAACTGGCTGCCCAAGACTCAATGTGCGAATGTTCCCATTAAGTCACAAGTCCCTAACACCCTATTACAACGTATCAAAGTTTAGCTGGGTCTCCCAACATCAAAACATTTTCTGGGAAGGAACTCAGCACTTCTCAGCTCATCACTCTGCAGATGCACTCCTGTGAGCTAAAGGCCTGCACCTAGAGTGGCCCTCTTGGGGGGAGGGGGCTGCGCTCGGCAAACCATTACCATTCCTCTCCCAGCCTTACAACAAACCAAGCAATAAGGCTTCACTACAATACTATGCATGTTTGAATTATGCCACATGACATGAAAAAGGACTCAAAGGCCCTCTGGTTTTCCGTAGGCCACCACCTGCTAAGTATTAAGGGTCAGGCTGGGCTAGGTGGTAACCATTTATCCTAGCACTCGGGAGGATAAGGCAGGAGGACCACGAGCGACTGCTCACCTATACCCTAAATGAAGCAAGCCCTGCACAGGGACGCCGCCTTCACTCAAAACAGGAAAGGCAAGTTCAAGTCAGTAACTGGCTCCAGGATTCAACAGTATCACCCACCAGATTTGTTTGTTTGTTTGAGACAGGGTTTCTCTGTATAGCCTTGGCTGTCTTGGACTCACTCTGTAGACCAGGCTGGCCTCGAACTCAGAGAGATCTGTCTGCCTCTGCCTCCCAAGTGCTGCTGGGATTAAAGGCCTATGCCACCACCACCCAGCACCCGCCCCACAGGGTTTCTGTGTAGCCCTGGCCTAGCTTTGTGGACCAGGCTGGCCTTGAACTCAGAGAGATCTGTCTGCCTCTGCCTCCCAAGTGCTGCTGGGATTAAAGGCCTATGCCACCACCACCCAGCACCCGCCCCACAGGGTTTCTGTGTAGCCCTGGCCTAGCTTTGTGGACCAGGCTGGCCTTGAACTCATAGAGATCCACCTGCCTCTGGCTCCTGTGCTGGGGTTAAAAACCTGCGCCACCATGTCCAGCTCCAGATTTTTTTGTGTAAATATTATACTGCCTCTAGCCTCACAACCCCTCTGAACTAGAAACCTCAACAAAGAGGGAGAGAGAAAAATAAAGTACCCAGCAGTGCAGAGGAACAGGGGTGGATGGGTTCTGTCCCTCCCCCCATCCTTTGGTCACCAAATTCCTCTGCTGGCAGTTTCTAACAGGTCCTTGCCGAGATCTCCTTTCAGCACATGGCACAAAAAAGGCAAATTGTCCGACTTAATGGAACTGTCCTCTTGTTCAACAATCACTTCCAGGACACCTAAGCTTTGCAGGTCATGATGCTGGGAGCACACAGTAGGGCCCCAGGCAGCAGGTTTTATATAGTGTTGCTGTCCAGCCTCAGTTGGAAACCACTCCTGACACAAATGATGTGTTGAGGTGAGGACTCAGGCAGGCAACCTGTTTCAGCTCTGCAGACACTGATCAATACACAACTGTTCACATGCTCCAAACATGGCTGTCAGGTGTGCTGGGAAGCAGAGAGGGAAAGATGCCTGAGGCAGTAAAACGGGACTTTCTCTGAGACTCCTAACTCCTAAGGGATGAAATATTGACACAGAGGAGTATTATACTTACTACAGGCTTAGGTGATATAACTGTTCAGATTCTCAGCTATTCTAACCAACAATCTCAGCCCATAACCTCTCCATGTTAGTCCCAGCACCTACTTCCTCCATATCTGCTGGTGACTCCTTCCCCACGATTCCTATCTGCCTTTGCTACGGGCTGTTCAGCTCTTTAATAAACCAATCAAAAGGCGAGGGGAGCATTTGTTTACAAAGTATGATGCAGCCATAGTACTAACAATACCAAAGTCGGGCCTGTGTTACGCTCTCTGCTGGGACAGAAACCAGCATTTGAATATCACAAAGACAATCTTTACACAGTGTACAAAAAGGTAGCATTCTCCTCATTGTGCCCACATCCCTTTCTAGACACACAAGCAAATGTGCTTAAGCTTTGTTGCAACCAAAAGTCTTGGTAGAATCAAATGGGCAGGGGGATACAGAAAAGAAGTGAATGAGTCAAAAGGAAAAATGGGATTGATTAGAATGAAGTTTGTCCAAACATTTAGTAATTCTACAAAAATCCCCTGGCCTCGACAACCAAAACTAAAACACAATATAGAAAGAAGTCAATTGGTAAATTCTAAAGTAATTTCAGGAGCTCTCAACACAGGTGCCTTATTCACAGCCATGCACTAACAGGAAAAGTTCCAGCCAGGCTGACCGCCAGCTCTGAGAGACCCACTTGCTTCTGCCCCTGCCTCCTGGGCTCTAGACTAAGGCATGGGCAACCAAGCAATCCTAGCTCACAATCAACCTTTGAAGAAGACTTAGACTTATTTTGAATGAGTGAGTCACACCTTATTCTCAATCGCACTCACACCTAAGGAGGAGGGTAGGAGAATCACAGTTTAACCCAGGCCAAACTCCTACTTTTGTGTTTTCTTAGGAAATGAGAGTCCAATGGCTGCAATGAAAATCTGATTTATCTAGACCCCAAGGCTATAGATGAATCTAAACTATGTGCACAGTATGCCTGATCCCCTCTGCCCTTCAGATACCAAACCCAATTACTTCAAGCAACAAGAGGGTAAATAGAAAATAGCCCAGCTGTATGCCAAATGTTTACAGGGGCAAAAGCCACAATGCACTGTCAGCACTTGGCAATACTGAGCAGACCCTGTGAGCCCAGAGCCTAACTGAGCCAGTCTGCCTCACACCTCATGTCCCAGATTCATTCAGAGGCTGGGTAGGCTCTTACGAGGACCCCAACAATGACAGTGACAGTTCAGGAGCTCAAGGAAAGGTCTATGGGTCATCAAGTACCAGTGAGGTTTGTCTATGTTAGTGTTCCTGCAGAGCTATGAGGTCAGGATGGCACCATTGACCCCTATTTTAGAACTACAAAAGATCAAACAATAAAACCCAGGCAAGGGTTGTTAATTCCACAGTAAAGCAGCTGTCTGCCATCCAGGAAGCCAAGGTTTTGAGTCCTTGTATCTCAAAAACAAAACAAACAAAAACCAAAACACACAAACACCTCCACCAAGTAAAACAAACAGAAAGGAAGGAAAGCTTCTGGAAACTTTGAGCACAGAAAAAAACAAAACAACAAAAAATCCTCAAATCAACTTGTCCAGGTTAGACTAAAGCCACTCAGAGGACACAATAGTGTCCTTAAAGGTAAAGCCACCTTGCTTCAGTATGCACTCCTCCTTGATGTTTCTAGATCTCTAATGAGTATATCGGCTAACTGAACTCGTTCCAAACGCAACAGTAAATAGGATAGCCAGCTAACCACAAGCATCTATTTCTGCCACTTCCCAAAACTATTTAGGAACCAAAATCGGAGCATGTACCAAATGACATTACTTACAGGAGTGACATAACACTTTGGGTTTACAAGACCAATCTAGCACCACAGGAAGCACCAACAAAAACCGGTTTCTTCTTCATGCATCGCCAAATACAACAGAAGGCATTTGGTCTAAATCAGTGGTTTTTAAACAGTTAATATTTTCTTGACACAAGGTCTCACATACCCAAGGCTGGACTTGAACTGAGCCTTTTGCCTTCATGTTGCAAGTCCTAGGATCACAGGCCTAAGCCACCCTCTCCATCCATTTTTCTTTTTGCCGAAGTGGCAGGCAATCCTCCTATATCTGCATTTGTACTTTGCTAGAACCTTTCGTTCAGTAAGCCATCTTTTCAAGAGGCTTCTTTCAGTCTGGAAGTGACCACTTACATACTCTGCCACGAGGAAGCAGCTCACCCTTTCTTCCTGTCATGGTGGGAAGGGGCCCTTCAGGATCCCCAAAGAAGGGCTGTTTCTGTCCCTCTGTCTCTTTCTCTCAACCACCACGATGCTAATTCTGGCTGCCCAGGGCAAAATGCTTTGGAATAGATAAAACTGCAACAAGACAGAAGAAAATGAAGTCTAAGGGCTGGAGAGAGGGCTCAGACAGAGCAATGGCTACTTTTCAAAACCACTGGATTCAAGAGGCTGGAATCTTAGCACCTATATGACAGTTCACAACTGTTTGTAACCCCAGTTCCAGGGGATTGGATATCCTCTTTGAGTTTGTAAGGCTACTTAGTCATGACATGGTGCAGGCATACACGCAAAGTATCTCATATATCCCATATATGCCGGGTGGTGGTGGTGCACGCCTTTAATTACAGTACTTGGGAGGCAGGGGTAGGTGGATCGATGTGAGTTTGAGACCAGCCTGGTCTACAAAGTGAGTCTAGGACAGCCAAGGTTACTCACAGAGAAACCCTGTCTTGAAAAACAAAACAAAATATCCCATACATAAAGTAAAAATAAAACTGAAGGGAAAAAAAATCAGGTCTAGGGCCAACCAACTTTAGTGAATAAAAAAAGGACATTTGCCATTAAAGCTGGTGACTTGATTAATCCCAGCATTCAGGCAGAGTTCAAAGCCAGCCTGGTCTACAAAGCAAGTCTAGGACAGCCAAGGTTACACAGAAAAACCAAAACCAAAACAACCAGCCAACCAAAACCAAACCAACAAATCCAACCCAAGACCAAACCTACCTACCTACCAAACAAACAAACAAAAACCCCAAACTCCTGGTGACTTAAAGTTCAATCCTTGGGACCCACATGATGGAAAAGAAAATAATTGATTCCTATAGGTAATACTCTGACCTCCACACATGTACCACGGCACCCCCAACCCCACAAACAAATGCATCTGAGCAAATGATGACACAAATGTACAGTTTTCAGAACCACTGTCAACATCAAGCTTTTAAATTAAAGACATTCCCCCCTTTCCCCAAGTTTTCTCCCTCTCCCACCTAACTATGATCAATTATTTTTGCCATCTCCTCAGTGATCTGCAAGTCATTCTTCAATGGATAGGCTACAGTTTGTCAATCTCCCTGGTTGGCCCTGTGTGAACTGATGCCACATCCTGGATGTGACAAATGCAGGAGACAGAGAAGCAACATTAATTCTGGACATTATTTTTAAATTAATGCTAAAGTGTGCATGTGTTTGTTGGAAAGCATTTCACACTCCACACAGACAAGAACATGCCAGAACGCCACCAGCACAGGGGAAATGGTCTGAAACTCAAGAGCCCAGTCAGGAAAGAGATCAATAATCTGCACACAGCTGAAGTAAGCCAGATGACCCCATAACACCCAGAGGAGAAACAAAGACTCAGCTGAGAGGACAAGGCACCGATGCTAGTGGCCACTAACTAACCACACTGAAGGTTCTTTTCCTTTTTGTTTTGTTTTTTTAAACAGGAAAGCTGCGTGTGGTGGCACATACCTGTGATCCTAGCACTCAGGGAGGCAGAGGCAGTCTGATATCTATCTGTGAGTTCAAGGCCAGCCTGGTCTACAAAGTGAGTCCAGGATAACTAAGGCAACATAGAGAAACTCTGTCTTGAAAAAACAAAAACAACAACAAAAGCTGGGGTGGTGGCGGCGCACGCCTCCCAGCACTTGGGAGGCAGAGGCAGGCGGACCGCTGTGAGTTCTAAGCCAGCCTGGTCTACAAAGTGAGTCCAGGATAGTCAAGGCTACATAGAGAAACCCTGTCTGAAAAACCAAGAAAAAAACAAAACAAACAAACAGAAACCAAACCAAAACAACAAAAAGAAAAAAAAGGAAGATAAAAAAGTTAAATGTGGGCACACACGTGTAGGTCAGAGAACTTTTAATAGTTCTCAGATGGGCATGGTGGTGCAAGCCTTTAATCCCAGCAGTCGGGAGGCAGAGACAGGTGGATCACTGTGACTTCCACGGCAGTCAGAGATACAAAGAGAAACCCTGTCTTGAAAAACCATGGAGAGAAAAAATTAAGAGTTCTTTACCATGTACATCTTAGGAATGAGCCATCTTATGGACACTGAAGAATCTTTTTATTCAATTCGCAATGCTATTGTTACACAAACAGAAATGGTATTCCTGACAGCTTTTTCTGCTGGCTAAAATCCAACGTTTTATGCAAGACGAACAAGCACTCTACTACTGAGCATTACACCCTCTCCCCCAAGCACATGATAGCTTTTCTCTTTCTTTTTCTTTTTTTTGAGACAGAGTTTCTTTGTGTAGCCCTGGATGTCCTGGAACTCACTCTGTAGAACAGGCTGGCCGTCAGCTCAGAGATCTGCCGTCTCTGCCTCCAGAGCACTGGGACCTTTCTAAAGGCTTGAGCCACCACACCTAGCAAATTTCTACCACCTTCCTATTGGGAAAACTGTTATCAAAATAACAACCACCCCAAAGCAAAATCCTTACATCATTCAAAGGCATGATAACACAATACAGCATCTTCTGGATTTTTTTCTTTCAAGACAAGGTTTCTCTGTGTAGCCTTGGCTGTCCTAGACTCAAGTTGTAGACCAGGCTGGCCTTGAACTAACAGCGATCCACTCTGCCCCCCAAGTGCTGGGATTAAAGGCGTGTGCCACCACTGCCTGGCATCTTCTAGATTTTTATGCACATTAGATTATTCTTTTTGTGGTGATAGAGACTAGACACAGGTTTTTTACATGAGAGGTATACTCTAGTTGTGTTTTCCCTTAAAAAAATTAATCTAGGCTTACTGTGTATGTATCGGGGGGGAGGGGAGGCGCGTACTTAATATGCCTATAATTCCACTAAAAGGCAAGAGCCTCAGAAGTTCAAGGTCATCTTGGATTTCAGCTGACTTGGTCTCAAACACAAGAAACAATCTAGGGCTGGAGAGATGAGTCTACAGGTAAGTGCACTTGCAGCAGACAAGCCTTCAGTCCCCAGCACCCACACTGAGTGGCTCACAATCATCTGCAATTCCGTGTCCACAGGCAACCTGACAAGCTCTTCTGGCTTTCTTGGCCATTACTGCATGTATGTGGTGCACATACAGACACACATTAAAAAACAAAACAACAATTTAAGGCCAACAGGAACTATGAAGTATAATATATGTATATGCATAGCCCTGACTAGTCTTCTACTCAGAGACTGACACCCTCTGCCTCCTGAGTGCTAGTCCTAGAGGCATGCACCAACACTCAAAGGCTGAAGGAGACAGGGCTTCTCTGTGCTGTCCTGAAACTCACTCTGTAGACAAGAGAGACAATTTTTAAAAGCAGTTGGTGTTCAAAATCAGGGGAATTTATCACTGATAAGTCTTAGCCAAAATGATGATTACTGTACACCTGTTAAGATTTTCTAGACTAGGAGCTAGGTGTGATGGCAGTTCCAGCATTTGGGAGGCAGAAGAAAGAAGATCTCTGTGAGTTTGAGGCTATACACAGAGAAAACTCAAAAAAGGAAAAAAGATTTTCTAGACTAGGATGAGTCTCTAGAGCAAGTTCCTGGATGCAATCTAGATGATCTTGGCATACTTCCAGAACATTCTAGACACTGTTTGTGAGTTACTTAGTGGTAATACAGTAAGAGGAACCTGTCTGGGTGGCCCCAAAACTTTTAAGCACTAAAACAAAACAAAACCAAACCCCAAAGAACCAAAACAAAACAAAAACAAAACAAAAAAACCCCCAAATAAACCCATAAATTTATTAGATAGCTTTCTTGGTAAACTGGCTCCACTTCTAGAAGACAAGAGCAGTGCAGTCAGTGTATCATTAACAATGAAAGTCTTAATGGACTCTGCTTCAGATGACAGATTACAAGTTCAACTGTGCTTTTGTTTGGCTAAATTGAGCACGTGACATCGCATAGAGGACCTTCAGAAAAATCCCATGTATTAACTTTAAATTTTGCATTTCAGCCTGGGATGGTGATGCATGCTTTTAATCGTAGCCCCCAGGAGGCAAAGGCAGGCAGATTCCTGAAAGTTCAAGGCTAGTCCATAACAGCCAAGGCTACACAGAGAAACCCTGCCTCCAAACCAAACCAAACCAAACCAACCAACCAACCACAAAAGCCTTTCACTTCTTTCTGGTAGTTTTAAGAGTTTAATGCTGGGCTGGAGAAAGGGCTCAGAGGTTAAGAGCACTGGCTGCTCTTCTAGAGTCTGAGTTCAATTCCCAGCAACCACATGGAGGCTCACATTCATCTGTAATGGGATCGGATGCCCTCTTCTGGTGAAGACAGATTACTCATATACATTAAAATAAATATATTTTTAAAAAGTTTAATGTTAATTGAAGAGACATTTTAGGAAAAGGGAAACTAGAACATTCTCAAAAGGGAACAGGACCCGACAGCTGCTGTACAGCATTTAGGTTACCAAGGAACTTCCTAAAGATCAACAGCGTGTTTCTCATATCACCAACTACCAAAGTTATAAAGATAATCTATGATTTAGCAGCTTTCATTCTAAATGCTCACCACAGAAAATTCAGAAACATGGCCGAACATACTGATGCAACTGAGAGAGAGAGATGATTTGTGTCTATGCACTGCTAGCCTAATATGCTATCTTTCAGGCAAAATTTTTTTTTATTCAATCACTGGAGTCAACAGAGATCTTAAGTCAGTGATTCTTGGGGCTGGAGAGTAGTTTTAAGAGTTGAATGTCGGGATGGAAAGAGGGCTCAGAGGTTAAGAGCACTGACTGCTCTTCCAACGGGCCGGAGTTCAATTCCCAGCATCCACACGGCAGCTCATAACTCCAAGATCTGACACCCTCATACAGACATACATGCAGGCAAAACACCAATGCACATTAAAAAAAAAAAAAAGTGGTTCTCATCCTTCCTAATGTTGCAACCCTTTAATACAGTTCCTAATATTGCGGTAGCTTCCCAACCATAAAAATATTTCATTGCTACTTTGTAACTATAATTTTGCTGTTAGGAATCTTAAGGTAAACATCCGATCTATAGGATATCTGATATGCAACCCCTCTGGGGTCTCGACCCACAGGTTGAGAACCAGTGTCTTAAGGTCTTTTTCTTTTTCAAGATAAACAATGTCCATTAAAAAGGAAATTGCTGGCCTCTCCACCATCTATATCATTGGCTGCCATAAAGCAGGGGCTCAAAACACAGACTGAATAAGGCCCTGTCCATGTAAGGCTCAGACAGGACAGCCACAAACACCAACAGCAAACTGTGTGCTATGTCAGGTATGTCACAAAAATCTTCAGAAGATGTAGCTGCTGATGGGGCCTGGCTCCAAGTTAGCAATTATGGCCATGGTGCCAGTAGCTGGGAAGCTAAGCTCTAGCAAGTCCTGTACTGGATTCAAATAGCCACCATGTAAAGGCAAAGTTGGAAAAGTAGATTGATAAGGTTGGGGCACTGAATGTAAAGCTACAGTCTGTGATGACTACTTGCAGGAGTAGAAAGAAGACATATACATAGACAGACACACCAATATGGGTGTGTGTGATTATACTGAGACACACCAGCAAGGACCACCACACTAAGTTATATTCCTGAGACCTGAGAAGTGGCAGTTTAAAGGTATGTTAGTAGACTTTTATTCTGGTTATGTGTTTATTTAGAAAGGTCTGAAGACATCAAGACTCACTCTTCTCTGAAAGGTCTGTGAAGCCATCAGTACCGTAAGTGTGAAGTAGACAGCGGGGCTCAGCAAAGGAAGGGAACAGAACCATTCCAGGAGTACAACTTACAGCCAAATTTAAAAAATTCTTTCTTTTTCTTGAGACAGTTTCACTATATATCCCTGGCTGTCCTGGAACTTACTTTGTAGACCAGACTAGCCTCAAACTCTCAGAAATCTACACAACTGTGCTGAGATTAAAAATACACTTGTCTTCAATTAAAAGACAGTTGTATTCACAGACCAAAACATACCTGTTTTGATATATAGACTTCACTGTCAAACTTCTTGAGAGGTAGGGTTGTCAGTAAAGCTGCTATTTGCTAGAAAAGATGGTAAAATGCAGTGAGTGACTGAGAATCTACCCAGGAGTAAACAGACCTGTGCTGAGTCCCTTGCTTGCCCACAGACCAGCTAGCTTTGTGACCCTCAAGTCTTGTTACTTAGCCTCTAGAAGTGTATTTCCTTGTGTGTTACGAGGGGGCCTGAGAGATGGCTCTACCAGGACTCAAGTTTGGTTCCCAGCACTTATGGAATTTAATGTGCTCTTCAAGATTCCAAAGGTATCCACATACATGTAGCATATACTCACATAGACATACAAACACATTAAAAATAAACAAATCTAAATTTTAGCATACACCTTCATTCTAGCAAGTGGATCTTTGTGAGTTCAAGGCCAGCCAAAACTACAGCGAGACCCTGTATCAAAAGAAAACTATAGGATTCCACCGTCCAAGTGTCAGGATTAAGCCAGGTAACGAGTCAATGCCAATGCAGCTCTCATTATTTCCCGAAGCCAGATCTAATGACCTTGTAGAAAGCTTAGGTTATCTTTTTCCTGAGAACCAGCTGTAGTTGCCATAGTAACATCTTTCCATATAAGTATAATGTGCATCTGTACTCACTGTAGTGGTTTTAGCAGTAATTTATGTACACTTAGTTGAGCCATTCAAATTAGCACACTCTAGTCTTTATGTAAATTCAGTGGCACTTCAAGTATTTATCTTATGGGACTCTTGCAAATACATCACACCTAAATGAGCAACTTGTGTTTTGAGAGAGGGCTTCTCTGTGTGGCCTTGGCTGTTCTGGACTCACTTTGTAGACCAGGTTGGCCTCAAACTCACAGTGATCTGCCTGCCTCTGCCTCCCCAGTGCTGTGATCAAAGGCGTGCGCCACCACGCCCAGCTTGAGTAACTTTTAAGACTCATATTCCTACTCCCATGTCCAAGGAACAAGGGTGAAAGCTGAGACAAGAGAGGTCTGACCCTGTAACTCTACAACAATTTAAAAGCTCATATTGTACTTGAAAAGATGATGTCTTGGTGCTATCATCTTTAAAAAAAAAATAGGGATGAGGACACGTGTAAGAGATATATCTAGACTCAGAGTACATGATGAGGAAGGCACTTCTCAATCCATCTCATTGGAAACATGACTATACAAGACAGGGACACACACTAAGAGTGAACAGCTACGTGTGAAAGAGACATTTCCTGTCAGTGAAGTATAGTGGACAATCTGGCTTAAAAGGAACCTAAAAAAACAAAAACAAAAACAAAACAACAAAGCATCCTTGTATCTCAATGCTGTGTTATTTTAACCCAGAATGAGAAATTATTTTCTGCACCATCCTTTTTTGGGGGGGTTGTTTTGTTTTTGCAAGACAGGTTTCTCTGTGTAGCTCTGACTGTCCTGGACTCACTCTGTAAACCAGACCAGGTTAGCCCTGAACTCAGAGATCCACTTGCCTCTGCTTCCAGAGTGTGGGGATTAAACCTGTACGCCACCATGTCCGGCTTCTGCACCATTCTTTTTCTTCTTTTTAAAATTATTTTTATTTTTACTTTTGGTTTTTTGAGACAGGGTTTTCTCTGTGTAGCCTTGGCTGTCCTGGACTTGCTTTGTAGGCCAGGCTGGCCTTGAACTCAGAGATCCTCTGTCTCCTGAGTGCTGGCACCATGCCCGGCAAATAAATATTCTTAAAAGTGCCCCAAGTACAGGCCCAGACATCTGTAGAGACCGTGGCTCACTGTACTGCTTGCTGTACATAGTAGAGCCCTGATTTCTCTACTTAAAAAAACAAAAACGGAAAACGAAGACAGTACTGACAGAATGGTTTCTAAAACGAAACTGATGAGGTATTAGAATTCTCAACCCCCCACCTAAGACAGGGTTTGTCTGTGTGGCCCTGGTTGTCCTGGACTCTCTGGAGACCAAGCTGTCTGTGACCTCAGATCCACCTGCCTCTGCCTCGAGTGCTGGGCTGAGACATTAATCTTTTACTTGTCCTTTCTGGTCATGTATTCAAGTGTGTGTGCGCGTGTCTGTGTGGTATGTGCTTTAGTGCATGTGCCTGTAGAGGCCAGAAAAGGATGCTGGACACTATGGAGATAGAGTTAGAGGTGGTTTGGAGCCACCTGACATGGCTGCTAGGAATCCCAGTTCTCTACAGGACATATTCTTAACCACTGAACAATCTCTCCAACCTCAATCTTTTTTTTTTTTTTTAAGACAAGGTTTCTTTGTGTAGCCCCGAACTCATTACCACCTACCTACCTCCGCCTCCCCAGTGCTGGGATCAAAGGCGTGTGCCATCACTCCTGTCTCCAGTCCCGATCTTAATACTCTAAAATTGAGTAAGAGTTATCCTTACCAAAGGCTCCTAGCCAAGTCACATGAGAAGTGACACGTAAGTCAACAACACAGGCATCAATAACAAATCTACACTCTAGCCTAAAGAGAAAGTATCAAGATGCGTTAAGACGCAGCTTCCCCTTCTACAGCTATCTCCAAAGTCCTTTATGCATGCCTCTTATCTCCCAAAGGTATTTCTGGCACAGTGCTGGTCCTCTTTCCAGGCTCCAGGATTGTTCTAGCATCTGTCTCGGAGGAGAAAGATGAGGCAAAGGATTGCAATCACACACACTAAGATGAAGGATCTTGAATAGGACAGTTTTCATTTTGCATTTTTCACTGTCAAGGACAAGAATGTGACTCACATTCTGAGACCACCCCCTCTACCCCATACATCCTCTGTGCAATCAAGTTGATGAAGCCACCCCTACTTTTAGGGAACAGGCCAATATAGGGAAGTCTTTCTTTGTAAAGGGACTAAATACAGTCTTAGTAAAAACTGGAAAAGAAAGGCAGGTGTGAGGAATACTAAGAGACCAGAAACAAAGGAGGAAAAACTAAACTCCTATCTCAGCAAGGAACTAAAGCCCATGGCCACAAATGCTAAGACATAGATGGCTTACTTACATGACATTTCCACACTCAAGATAGGAAATGTCAATTTGCCAGCAAGTTCAATAACCCTGCTGAAGTACCCATTTGGTTAGGTAGCATTAGCTTATACTGGCTTCAAAACTACATGTCCATATTGACAACATGAAAAGCACACAAACTCCACTAAGTGATGACACTAGCTGCAGGGGCAGCAATACCACAAGTTTATGTAATAGCAACAAAATGTCAAGTTCTTTGAGTCTCACTAACACTCTGCACATTAGGAAGCAATTTTCTCCCTACATGTCTCCTGGGCAGGCCAATGAAAACTGAAGTCTTATTGAAAAGTATTTTACCTTCCAAAAGGTACAAGAGGTTTTATACAATTCATATTTTGAAGTTCTTTACAGACAAGATGAACAAAAACCTTACTGTAAAAGTCATGGTCACTATGGGAAAATAACCTTCTAATATTAAGGAAATGAAAAAAATTTTCTTTAATATCATGGTAAAAGTTACCATAAACTATATTTCTAAATATTTTATTTATATTGACTGTAACAATCATTCTCAACTCTTAACAACCAACCAACCAACCAAATGGGCGGATAAGAACACATCCATACACACCCAATTAAGTTCAAAATCTCAGGGCTTCAACCACAATAAAGCAACATACGAACAACAACAAAAATATACCACTTAAATTTTCAAGTTTTTAAATTTTTTAACCTACCAATATTAGTTCTTACTTCTTCACTTATAATAAACTAGCTATTTCTCAAGTTGCAAATTTCCCCAACTCAATTGGTAGAGCAGACACCAGCATTAAGATAATTAGAGTATGATCCTGAACACTGCTGCTTTCCAAGGACTGAATTCTTTTTAATATTTAAGAAATGTGCTACAAGGAACTTTTTTCTTTTTTTTGGAGACAGGGTTTCCCTGTGTAGCCTTGCCTGTTCCAGACTCGCTTTGTAGACCAGGCTGGCCTCGAACTCACAGAGATCTGTCTGCCTCTGCTTCCCAAGTGCTGGGATTAAAGGCGTGCGCCACCACACCCAGCTTGGAAGTTAACAATTTTATAATGTGGTATATTGTATATATCTACACTTTCAGTAATGACACTTATTGATCAATTACTTTAAACTTTTGTGGAAACAAAACATGTTCAACATTGTGAAATTAAAATGCTACCAGAATGTTTTTCCAAACTCTGGTTTAAGAAAAAAAGAAAAATTCTAAGCAAAATCAGTTCACAGTGAGTGTTTCCTACATAAGGTCTTTAGAAAACTAAGGATCTGGTTATTTTCAATGTCTAATAGACTATTACAACAGTAGTCAGAAGAAAACCTTTCAACAAATCAAGATAAGAAGGTTAACTAAACAGAACACCCACTTCCCTACTCTAGTTAACCAAGGTTGTTAAAGAATTCTAGTTCATATGCTACAAACCTAAGCTTTCACTGGGCTAGAGATGTCTAGGCTGTTGAGTGCATTGGCTGCTCCTGCAGAGGACCAAATTTGGTTCCCAGCACCCACTGGGCAGCTCATAACCATCAATAACTCCCATTTTAGATCTACTACTCTCTTTTGGTCTCCACAGGCATTGCATGTACACAATGCACTTCCACACATGTACATAAAACACTCATACACATACAGTAAAAACAAATTTCCACTTTCAAATTCAACTGTGCCTACCCTCCCCTTTCTGTACCAAACCCATTTAACTGTTGAAACTGCAGAGTACACACATTCTCACAGCCAACAAAGTTCCCTGAAGAAAAATGATCACCACCATAAGGATACCAGCTAACACTGTCATTTCCCTGACTAGAATGAACAAAAGCACATTTGCAAGCTCTACTTCAAATAGGAAATTGTCCTGATACTATTCACTTTAAGAATTAGGTAACTACCAAACAGATCATAGGTCAAAGTTTATACATCTGGCAAATACTAATACCATAGCATTTCAAGACTACAAACAATCCTACTTGTATTTAATACTGGATTGTGTAAATACTAAAAATATATAAATAAAAAACCGTGAACCCAATGCAGTCTCTTAGAGCAATACTGGTACTAAGGCGCATTTTTACTCAGCAAAATGTTACTTGGTAACAATTTAACAAAAAAAACAACCAAAACAACAACAAATCTTAAAGCACCAAATGGTTAACTAGATTCTTTGTATCTTGCACCCCATAAGTATGTTGAAGATGTTTGTAACAGTAGGATAAAGTATCCACAGGTATCAACACCCACAGTCAATCTTCCCAAGCAAGAACAAGTGTGTGGCCAGGCACTTTCCGATCAAATCCAGGGACTCCAACCAGGCTAGCCACATCTCTACCAATGATCCCATTCATCCAGCCCCCTCTAATCAAGTAATTAAGGCTTTCAGAAGCTCAGTCTTGAGTTAGACTTAGAAACTTTATGCCCAGTAGTACAGAATGCAAATGATTATAACACTATCAACTATAAATCTTTTTCTAAAGAGATACATTTCTTAAATGTTCAGAACCCACCTAGTGCAACCAGCTCTAACCAGTTCCTTGAGGAATGTGGCTAGGCTGAAATCTTTGAAATATAAGTTTTGCTGGTGACCAAGAAGACGAAGTCTCTGGCTTCCCTGATGCTGCAGTCCCCATCCTCCAAAAAGATATACCCACCGGTGTGAATCGACAATGTAGTCCAAAGAGCAAGGCAGGGAACGAAGTCCAGATCCTCAAAATGGCAGTACAGGGAATAACCACTAGGCCACCTATCAGTTCAGTACAAAAAGTGCAACCCTGTGCATCACGGTGTAAAAGCTGGGGCCTAGGTTTCGTACTGTGCATCTCACACCTATGGAAATAACAACAGGAGTAAAATCTACAGAAATCAACACACCCTAAGAAAGTGGGTGCGCACACAAGACTGGTGTCAACACTTGCAAAGGCAGTTGGCTACTAACACTGTGTACTTCTGGAAGGCTGAAGTTGGAAGGCAACACAATTTTGCAACCAACTCTATTAAGTTTGACAAAGAACTCAATGGGGACCTGGTGTTTACCAACAAAGCCTTGCAAATCATGACAACCATCTCTCATGGCTCTCAAAATCACCACCCCAAAAAACTTCTCAAGAATGACACTTCACTCTCAAAAGAGTTGGAGAGATTTGGACTGACCAGTGATACCCCAAGCCCATTATTTTCATGTTTAAACAGCCCCCACCCCCACCTGGCCTAGGAAAGAGATGCTGATACACTCAAACCTTAAGGTGGAAGGATTCTTGAGAAAAGGGACTCATGGCCCAAAGATGTGCACCGAGGTGACTGTTCAGCAATCTAGAGTCTGAGGGTGACTACTTTTGAAAAGTAAAAAAGACAACTTTCCAAACGGAAAGGTGGTGTTCTTAAATAAAATCTCTCTCCAGACTCACTTAATCCTTCGCCATGTTGCTGTCAGCTCACCAAGTGCAAGTCTTGCTGGGCCCATTTTCACATGGTCTGTAGAAGGCGCTGTTAAGCACATCCTGTTCTAGTTCTGGGGCCCTTCCCCCCTCTGCAGCCTTACCCAGTGCAGAGAATGCGCCCCCTACTGACTCCAACACTCATTGCCTTTAACCGACTTGGCTGCGGTGCATTTTGGGTGGGGGCTGGTATTTTCTTCATGGCCATAAACCAGAAGCAACAATGCAGATTTATAAAGAAACTGCAGAAAGCTATCCAAGAGACACCCCCCACTCCACACCCCACTGTGAAGGTTCAAGACACAGGCACAAGAAGCATCAGGGATGGGAACTGGGCGTTTGGGGCTGGACAGCATGAAAATGGCTAACACAGGAAACAGTTTGGTTCTTTTTCCCTCCTAAGCCTTTGTCTGTGAAATGGGGTTATGATAAGAACTGTCCAGAGGAACACTAAGAAGACACTTGGGGTGTGTGGCAGGGAGTGAGGCTAAAATGGTTATTAGACTTCAGAGCCCTATCTTGGACAGAAGAGGAAGAGAAGCAATCGCGCCTTTTCTGGCAGACAGGCATCCAGGTTGGGGTGGGGGAAGAAAAGGACAGGCAGCCCAGAGGAAAGAAGAGGTGAATAAGAGGGTGCTCAAAGAACTACTCCCCATTCATTGCATTCGGGGGAAAAATCTTTTCGCGGTTTTCTGGATTTCCATTTTCTGACTGCAAAGTTGGGGACCAGAAAGCTCTGAAGAGGCAGTGCTGACCAGGCAGCCGAGATTGAGAGAGCAGGGCTGGTGAAGGACTGTGCTGGTTAGGGTGGGAGGGAAGCTGGCATGTTGTTGGGGAGTCACAGACTTTCACTCCATGCCATGCACGCTCCCCGCCCCCCAGGCCTTCCCCACCACCCCGAAGTCTAGGGTGGGCAGACCTGGCAGAAGGGTGGCTCCGGAGACTGGGGGCGTGCGCGTGTGTGTGGGGGGGCATTAGTTCTGGGGATGAGAGAGCGGGGTTCTGCTGGGGGCGGGGTGGGTGCAGGAAGATGCCACCGGTCGCAAAAGCCCTGGGTGGCCCGCGGCCTCCCGAGGCGAAGGAGGTCGGGCTGCAGGAGGGCAGCGGCCCGTTCAGAGCACTGTGTGCGTGCGGAGCACAATGACCGCGCCCGGGACCTGCGGCGGGCAGGGCAGGCTTACCTTGGCTCGGCCTCGAGGCGTGCGCGGGGCCGGCGTGCTGCGGTGCCCGGCGGCGGGCGGACGGCGGCACGGCGATGGCGGCGAGGACGCGCCCGGGGCCTCGTCGCGCTCGGGCTCCGGCTCGAGCCGCGGCCGCGGCTGCTGCCGGGGGGCGCGGCGGACGCTGCAGAGCGGCGGGCGGCGGCGCGAGCAGTGCAGACAAAGGAGGGGCGGAGGGCGTGGGGCCGCGGCTTCACCGTCGCGGGCGGGCGGCGACAGCCGCGCGGCTTCTCCGCGGCGGGGACCGAGAGAGGGAGCTGTGTCAGAGGAGACGCCAAATCCCCCCGAGCGCGGCGTGGAGGGGGAGGGGGCCAAGATGGCGGCGAGCGGGGGGCGGGCGCTCAGCTCATGGGTCCCGGAGGCGGCGGGTAGACCGGGCCGGCGGTGGCGGCGGCTGCGGCGGGCGGGGGAGGGGGTTGGTCCCGCGTCTCCCCTCAGTAGACAATACAAGCGCCTCGGAGCAAGTCCCCGAACCTGCCCTAGCCAAAATGGCGGCCGAGAAAGAGCGGAAGTGACGTAAGCTGCTAATTAGCATAAGAGGACTCATTGTCCAGCTAAGCAGGGGGGGTGGGGGGGCCAGCACCCCCCTGCCCGGCGACCCCCCAGGGAGTGCTCTCCGGTTCTCAGCAGCGCCGACCTCTACTTTCCTTACAGGAGGGTGCCCTTAGCACCCCCAGCCTTGCCTGGGGAAGATTATATAATCCCCACTGAGAAGAGCTCTCGCGAGAACTTGGAGGATTTGCCATTGACCCACTAGGAGGCGCCGTGGATAATGGCCGCAGTGCGCTCCTGGGTGCCTTCCTCTGGCCGCAGCGCCGCTGGCGGAGGCAGAAGCAGCGGGCCGCAGCACGCCCCGACAATCAGTCAGGTGGCTGTGCTGGGGATCCCTGCGCGGGCCCATCTGGGGCCTGGACTATATCTGGCGGGAGGATGAGCGGGCTGTCCCGAAGCTCCACGTGCCCACAGTGTGTGCTTTCACAGGCTGGGAGGCAAGGCGAAGGGCTGAGCCTGATGCCTCCGCCTCCTGCCTTAAATGAGGTGTGATGCCCTCGTGCTTCACACATTCTCTTGAGATGACACAGCTCTGAGGCCATGCCAGCTCTTCCAGCGGATTGATTGAGATAATAGATGGACAGGGGCTTAGCTTTACAGTTCTGTTGTTCCTCGAACTCAAGACAACTCTTCCAAGTCATCAGATGGCCACTTCTCCTTGACTTAAAAAAAAAAAAAAAGGATCTGTAGAGTTGAGGCCATTGGACTGGCAATGCCTAAGGATAAGTACCTGGGAAGTAGAGGCAGGTGAGTTTGAGGCCAGCCTGGTCTACAAAGAGTTCCAGGACAGCCAGGGCTATTACACAGAGAAATTCTGTCTCAAAACAAAACAAAAATTCTGGCACTCACCCTCTGTAGTCCTAGTGTTCTCACAATGGAGACAAGTGACAGCACAGGCACTATTGGCTTTGTAACTTTGGATCAGCCCCAACCAACACACTATGTCAACATCAACACCCTTGGGTCCACTTTAAACGAACAGTAGTTACCCTAGAGTATATGGATGGCTAAATGCTCTGAAAAGTAGCAAGTGAAGTTGTGAAGGGTTGGCCACCCTCCCCCACCCCCCAATATAGGGTTGCTACAAGTTTGAAAGAATCTGATAAACTATTTACAGCTTATATACAAAGTTTGGTTAGGAAGTTGAACAAACCTTCATCTGATACTATTCTTTTCCATTATTACAATATACATTTAAATGACTAATCAATACCTCAATGGAAATCAAGGAATAGAGCATGTTTAAAAAGAGGGGCTGGGAGCAAGGGCTTCAAAGGACTAGAGATTTAGTTTACATTATGCAGAAGACAGGCAAAGGGAATATGAAACAGGCCAAGTAAGTTCATCTCTAGTTTTCTTCTGTCACTCAGATTTCACAGTGATAACACAGGCACGAAGAACATCTGGATTTCACCACTGCCTTCACTTTGAAGCACAGAAGGTGCTGGATTCAGATGGAGAACTTTAAAAACGCATGTTTATGTCACCAGATTTAGCACAAAAATGCAACTTAAAAATTAGGCAACATTCTTCCCTACATGACTTCTGAATGGTGGTGTCCACTGCTCAAGACATGCCCCGTGACACTCCAACAGTGACTGACTGCACAAGGCTAAGTACTGAGGTAAGAGAAGATGAAAAGACCACAGTTCTCTGTTCCAGTGAGGTGTGAGGCAGCAGTGCTGTGTCTACAGTGACCTCTCGGAGGGGCCTACTGAACTTCTGCTCCATGTACTTGACACTGAAAACTTAATGCTGGATTTCAGGAGGACAGACAGATTGTTCAGCACTCAAAAATCAATTTGAGAATATTATAATCCTGTAACTGGCTTAAGATAAAATTTAATTGGATACTAATAATTATCTAGTTATTATAGATGAAGAAGTCACTTCGCCATGGGCACTCTAGAGGTTTTGGGAACACGATCAGACCCTTATTGGAAGGTTATTGGAACTATGGGTCCAGCTATGAGTCCCTGGCAAGGCTTCAGTACTCAGAATAAATGAAGGCTTTATCTAATGTTTATCTTGTTACAATTATCCAGAAGGATGGAAACAAAAATGTAAGATTTCAATTTCTTTAGCAGTCAAAGTAAGGTAATGTAAAACAGGAACACAAGTATACAGGCTGAGGGTGTGTGATGGTGCACACCCATAATCCTAGCACTAGTGAGGTAAAGGAAAGCGAACGAGGAATGCAAGAGTAGCCTCAGCTACAGAGTAAGCAGGAAGTCAGCCCGGGTTATATGATACCCAGACTGTTCACTAAATGTGATCATGCAGTAAGTTAGAGGCACATGCCTCTTCTCTTTTCTTACAAAGGGCAGCTAGATCTCAGGTATTTACTCAAAACCTAAAACATACTACATGTCTGAAAGCTACGGTATAGATAATAATTCACTGGCTTTTAAGAGTTAGAGAAGGTTGGTAAATGGAGTATTTGTCCAGCTGCATGGAGCAACTTATCCTTCATTTTAAGAAGCAGAACATTTCTTTGGATGGAGAAAAATTGTATAGAATTTTTTTGTCATGGTGACAAGTTTGTTGAGGTATTGAAATAATGTAAAAAAGCATTTTGAGATAAAACAAGGTAAAATACCTTTCTTTCCAACATGTTATTTCTCAAAAGGAAAAAACAAAACAAAACAACACAATAGCTATGTGCCAACCATTGCCAAGCTGTTTTCCAACTCACAAAGTATACTTTGCTTTAATTGGAAGAGCATTCTCACCAGGCTAGCTCTTTTAAGTCTGCATGCAGTGAGCACTGCCTTATCTAGGATCAGAAATCTTGAGCTATACTTTAAGGTCAGAGATTTTATTTCTTTTCATACATGAATTGTGCTTTGTAAATTAACAGTCCCTTTTTAACATTTAGGTATAAAGAACTAACCATCTAGTTTTATGGGGAATTTCCTATTCTTTCTCACAAGAAACTCATATATCTAATAAAAGCAGCAACATTGTATGGAAAACCTATACATTTATTTGTAGGTATTAATACAGTACAATGTACATGAAAATTGAGGGCATTGCTCATCAAACCAAGAACTTTACATTTTATATTGGAATATAAAATGGAGTTTCTCCAGAGAAAAGATCCATATGAAATGCACCTTACCTTTGGCTCATGTGTTAAGGAAACATTTGACAAAAACCAGTGACCCAGGCTTCTCTTACTTTTAATTGAAATGAACACGGTAAGCATAAATGAATAATTTCTTTTATGTAGTAGCAAAGAGAGTCAATAATCCTTTCAGGAAAGAGACTATTTCATTTCCTCCCAACTTGGATTCACCATAAACTCGATCCACAAATGATATTGGAACCTGGTTAAAAATATACATATACATTAAAGTCAGTCTTCAAACAATGATGACAACAAAGGCAGCATGCTCAGGCTACAGTACAGAACAGTCCCAATCCAAGAGCAAAGCGTCAACCCACAGCACCAGTCCTACATACACACTGACAATCACATTAAAGTAATTGTCTTTGGACACATTTATTATCTTAAAGCCAGTCATCTGAATCAAATCTACAGCTGTATGGAAATCATCACCTGAACATTATGTTAGTCCATTCAAATTTAAGGTTATATTTCCAGTTAAAGTGATTTTTCACTTTTTTCTTCCTTCAGTTTGTTACATTTAGTGTCATAGTGGAGTTAAATTACAAACCACTGTTCATAAGTGAAGAGGCATTCTGGGAGGCAGGTATTTTCTTGCTGTGAGTGTTTGGCATTACATGTGGGGTCATCTCTAATGACCACTCAGCCTGGGTTCTGTACCCCTGAACATTTACAAAGAAGAAAACTGGCCAAGTGCTAATCTGAAGAAAGAAGTCTGAGGTGCCAGAAACTTCATTATTTACAAGGAAACATGGCTCAGTATAAATCACAGTAGGCCAGATACACTCATTTGAGTGTTCACCTTTTAGTGTGTGGACGTTGCAAATCATTGCAGGTCTAAGATCCTGCTAACTCAGCAGCTGGGAAAGCTGGGCTTGTGTACACTGCCTCCCTTTCTGGTTAGTAGGACATAGGACTTAGCTCACCTCACCAATGGTGTAATTCAACTGTCTTGCTCGAACAATCATCTCCATCTGAAAGACATAGCCTTTGGACATACATTTTTCTATTAACTTCTGTAGAACGTCTTTTCGGTATAGTCTGTAAGAAAACAGAGTATTTATGAACATGTGGATGCCGGCCTGTGTACATATGTCCTGAACTTTCAGCACTCGCTGGTTTCCAGAATCTACAACCCTTGGTAGTTACTGGTGTACAGACAAGTTCTCAGAGCTTGAGCATGTATTTTGGCCATGAAGTACATGCTAAGAATAGGAATAATCTTGAAAATGAGTTTAGTATCTTCTTGAGAGTTCTATTATCAGAAGTTATAAGAATATGGCAAATTAGCTCCCTGATACACAAGCACTTTTGGTTTTGAATTAGCCTTTGAACCAGACATGATAGAATGGCAGAACTGACAAATAACATGATGGTGACAAGCAGCCCAGCCCTTAACAGGCACCTACTGCTTGACAGCATGGGGTAAGATCCTGAGGACAGTCAGGTCATTCCAGGAAACAGCTGTTAAGACTATGGAGCGCTAGTTAGACCAGGATGAGGTATCACAGGCTGGAGGCCCTCCTTCTGACTTCTATGAACTGAGGTCACAGGCACTTGTAGGCAAATCTACCTTGTCAAGCACACCTCCCCAGTCAAGCACATGGCTCACTCAGTTTAAAAAGTAAGGTGGGAAAGGTGAGTGGGGAATCCAAAACTTTTGTTCAGGAAACCCAAGCAGCAGCAGGAGTCAATTTTTAGAAGGAGATTTATTTATTTAAAACAGCAGGTAGGAAGGCTATGATTTCCTTTTAAATTGAGTGTATTAGTCTATGTCTGCCTGCCTGCCTGACCACCGCCCCCTCTACCCTGCCCCCCCCCCATATGTGTTAGCAATCATTTTCTCTCCTTCTATCATGGGTTCCAGGGATTCGACTCAGGTTGTCAGCATTCGTCTCTACCCACTGACCTGGCCTTTTTTATTATGTGTATGTACACTTCTAAGCTAGAAGTGGAAATCTGGCACAGCTATATTTTCATGACCAATGGATGTTATGGCAAGGGTGTTATTTATCTGGAACTCAATTCTTCTTCCAAACTTCTACTGAGGCTCATATATATATAATGACACAGGGTTTCTGTGTAGCCCTTAGACCAGGCTGGCCTTGACCTCAAGAGATCTATCTGCCTCTGCCTTCCTAGTGTTAGGATTAAAGGCCTGTCCCACCACTGCCTGGCTACTTTTAGCTTTTTAAATGTGGGTAAAACCAATAGCACAGACTCGTTTATAGTGAGAAGAAGGTAACTGAAAAGCAGAAATAGTAAGGAACTTGGAGGGCGCTATGGCTGGGATATGCTCATGGTCTTCTTTAGAGCAGTAGGAGCAGCCATTTTCCCAGTGGCAGCCAAGCCCAGCACTGAAGTGAAGAAGCAAGCCAAAGCCCTGCATTTGACTTGGAAAGCAAGAGTCTAACACAATGCCTTTCACAAGGTTCTTGGGAGCTTTAGCTTGCTGATCATCAGTATGGAAGTGTGGCTAAGTCAGTGTGGAAGAAAAGTAGCTCTTTATGGGGGTGGGGGATGCTGAGACAGTATCTGTGTAGCCCTGGCTGTCCTGCAACTTATGATGTAGACCAGGCTGGCCTCAAACTCAGATATTCCGCTTGTGTCTGTCTCCTGAGTGCTGGGATTAACATGCCCTGCTGGGAAAGCCACTCTCTTTTAACAGACTCTTAATACAAGGAGTCTAGGAAAAAGTTCCAGATACAGAAACACCATACCTGAAGCTTCCTGTTAAGTCCGATGCTCCTGGTCTCAGCAAAATCTGAGTTATAAAGTTGGCCCCACGGCTGCCAAATTAATCAGATTTTCTTTATTAAATATAAAACAAGAGAAACATATACAAGAACATAATGTATAAATACTAGTCATTAATAAATGTGATACAAATTTCATACACACACACACACACACATTAATTCTCTAGAACAGATAGTGAAATGAGGCCTGACACTTTGCAGAAAATAGGCAATTTTCATTCTTTGCAAGTGAACAGAGAAGAGACCTGAAAGTAACCATCTTGTCAAACTTTGCTAAGAAACAAGGGCAGTTCAGCTAGTAGAGTGCTTACCCAGCATGTACAAAGGCCTGAGTTTAGTGATTGACTGGGCCACATGAGACACTGTGTGTGTGTGCGTGCACACACATACCCCAAACCAATTTAGCTAAGAAAAAAAAGCCAGTCATTTAAACCTATACATTCTTTGGCAGAGAGATGAGGGATTTGATAAGAAATGTGTTCTTTAGATGTTAGCAGGACAGATCACTGTCCACTTAGCAGGGTGGTCCAAGGCTCCAGTGCCGGGCAGCCCCAGGAGGCTGAAGCAGGAGGATCACACACAGATGGCCAGCCAGGGGAGGAGACTGTCTGCAGGAAAGCAGCGGGGGTGGGGGGAGGGTGGGAGGGTGAGGGGGCTGGGGGGGGGTAGGGGAGTGCTTCAGGTGTGGGTATCTGGAGCCTGCTTCGGCTTCCCTACTGTAACAAAACACTGCACACTGTGTAAGCTGGAAATGCAATCTAGTTTCAGACAATGAGAAGCTCAAAAGAAGGTGCAAGACAAGTGAGCACTGGGTGGGGTGGTGCCTCTCACGCCTCTTAGAAGGATGCTAATCCCATCAAGGGTTCACCCCATTATCTTCCAAATTAACCTCTTCCCAAAGAACAAAGACTCCAAAACACTGGGGATTCTCACTTAACATAGGCATTTGTGAAGCACAAACATTCAGTTCATAACAATGGCTCTAGATTAACAGACTCCAGCACAATGACCAGTCCCAGGATATTAGAGACTGCTATGCTAACATTTCAAAGGGGGTCAAGGGTCTGAAGAAAATGGCTTTTACATGGTGGCCATTTTAGCAACACAGTTTTAGAACCTCAAACCAAGGCTTTCTTAATTAAGTTCATTTTTAAAGACAACACACCACAGGGTTAGAGACTGCAGCTGGGATGATGACTAACATTTTTCCAATCTTCAGTTGTATCTAAAAGCGGTGAAATTCTTCCAAGATGTAGTTCCCCCCCTAAAACAAGCTTCAGAAAGCATACATTCCGTGTCTGTGGTAGCTTCAATGAGAAAGGCCTCGAGACATGTATTTCAGTACTAGGTTTCTAGTGGATGGAGCTGCTTAGGAAGTGTGGCTCTGTTGGAGATGAGTGTCACCAGGGGTGGCGGGCTTTGAGGTTTCAAAAGCTCAGGCCTGGCCCAGTCTTGCTCTTTCTGCCTCCATTGTGATCAGGATGAAGTTTGTAGCTAGCACTGAGCCTGTCTGCTGCTGCCATGCTGACCATGGATTAACTAACTCTTTGTCTGCCAGCCAGCCTTCACTTAGATGCTTGCTTTTATAATTTGCTGTGGTCATGGTCTTCACAGCAATAGGATAGTAACAAAGACAGAAGAGTCTATTGAGCCCTGACCCCACTTCCAGAGTGCTGGCTTACAGAGGTGGGTTACTACATCTAGTTGGTGTGATGTGCTAGGAACAGGGCTTCCTACACATCAGGCAACCATCCTCAGCCCCAAACAATGTGTTTATATTTTGTTTCATATTGTTTTATTTCTTTAAGATGAAATCTTGCCATGTTAACCAAGTTGGTCCCAAAAGTCATCCTCCTGCTTCAGCTTCTCGGATATGGGGCCAAAAGGCATGTGCTTGTAGGGTTCTGCTTCAGTCCACCTACCCGTGGTGTCATTGCCTACCTGCCACTGTGAGGTGGGGGGGGCGGCAGGGGGGACTATATAAAAGAACAGATGCTCCACGTGGTCTCTCGCTCTCCCCCTCTTACTTTCTCTTTCCTTCTTCTTCTCTCTCTCTCTCTGGGGTACCCCTCCCCCCTTTCCTTCTCCCCCATGCTCACGTAATAAACCTCATATAATATCTGTTGCCTGGCATCTTATTATCTTATCATCTTATTTTCTTTTTATTAATCCCAACAGGCTACCCTGCCTGGTGATGATGGACCTTTATTAGGTAGGTAGGTAGGTAGGTAGGTAGGTAGGTAGGTATGTATGTATGTATGTATGTATGTATATATATATATGTATACAGCAGTCTGTTTGCATATAAACCAGCATCAGATCATACTATAGATGGTTGTAAGCTACCATGTGGTTACTGGGAACTGAACTCAGGATCTTTGGAGGAACAGTCAGTGCTCAGTGCTCTTAACCTCTGAGCCACCTCTCCAGTCCTGATGATGGATTTTTAACTGAATGGATGGTATGAAGTCCTATGTGGTTCAAACTGACCTTGAATTATAGTGCATGTGGTGGCAGGAGGATCTCTGAGTTCGAGGCCAGCCTGCTCTACAAAGAGAGTATAGGACAGCCAAAGCTACACAGAGAAACCTTGTCTCAAAAAACCAAAAAAGAGTCACTTAGTCTGGGTTTCAGTTTTAGTTATGGGCCATACTAGTGAGACCTACAGCCTATATAGTGCAGACAGTAACAACTGTCACCAGGCAAAACTAGATGCAACTAAATGCCATAACTAAAAGGTCAGAATGTGCCCATGACTACACCTCTTTAATTTTAACTAATAGGTGAATGACTGGCCAAGTTTAAAATGCCTTTCTCTGGAGGTTAATAACTTGTTTTCAACCTCAGATGTCTGCCTTCAGCCGCTGGAGAGCCTCAGTCACATGGTCTGCAATGGGTATGAGAAGGGCAGACACTGCTGTAGGTTCCCTGGTTTACCAGGATGGAAAAACACTACTTATCCAATCTCTTATATCACAGAAGACGCCATGTTTTAAACGACTATCCAAGATTGCACAACTGAGGTGACCAGAACCTGCAGCTGCATGAGGCAGTGACAGAAGACATGACTGGTAGGTGCAAATCTAGCAAATCCCATCACCCCAATTGTATCCCAGGGTCTTTACACCAAGTGCCAGACTATCCCCCCACTATTTGTTCATGGAAAACACCCATCTTATGGGCACCCTATCAGCTGTACATGTGTATGGTTTCTATCTTTGTTTCTTCAAAGAAGTTATGAGAAGAGGCTCAGACAGTAAAGTGCTTGCCTTGAATGCCTTGAAGACATGAGTGGAATCCTCAGAACCCTTGAAAGCCAGGCGTGGTGGTGTGCCAGGGCGGCTAGCCTGCCTAGCCCATCAGCAAGTTACAACGAGAAACCCTACCTCCACATTCAAGCGCAACTGCTTGAGGACTAGCACCTAAACAACTCCTGAGGTGTGCATTCCTCCTTCCTCTCTCCCTCCTGTCTCTTTATCTTACACACACACACACACACACACAGAGCAACTACTATACTTGTCTGAGGAGAAGCTATCAGAACTGAGATGCCCAGCCAAATACCAGCACTAACTGCCTGGTTTGGGACCTGCGAGCACGGCAGCTTGGGATAAGCTGCAGGGCAAGGCTAGCTCCAGGTGAATGCTGGCTTTACAATGAGCAAAGTAAAGCTTCGAAAAGGTAAATATACAAGGTAGCACAATAATGGGAAACATAGTTTTAACCAAGGTCTGTTTGGCTTAAAGGCTACAATCATAAAGTGCCCTATTTACTTTAAATGATTATTCCAAAACTGAATTATTTAAAACTGTAATCCAAACAGTAACTCTGATTGATGCAGACCAATGCCATTAAGGGTTCTAATATTTGTGTTGATTTTTCCCCAAACAGCCAAAGCAAAACTCTTGGCAAAGGAAATATTGTAGGTAATATGCTATGTAGGAAGTTTTATTGGCAGCTAGAACCTGATCCTACAAACTCAAAGGTCCTGACTGTGGTAATGTAATCCTAGTATTACTTGTATTTCTAGTAGTTTCCCTGTAGAGAAAGCACACAACACACGCATACACATGCATACACACACACACACACACCCCTACACATACCTGATTATCTTCCTTTTCAAATCCCAGCCATAAACACCCCCATTTCCCTTGTAGCGAGTTCCGGAGACAATATCAAAATTACCCTCCTTTTGTTTCCTGTTGGGGGGAAAAAATAACTCAATTAGAAAAAGCTCTTGGGCTTTCACCAGGCATCTTCATAAACTACACAATCAAATTTTAAGGGGAACAGCGGCAAAGCAGATGACCTGATTGTCCAAATGAGTCTTTCAAACCTGACTCTGATGTTGCGTTTTAATAAAAATTTTAGAATATTTTATGTATATGGGTATTGTGCCTGAATGCATGTCAGTACACCACATGTAGGCTGTATGGTCAAAGGCCAGAAGAAGGTGTTGGATCTCCTAGAACTGGAGTGACAGACTGGTAGTGAGATGTCGCATGGGTGCTGTAATTGAACCCAGGTCTTGAGGAAGAGCAGCCAGTGCTCTTAACCATTGAGTTATCTCTCCAGCACCTTTATTTCCTTTTCTTATACTGGAGCCCTCCTCTACTGTCCAGTTCCCTTCTGCAGAAGCATACACACATCCAGACTGGTTTCTTTTCTTTTCCCTTTTTTTGGGTTTTTCTGTGTAGCCTTGGCTATCCTGGACAGCCTGGCTTTGTAAACCGGGCTGGCCTCGAACTCAGAGATCCGCCTGCCTCTGCCTCCCGAGTGCTGGGATTAAAGGTGTGCGCCACCATGCCCAGCTCAGACTGGTGTTTCTTATAGAAAAGACCCAGACATCCTCTCGCTTAGAGTTTTGTTTCAATTATACACTTGAATCCAAGTATATATCCCCATAAGTCAATATATTCTTAAGACTGGTGCAAAAGACAACAACATCGACAACAGTAACATTAGTTCCACTATGTAGTCCAGGATGCTTGAATTTACAGCACTCTTCCTGCCTCTGTTTCAGAAATGCTGAGATTCCAGATGTTGCCTATGCCTAGTACGCCCTCCCTTTTTTTGGGACAGGGTCTATCTAACCCTAGCTGTTCTGGAACATGTTATGTAGACTAGGCTGGCTTTGAGATCACAAAGATCAGTTTGCTTCTGTCTCCCTAGTGCTGGGATTAAAGGCATAGACAAAGGGTTTGGTCCAGGGTACCAGGATTCTAGGCTCCATAGTGCAATCCTTCACTGCCCTGTCAAGCAGCAGCCACTGCTTAAAAGAGGAAATGTGCTACTATATCTAGTAAGCCCATTCTCTCAATCTCTCTTTTTCTTGAGACAGGGTTTCTCTGTGTAGCCCTGGCTGTCCTGGACTCACTCTAAAGTCCAGGATGACCTTGAACTCACAGAACTCCACCTGCCTCTGCCTCCCAAGTGCTGGGATTAAAGGCGTGTGCCACCAGGCTGACCCCCTTCCCCTTCCCTGAGACAGGGTTTCTGTGTAGATCTGGCTGTTCTGGAACTATGTAGACCAGGCTGGCCTTGAACTCAGAGCTCTACCTCCTTCTGCCTCCCCAGTGCTGGGACTAAATAAAGGCTTGCAACACCACCACCTGGTTTATTTCATCTTTCACACAGACAAGGCAGTGAGGGATTATTACACTGTGGAGTCATGAAGCCTAGAATCCTGGGACCCCTGGACCAAACCCTTTGTCTGTGGTCTTTGACTCTAACAAGTCAAGCCAATTCTAGACAGCAAGGGCTTCATCTTTTTTGTGTTCTGAAAGAAAAGAGATTACAACTATTTACTGATAGTGCCTAAGTGCTCTTAAAATAAGTCATTTAGTCACAGACCTGTTTCTATGAGTCTAGAGTCTCTATGCTAGTTAAAATTTGACAGAAAAGTTAAAAGTAGCATGTATATTTCAAGTTAACAATCTGAATTTTAAATTTCTAATATTCAAAATATTAGAAACAGCACCTACCTGATAAATTCAGGAATAAATTTGGGCTGAAATTTGGAAAGAATAAACAGTAAGTCAGGACATTCTTGTTAATCTTGACATTTAAAAGGCTAAAGCAGGGGGCCTCACATTTTTCAGATCAGGCTAGGCTACACAGTAAAGCCATCTCAACGTAGAATAGAGCAGAGTTGGGAGGCCACTTACATGGTGTGAGAGATCAGCATCCATAATGATGACATAGTTTCCTGTGGCATGTTTTATCCCATGAATATAGGCAGTTCCTAAAAAGTATTTAGACTCATTAACAAAAATCACCAGAGGGGCTGGAGTGCTGGCTCAGTGGTTAAGAGCACCTCTTCCAGAGGACCCAGGGTCTGTTTCCAGCACTGACATGGCAGCTCAGAACCACTGTAGCTTCAGGGTATCTGCTGCCCTGTGTGGCCTCTGCAGGCACTCCAGGTACATGGTACACAGACATACACATAGGCAAAACACTCAGACATTTAAAGTTTGAAAACAATCAAACAAAATCCCACCCAAAATGCATTTGGGTGCATTTAAATAGAAAAAGAAATCACTCAGCATCCTAAAAGCAAACATGTATCCTCTAAAAGTAACCATGACCAACATAACTCTCCATACTCAGGAGCACTGTTTACAGGTATTATCCAGTCAGGAAGGGAACTGGCCACCCATCCTCCATTCTGATGCCAATTTAATTAAAAGAACAACAACAACAACAAAAAACCCCTATCCTTATATTTAAAACTACTAAAGACATGTCTAATAGCAAAGAGTCTTTTTTTCCCTTTGGTGGCAGGTGGCAGGTCAAGACAAGGTTTCACTCTGCAGCTCAGGCTGACCTTGAACCCATGAAGAACCTTCTGCCTCAGCCTCCAACTGCTAAGAACCATCATGCCAAGCTTCCAAAGTCTCAGATTATATAAAAATCACTACATGCTTATGTTCCCTGGTCCAACAAAAACACCAAACCTTGCTGGTGCTTTAGTGTCTTACTGAGACAGAGGAGGCCAGGTTTCTCTGAGCTCCGTATTTATACACCGGCTTTCTGGCCACTGCCATCATCACTTATCCTTTTTAGAAACCTCAAATGTGCCCCCCAATGGTCACTCTCCCAATTCCTGGCCTTAAGAGGCTACTGCTCTGGAAATGGTACCAAGTGTCTGACTATGTCACTCATGCTCAGGGAAAGTTATGGGTTCTTGCCTCTGTCTCCCCACTGTTGACTACAAGGCATACTGGTTCTATAGCCCATCCATCCATATCTCTCCCCCTCTTTTTAATTTTTTTTTTATATTTATTTATTATTATTTTACAGTGTTCTGCCTCCATGTAAAGCTGCAGGACAGAAGTGGGCATCAGATTACATTATAGATGGTTGTGAGCCACCACATGGTTGCTGGGAATTGAACTCAGGACCTCCTCTGAGCCATCTCTCCAGCCTGCCCATCCATCTCTTAGGCCGATACTATCTCCATCCTACCTTGGCCCAAACATTATCTTCTGATCCCAGTTTCATTTCCCAACCAGTTTCCCTCCTGCTCTTTACTGCACTCCTAGTCAGGTTCCACAGATCTGTCTGAAGGTCAGCTGCAATTTGCCTAGTATACTAGGCCCTAATAGAGGCCTAGTGTATGTGGCTAGAGGTCCAACTATCAACTGTTCTGCCTGTCACCAGCTGAGCATTTCAGAATGAGAGACTTTTTGCCTTTTCTTTTTCTTCTTTTTCTTTGAAACAGGGTATCATTACACAGCTCTGTCTAGCCTGGAATTTGTTATGTAGACCAGGCTGGTCTCAAATTCATAGAGATCCACTTGCCTCTACTTCTAGGGTGCTGATATTAAAGGGGTATACCACCAGACCTGGCTAGAGAAAACTTTTTTTCCAAGACAATATTTGAAGTAGTTATGAAAATAATTTTATGGTTGGCAGCCACCACAACATGAAGTATATTAGAGTCGCATACAGCATTAGGAAAGTTGAAAACCACTTCTCTAGAATGTTGTTTAAGGTGGGACTTTTTCATTCTTAGAAACAATCACCTTTAAGACTTACTATGTAAAAAATTTATAAAATAGATACTGATCCAAAATGTCCCCCTTTAGACTAGTCTCTGAATCTTCCTTCATCTAGGCTACATTATAAGAAATCTCATTTCCTGGGTTCTCTTGTCACTAGTGCTCCAGACAGGTTTTGGAGGCACAAGTGAAGAGTGCCAGGGGGAAGCTGGGAAAACTGAAGTAATCCTCTCTGCACGGCATCTAGCTGCATGGATGCAGCACCTCCCATGGCTCCGCCTTTAGCTCCTTGTTCTCCCCAGCATTCTGCTCCCTCTGAACATACTCAGCCCTCCAGCGTCCTAAGCCCACCCCAGCTCCACAGTAGTCAGGAGTCCTTTCCTAGTAGCTCAGCTTTCTGTCAGGCTTCTGAACAATTCCTTTCCCTGTTGACTAAAATTCTACTGGGACAGAATTACAGTGGTTTCTGTTTTGCTGAGTGGGTCCCGACTGATACAGGCTACCGAGTTAAATCATAAGGATATCATGAAGATCACTAAAGGCCACGCATAGCAGCTGACTGAACTTGGGCCTTTTTCAAACTGGGAAAACCAAGTGGCAAGCATGACTAGGGCAGGTAATAGGAGACCCTACTTACCGAGGCCCAGCTTTTTTTCCCGTGGTCTTAGGAGCTGCAAGAAAAAGAAACATGTTAACACAAAAACCCCAAAAATATTTAAAAATTTATTTTACTCCTATAAATGCATACTCATTTTTTTTTTACATGCATTAGTTGAATTTATTAGACCTTCAAGGAGAATAAGTTCAACACTTCCACCCACAGCCAAAAAGTTGTTTGGAGGCTAGAGACAAAACCCAACATGCAGCTCTCTCCTCAGCACTATATAAATTGGTACAACACCACCAATGCCAGAATTTGGGAGGCAAGGCCAAGAGCTAGGAGCCCAAGCTCCGCTAGTCGGGGCCAGCCTAGACTTCAGGACGCCAGCATCTAACAACACGAAGACAGCAGCCATACATCAACCAGTTTAACAAAACTTGAAAAAATTAAAATACAAAACAAAACAAGGTTTCTCTATGAAATTGTGGCTGTCCTGGAACTTACTCTGTAGACTAGGATGGCCTCGAACTCACAGAGATCTGCCTTCCTCTACCTCTTGAATGCTGGGATTAAAGGCACAAGTCACCACCACCAGGCACAAAACTATTTCTTTTTTAGATTTAAAATTTTTATTTTATGTGTATGAGTGTTTTCCTGCATGTATGTCCGTGTACTATGTTGGATTCCCTAAAATAGGAGTTAGGGATTGTTGTAAGTCACCATGTGGGTGCTGGTAATCAAACCCAGGGTCTCTGTAAGAGGAAAATTTAATCCTAACCCTACAGGTATATTTCCCCCACTTCTGGTTCCATTCTTATAAAACAGAGTTATCTTTATATCTATCATACTTTTGTTATGTGTATTGTTTTTGGAGACAAGATTGACTGTGTGTCTCTGGCTGGCCTGAAACTTCCTACATAGAAAAGGCTGGCCTCTGTCTCCTAAGCGCTGGGATTAAAGGAATATGCCACCTTACTGAGCCACAGCTGAGCATCTAACCAACAATCCTATGGCTTTCCAAAGTACTGGGTTTTGTTATTTATCTTTGAAACCTTCAGCACTGCTGCCACTGCTTTTCCTCTGCCATCTCAACATAACTGTGCCTTAGATAACTGGCCTTGCTCTTTACTGCTCCAATAACACAATCCATTTACTTTAAAAAGATATTTGCTTGCCTATGTGTCTGCCACATGGGTACAGCTCTTCCCACTTTTCTACATATCTTAGAAAAGCACCACTGTTTCCATTTCCATCTCTTTCTATTCATATATTTGCTAAGACCTAGGCATGCTTCCTCAAGCACTCTGGGCTTTCAGTCTCTCTGAAGCTCCTCTCCTGCCATGCACTTGCTTGTAAGAGGCTTTTCTGTCTTGTCTTCCTTTTCTCCATTTTCCTCTTCCAGGCATCTGCCAAGACTTACAGCTTGCCTACCCTGAAGTCTTCCTTTTAAACCCTTAAAAAAATTGTCCTACAAACAAACAGCCATAAAATGATGAATAAGTGTTAGGGATAGTTGAGTGGTTCATGCCTGTAATCCCAACATTCGGGAAGCTGAGGCAGGAGGATCATAATGAGTTCCAGGCCAGCCTGGGACCCTATCAAGCAATCAAGCAATAGAAAAAGAAAAGGGGAAAAAAAAAAAAAAAGAGAGAGAACAATCTGGCTGTACAGAAAACAGTGATATTATAAATGCATTTTTCTTCTTGTTTTTGATTTTTAAAAATATTTATTTACTTATTTTTATATATAGTATGCCGCCTACATGTGTGCCTACAGCCAGAAGAGGGCACCAGATCTCATTAAAGACGGTTGTGAGCCACCATGTGGTTGCTGGAAATTGAACTCAGGACCCTTGGAAGAACAGCCAGTACTCTTAACCTCTGAGCAATCTCTCCACCCCCGTTTTTTATTTTTATTTTTTGCTGAGACAGAGTCTGACGTGGCTTGCCTAGAACTTGTGATGTAGATCAGGCTGGCCTCCAAATCACAGAGGTCCACTTGCATCTGTCTCTTAAGTGCTGGGATTAAAAGAGTATACCATCACATCTAGCTTTTCCTTGTTAATTTTTTTTTTTTTTTTTTTTGGTTTTTCGAGACAGGGTCTCTCTGTGTAGCCTTGGCTGTCCTGGACTCACTTTGTAGTCCAGGCTGGCCTCGAACTCACAGTGATCCACCTGCCTCTGCCTCCCGAGTGCTGGGATTAAAGGCGTGCGCCACCACGCCCGGCTTCCTTGTTAATTTTTAAAACATTTACTTTTTATTTTTAATTTTGTGTATTTGCCTGCATGTGCCTGCCTATGGCAACCAGGAGAGGGCATCAGATCCTTTGGAGGTAGCTGTGAGCTGCTGGTAACTGAATTTAGGTCCTCTGCAGGAGCATCAACCTAAGTCATCTCTCCAGCCTTCTTAATTTCTCAACTTTCCTGCTTTCCTGGGGTGATAGGGAAAATGGAGTTTTAAGATCAGCAGTGTTTTAAAATCTGTCAAATCAGTTTAGAAGGTAATTCCTAACATGGGTCAAATCTTAGGCTATAGTTTTGTTTTTTTAAAGATTTATTTATTTTTTACATAACATTCTGCCTGCATGTGTGCCTGCCCACCAGAAGAGGGCACCAGATCTCATTATAAATTGTTATGAGCCACCACATGATTGCTAGGAATTGAACTCAGGACCTCTGGAAGAGCAGCCAGTGCTCTTCACCTCGAGACATCTCTCCAGCCCCTATGCTACAGCTTTTATAGCAAAACTATCCAAAATGTTGTCACATTTATGTTCCAGATTACACATATAATTGTGACATACAATTAAACAGGTTTCTGTATATAACTACTGTGAACCAGTAGTCTTAGCCTGGGGCTTCTAAGAAAACTTTAAAAACTATAGGCCAAAAATATGAACCAAGGATGAAAACCTGTCTCAGGATGAAATGACAAGACATGAGCTATGGCAGGTGTGGGACTTCCCCTACAACTTCCCCATTGGCAATATCTAAAACTCTTAGAAACACCACCTACCCATGGAAACCAGTTCTAAGCAGGGCCTAAGGGCAAGTTTACAATACCAGCTTCTCAGGAGCAGAGGCAGTGTGAAGACGGAAATGTCAAGGCCTGCCCGAGCTACTGAGGAAGGCTGAGGCCAATGGACAGCACAGCAGTAAGACCCTGTCTCAAAAAATAGAAAGAGAGCTGGGAATCCAGTTCAGCAGCAGAGTACCTGCTTACATGTGCAAGGCCCTTGGCTCAATTCTCCAGTGCCACCGGGAAAACTCTGGAGTTATTGGGGTCACAACAACAGCCAGAGTTGGTTTTCTTATGGTGAAGAGTTACCATTGCTTGAAAGGCAAGTCTCCAGAGACTTCCTGTTCTCTATCTGGAGAAGAAACAATGTTATCCCCAAGGGGGCATGTAGCAATATCAGGTGCATTTCAGGTTGCCAAGAAGGGAGGGACACTGTTACTGGCATCTTGTGGATAGAGGCCAGAGATGCCACTAAACACAGGTCCCTACAGCAAATGAATCAACAATGTGTGTAAACCAAGAAACCCTGAATTGCAATGAACTGCAAATACAAATGACATATGCACAGCTAAAACAGATTGTGTTTTATAGTTAAATCTGTATTCCACCGTGTACTTTTGGATCCCAAAAATTATTCATAGCTAAATTCACAAATATTTTGAAACATTTATAAACTCAAACCAGTAATAAAAAATACAACTCACACCAGGAGCAGTTGCACACACCTGTAATCCCAGAACTCAGGAAGGCAGAGGCAGGCAGATCTCTGTGAGTTCAAGGCTAACCTGGTCTACAAAGCGAGCCCAGGACAGGCAAGGCTGCACAGAGAAAACCTGTCTTGATAAACAAAACAAAAACAAAACAAACTCACAGCAACTGTTCCAGAGGCCCACAACTATGTTCTCAGTTACATCTTTTTCTTTGAATGCACACATGTGTACATGTGTGCTGTGGGGCTGTAGGCACCTATGAGTTGCCTGATGTGGGTACTAGGATCTGAACTCAGGTCCTCATAGAGCAGCCAAGAGCTCTCTCCTGCCCAGACACTTCTCTCTCACTCCCATGCTTAAAATCTATACTGAGAATATTTTCTTTTCTTTCTTTCTCTTTTTTTTTCCCCAAGACAGGCTTTCTCTGTGTAGACTTGCCTGTCCTGGTCTCACTTTGTAGACCAGGCTGGCCTCAAATTCACAGCGATCTGTTTGCTTCTGCCTCCCAAGTGCTGGGATTAAAAGTGTGTGCCGCCACCACCCAGTCCTGAGAATATTTTCTAATAAGCTCCAACTCTGCTTCAAAAATAAAATCTAATTCATGAAGCCATTACAAAATTGCCTCTGTACCTGCCCAAGTCACTCCTACAGGAGGACAGCGCAATGGTGTAGTGAGAATGTCAAGTATGGAATTTAAGAGCTCAAGCACTGAAGTCACTCCTGTTCTTCCAGAGCAGTCACCTTTCCTACCTACAAGCTTAGAGCTGCAGGCAGCACTGTGTACAAAGTACATGAGGGCCCAGAGAAGGGATGGAACAAGACAGAACCTGGAAACTCTTTTCTGATCAGCTCTATAATACACCTGTCAAGACAGTGTCACATATCAGTATTTTCAAGAAAATTTATCTGCAGAATCCATCCTAAAGCCAGAGGTCAACCAAAGGCCTAATCCTTGGTTGGCTCACAAACCAAAGATAAGTAATGGATCTCAGGAGGGTCTGCTGCCTCTTATCTTCCCAGCCTTTCCTCTTGACTACACTTCCTCCCACAGAGAACAGGAAAGGGTCTGTGACTTACAATTCTGTCTGGCCCATAGATCTTTTCCAGTTGTTCAGCAACTTCTCTTGTCCCATCTGGGCTTCCATCATCTATGATTATAATTTCATAGTTGAGTGCACTAAAATAAAATTTAAATTTATATTAATGTTGAATGATAATATCTCAAATTTTAAAGTATCTTAAGTCATAAGCCAGGAGGATTAGGATGTTCAAGGCCATTCTACACAGCTACAGTGACTTCACAGACAGCCTTCAGTGCCAGAGATCCTATCTCAAAACAACAAAGCAAAACCACACTTTAAATGGCACTACCAAATTTAAATAATCTGAAATTTGTCTGACTTAATTTCACTCTTAAATTACTTTGCATTATATTCACACAATAATCTCTACTCTAAAAACCATTCAACATAATTGTCTGGTGGAAAAACACCACCATCATGTTCCACCCCCTTATTGTAGGACATAAAAAGGAAGGAAAAGGAAGCAACACCTTCACCTTCCTCTTGACCCTTCTGTGGAACCAGGAAACTAGACTGTTAAAAGTTGGTAAGTTACCCTTGCCCCCAAACGTGCCAGGAAAGAAATACAAGCCAGCCCACTTTCCAAGAAGGTACAATGGGGGCTGGAAGCCCCTTAGTGGCAAGAGCACTTGCTATGCATGCAGGAAGGACCTGAGCAGCCAGAAGAACGGGCCTGACTAGGCATTCCTGTAACTCCAGCACCGGGGAGTATATGAGATTGAACTTCCAAATAACGGCAGCTCAAAGAACCCACCAGCCTAACGGGAAAGCTCTAGGTTGAGAGAGACCCTGTTTCAAATAATTCTACCTGGAAAGCGAACAAGCAAAGTACCAGATAGTCTAGGCTGCTGTGCGTGCATGCACCCTGCCCCCACAACATATACAAAGGTCAAGTACCGTGGCCAGCTCCCTCTGTTCCTTCTGACTGTGGGATAGGGGTATAGAGTATGTCCAGACACAAAAGACACTGATTTTGAAAAAGGTAATTCACTAAGTGAAGTCATTCTTAAGCAAAATTCTTCCCCTTTCTGGCTTCCAATCAGTGAGATCTCACCAGAGGAACCAAAGCAGAACTAGATGGATCTGAGAATTAGCTATTCTCATTAGGCCTCATTTTGGTCCCAGAATATTCACTGCAGGATTCAGCTCATTGGCAGAATTCCATCCTCCAGTACCCCAAAACCACTCAATAAAAAATACCGCAGAACTTTAGAGGCTGGGGTGTTCCAGGACAGCCTTGCTTACAAAGGAAAGAGAGCAGCGAAGCAGAGTGGTTTGGTAGAGGGTTTTAGGCCCATAAACTAAACAGAGCAAAAGAACTATAAAAGCGGTATGCAAATCCAGAGCTTTTTCTACTTTGGAAAATGCTGGCAGAGTCCATTTAAAACACAAAAGATAGGCACTAAACCTCGAGGGCTCGTTTTTATGCAGAGATGCAATCAAGAACAGCAATCCTAAACTGGGCGGTGGTGGCACACACCCTTAATCTCAGTACTCAGGAGGCAGAGGCAGGTGGATCTGCGTTTCAGGCTCAACCAACCAAGCAAGACAGTCTCTGGCTTTCACCTATCAGTAAGGCGAGGTTGTGCTTTCCATAAAGAGAAACTATGTACCAAGTATTTCGTTTTGTTTTTCTGAGACAGAGAGGTTTCGAATGCAGTAGCCCTGGCTAGCCTCGAACTTGCTACAGCCGGTCTGCAACTGCATCCCTTGCATTACCAACCTTGGCATCAAGTAATTTTTCTAGCTGCTGGAAAATATGGGCACAGCATTATCACTCTGACCTGAGAAGCAAAAGGCAATGAACAAAAATTTTTGCTCTGGAAACAAAGCTCCCTAACATACTGCTCTAAGTAAACACTGTTATGGCATCCTACCTAACTTCAAAATCACGCTTCTGTACGTACACAGGAACCACTCGTAAAACAATTGACTCCATACTGCTATCAGGACGCATGATATTTACTGTTTACTTCAGACACCTTTTAAAAATAACGCGTAACGCTTCCAATGCCAAAATTCCCGTTCCTAAGGACTGGAGCTCAGTAGAACTCTGCCTGGCACTGCCCAAGGCCCCCTGCTTTTCAAAACAAACCAACAAGACCCAGTGTCTAATCACCGTGTCAAACTCGGCGAAAGAGCTCTCTCTCCAGCGCCTGCTCATCAGCAGTTCCCTGACAGCGCAAACATCAAGCTTACATAAGAGCTCGGCCCCGGGGCGGTGGTGACAGCGCTGGCTTAGGGTTCCCGGCTCTGGCGGCAGATCGTGACTGCCTAGAAAGGGATGAAGTCAAGCTTTCAGCCTTGCCCCAAAGTAAAAATGAAGTTAGCCCTTTCAAGAGAAAGGCGGGGGACGGAGAACAGAGCGAACTGTCATTAGAGAAACACAGGTCTCGCTAGAGACCTAAGCAACAGCGAGAGCGAGCCGGGAGACAGACGCGGGGCTGTCCGCCTTGGCTCTCCCCTGGGTAAAGCCTTAAGCAAGCTCGGGAAGGAGCGGAGGCAAGGCCTCTGTGGGTCTCCTCGCGCAGCCAACCGCCGACATGCAGCCCGCGGCTGGCTCTGCGGCGCCCGCGCGAGGAGCTTCTTCTACCTCTCGGAGAAGCTCTTCACCAGCAGCCACACGATGAGCGGCAGGTTCTCGCGTTCGTTGTAGGTGGGCAAAAGCACCGAATACTTGTCCTGTCGTGAGGAGCGACCCTGCGGCGGCCGCTGAAACGCAACGTTGCTGCGACTCGCCCCCGTAGAGGCCATGACGGGTCTGCGCGAGGCGCCGGAAGCGGAATTACGTCACCTGACGCGGATCGTACCAATTCCCGAAGCACGAGGGAGACTTAGCTCTCCTAGGCCTCTCTGTGGTTTCCTGGAAATACTCAGAGTCTCTGACTGTTTCAAGTCGACTCTGGAGGCTTTTAAAAAATATATAAAACAACCATTAGTTTCATTTTCAAACTCTAGGAAGCCTTTTAGTCTTCCGGTCCCTAAGAGACAAGCAACCGGAAACGGAAGTCACTTCCCGGATATTTCCGGAAGAGGCTGTCATGGCTGCCCTGGAGGACATAGAGGCCTTACAAGATGAAATTGCCAGGCGTGAAGAAGAGTTGGCTTCGCTGAAGCGGAAGCTGACTGCAGCCCTGGAGGCCAAGCCGGAGCCCGAGCGTCCGGTCCGGGTATCACCGCTGCTACCCAAGGCCACGCTGTCGCGGGACGAGATCCTACGCTACAGCCGCCAGCTGCTGCTGCCGGAGCTGGGCGTGCGCGGTCAGCTGCGCCTGGCGGCCGCTTCTGTGCTGGTGGTGGGCTTGGGCGGGCTGGGCTGTCCGCTGGCTCAGTACCTGGCGGCGGCCGGCGTGGGCCGTCTGGGTCTGGTGGACCACGACGTGGTGGAGACGAGCAATCTAGCCCGCCAGGTGCTGCACGGCGAGGCGTTGGCCGGCCACGCCAAGGCTCGGTCGGCGGCGGCCGCGCTGCGCCGCCTCAACTCGGCGGTGGAGTATGTGCCGTACGCGCGCGCGCTCAGCGAGGCTTGGGCGCTCGACCTGGTCCGCGGCTACGACGTGGTGGCCGACTGCTCGGACAACGTGCCCACGCGCTACCTGGTGAACGACGCGTGCGTGCTGGCGGGCCGGCCGCTGGTGTCCGCCAGTGCGCTGCGCTTCGAGGGCCAGATGACCGTCTACCACTGCGACGGCGGGCCCTGCTACCGCTGCGTGTTCCCGCGGCCGCCCCCGGCGGAGACGGTGACCAACTGCGCCGACGGCGGCGTACTCGGAGTGGTGCCCGGCGTGCTGGGCTGCGTGCAGGCGCTGGAGGTGCTCAAGATCGCCGCTGGCCTCGGCACCTCCTATAGCGGCAGCCTGCTGCTCTTCGACGGCCTCGGGGGCCATTTCCGCAAGATCCGGCTGCGGGGCCGTCGGCTTGACTGCGTCGTGTGTGGTCAGCAGCCCACCGTGACCAGCCTGCAGGACTATGAGGCCTTCTGCGGCTCCTCGGCCACCGACAAGTGCCGCGCCTTGAAGCTCCTGAGCCCGGAGGAGCGGATTTCTGTGACGGACTACAAGCAGCTTCTGGATTCTGGGGCGCCCCACGTGTTGCTGGACGTCCGGCCTCAAGTGGAGGTGGACATCTGTCGCCTGCCACACGCTCTCCACATCCCTTTGAATCAGTTGGAGCGCAGGGATGCCGACAGCCTGAAACTCTTAGGGGATGCTCTCCGGGAAGGGAAGCGGGATTCACAGGAAACGGCTGTTCCCTCTGTGTATGTGATTTGCAAACTGGGGAACGACTCCCAGAAAGCCGTGAGGGTCCTGCAGTCCTTAACGGCAGTGCCAGAGTTAGACTCCTTAACCATTCAGGATATTGTGGGGGGACTCATGGCTTGGGCTGCCAAAATTGATGGGACATTTCCACAATACTGAGGGGGACACCTTGTGATCTGCGTGGATGGTTGTGGGATCTCGAGGATTTATTAGCAAATTTATTGCTATTTATTAGCAACTTCTCAATGTAGGGAAGAACCTGGATTCATAGTCTGAATAAATGGACTCTTTTGCAAGGAGCTTTTAAAGAAAACAGGGCACAATAGTTTCTGAGGGAAGCCTTGTGTTCTGGGCATTTGTGCTGTACCTCCGACATGTGACATGGAATGTGGCATGGTACTGCACGTTTCCCACCTGTTCCAATCAAAATGCTGTCTGGGCCATCGTTTTATACTTGGAATTAAGATGCAGTTTTACTACATCTTAGTCTAACTGAATTAGTCACAAGTAGTACACGTGCCTTCAGGCCATTTAAAAATATATTTATTTAATTTTAATTTATGTGCATTGGTGTGAGGATGTTAGATCTCAGAGTCACAGACAGTTGTGAGCTGCCATGTGGGTGCTGGGAATTGAACCTGGGTCCTTTGGAAGAGCAGGCAGTGCTCTTCACCACTGAGCCATCTCTCCAGCCCCCCTTCAGCCCATTTTTAATTAATGTTTTCTTTCTTTCTTGTTTTTTCAAGACAGGGTTTCTCTGTGTAGCCTTGGCTGTCCTGGACTCACATTTGTAGACCAGGCTGGCCTCGAACTCACATTGATCCTCCTGCCTCTGCCTCCCGAGTGCTGGGATTACAGGCGTGTGCCACCATGCCCGGCACGGCACTAACTATTCTTAGAGAGGTTGGGGAGATGGCTTAGCGCTTGCTGCCCTCCCGGGGTTCCTGGTTTGACCTCTAGCGCTCCTGTGCTGGGTCACAACTGTAACTCTAGTACCACAGTCAGATGCTGACTCCAGCACCAGGCAGGGCCATGGACACCCAGGCAGAACACTCGTGAAGTTTTAAATTCTAAAAAAAAAAAAAGTAAAAACATGCTGAGTCTTAGTTCTGCTTCAGATGATAGGATATACCCCTTAGGAACACATAACATGCAGTGTTTTCATTGTCAGGAAGTTGATCTGTTGTGGAACCTACTGTGAATATCAGAGCGCAATCTTGACAGTTTAGCAAAACAAACGGAACCGCTTTGTGGCCCATCAGCTTCCCTCAGAAGTTGCTAGCATTTTTCCTGTGCGTAGCTTTAGTGTCCTCCATATGCTATGCCTGTGGTTCCCTCATCTCAGCCCCTTGGCAGTCAGTCCTTTCACGGGGCTCAACCTGAGACCACTGGAAACCACAGATGTTTATATTATGATGCATAACAGCAAAATTAGTTATGAAGTAGCAACAATAATAATTTTATGGTATGGGCCGCCATAACGTGAGCACTATTCCAGGGTTGCAGCCCAGGAAGGTTGAGAACCGCTGGGTTTGTTTAACTACATTGCGCCTGCTTTGGAGTCTTAATCCAGGTTCCAGCCTTTGTTCTCCCTTTGTTTTCTGTTTTGGTTCACTCTGCTGTTTCCCAGCATCTTTTATGTAGGTATTTTTATGTTTATTTACATAGTTAACAGTTTCACCAGGCCTGTTGGTACAGCTGTGTCTTCCCGGCTACTCCAGGCTGAGGCAGGAGGATCACAAGTTTAAGGCTTGTCTGAGCTACAGAGTGAGTCCAAGTGCAGTCTGGCCACCTAAGCAAGACCTGTATTAAAATATAGACTAAAAAGTGAGTGTAGGACAGTGGTAGAGCAGGTGCCTAGCAGGCAGCAGGGCTTGGGCTTCATCTCCATGGCACAAAAGAGCAGACACCCCACCCTGCTCCCTGTAGACAGCAAAGTTTATGTGACTCCCAAAAGGGTGTTGGGGATTGAAGCTGGTTCCCCTGAAAGAGCAGCCAGCGCTAAGCCGTCTCTCTGGACCCAGGCTTCTGTTTGTTAAAAAGGACAAAAACACTGTAGTCTCTCAGCAGCTTACTGATGGGGTGCACTGAACAGCACGGAGGACGGGTCAGCAGGGCTCTGGAGCAGGTGTCTCCCGACCACTCCAGGTGCCGTGCACCTGCGCATCCTTGTTTCCTAGCCCTTTCTTTACTCATCAGGCAGGGTCTTGTTTGCAGCCAAGGTGGCTTTGAAATTCAGTGAAATTTGGTTTTTCGAGGCAGGGTTTCTCTGTGTAATAGCCTTGACTGTCCTGGAACTCACTTTGTAGACCAGACTGGCCTTGAACTCCTAGAAATCCACTTGCATCTGTCTTCTGAGTGCTGGGATTAAAGGTGTGTGCCACCGTGCCCGATCTTCCCTGGTATTTTGAAGAACTCATATTGCAAGTAATTTTTTTTTTTAAAGAAATGTTTACAACTGCCTGTAGACCAGTCAGAATGAAAGTGGGAGAATGGGGCAGAGGAGTCACAAAGGTAGTTTTGGAAGTTTGCTACTTTTGTTTTAGGTTGGATTAAACCCACGGATTAATTTCTGGCAGCAGCAGGAGAAAAGTACCAAATAGGTTAGGTCTAAAAACTGCTGAAAAAAGGGTCAGCAGAGATGGCTCAGAAGCAAAAGGGGCTTGCTGCCTTTGCAAAGGTCCCAGGTTCAGTTCTCAGCACCCACATGGTAGCTGACAACTGTAACTCCAGTTCCTAGGGATCCAACACTTTCTTGGGGTCTCCGTGATCACTGCACAAAGAGGGTGTACAGCCATACAGTCAGACATACACTTGTAAAATAAAAAGAGGAAGGAGGCTTTTCACTGTAGTTGGAACCTGAATGCTTATAAACAGTCTGCAACAGAGAAGCTGTTTGTAAGGATGGTAAAGTGCTGGTCTGGACACAGCCATAGACGAGACAGGTGGCTCCCTCAGCGTGTGCTTCCACTCTAGAGACAATCCAGCTGACATCACACTGAAGATGTACAGAAAAGCACACCAGGAAGCACCCTTCCACTCAGCCTGCTTTTCAACTGTGTCATTTTGAGCCTGGCAGTAGTGGCGCACGCCTTTAATCTCAGCACTTGGGAGGCAGAGGCAGGCGGATCTAAGAGTTTGAGGCCAGCTTGGTCTACAGAGAGAGTTTTAGGACAACTAGGGCTAAACAGAGAAACCCTGTCTTGGGGAAAAAAAAAAGATGCTGGGGGAAGAGGGGCCAGAGAGAGGGCTCAGAGGTTAAGAGTGCTGCCTGTTTTTTCAAAGGTCCTGAGTTCAATTCCCAGCAACCACATGGTGGCTCACAACCATCTATAATGAGATCAGGTGCCCTCATCTGACCTTCAGAATAGTGTATAAATAATAAATCTTAGAGAAGGAGGAGGAGGAGGAGGAAGTGGGGCTGGGATGTGAGACCCAGGGTTGGGGAGCTGAGTTAACATTCAAGAACACTTAGTGCCCTTGCAGAGCCACACGGCTCCCCACCATCTATAACTCCAGTCCCGAGCTGCAACACCCTCTCTGACCTCTGAGGGCAGCAGGCAGGAAAATAGTGCACAGATACACATAGTGCACAGACACATGCAGTGCACAGATACACATATACACATAATGCAGAGATAAGCATAGTACATGGATACATACGGTGCACAGATACACATAGTGCATAGATACACTACATAGATACACATAGTTCACAGATACATATATACACATAGTGCACAGACACATGCAGTGCACAGATACACAGTGCACATATACATATAGTGCACATATGCAGATAGTGCACAGATAACATACAGTGCATATACACAGAGCACAGATAACATACAGTGCACATATACACAGATACATATAATGCACAGATACACACAGTACACAGATACATATAGTGCACATATACATATACTGCACAGATATTCAGTGCACATATATGTAGATGTATTTGCTTTTTATCTATTTTATTGGGTTTTTATACCTCTACCTCCTTTCCAAGTCTTATTCCTTCCAACCCCCCAATACTTGGAGAGAAAATGTTAGAGCGGAAAAGGCATGTAGGTCTCTTTAAGCTACTTCCTGCCGATAGGGTCGCTGAATTCCTTGGGGCAAGTCCACTCTTTGTAGTCAGGATGTCTCCAACTTCTTATCGAACTGCAACAACAGCATGCAGGGGCGGCATGGGGAGCAGCAGCTTTCTTCTTCCTCACAGTGCCCCCTCCCTCTCCTCCAGAGTCCCCAGAATTAGACTATCTGCAGCTGGCAGATCATGGCCCTGCTATTGTACGAGACAATCATAGTTAATAGCTATGGGCCAACTGAAGCATATGCCACACCTGGGAATAAAACAAGAACACACATAACATACCTGGGGTTTTTAAAAGAAAACAAAACTCTTACTACACATATATACATAGTGCACATATCCATAGTGCACATACACATATGCACATAGTGCACAAATATAGATGCAGACAAAACACACATGTACATAAATAAAAATAAACTGTCTTAAAGTGCAACAACACCACTTCAAGGCCCGCCCTCACTGAGAGGAAGACAAATCATCCAACCACACACTGCATTTCCTAAGGTTTCTACAACCTCCCAAACGGTGGCCCCCTCTGGGGACTACATGTTGATGCAACCTCAGGGCACACTGCCCATTCAGACCACAACACTCTCCATCCAGGTCTACAGACACATCTGTCCGCAGAGCCCAGAGCTATTCAACACACACCAGGCCTGCTCTTCAGTACAGGCAGTAGTCAAGCATGATGGCTTATGTCTGCATACCCTGCCCCTTGGGAGTTAGAGGCAGAAAAGTCACGTACTCTAAGCCATGTCCTGGGCTACAAGTGGGGGGTGGGGGGGCCCTGGAGAAATGGTTCAGCAGTTAAGAGCACTGGCTGCTCTTCCAGAATACTCAGGTCCGATTCTCAGCACCCACACGCAGCTCGTAACCATAGATGACTCCTGTTCTCTGGGAATCCAATGCCTTCTTCCAGCCTCTGTGGAACCTAGGCACACATGTGTTACATAGACATCCATGAAGGCGAAATGCCTATATACATTAGAAAAAAAAATTAAAAAGAAAAGTCAAAACTAGAAAGCCCATCTGTTTAAGTGAAAGTTGACGTGTCCTGTATGTACTGGTTCATTCCATCCTGTCCCTACATCCCTCCTTTCATTGGATATGCTCATTGAAGGAGATGGCTGTTGGTCCCATAGAACATTTCACAGTATATGGAATGAAGTCTTTTTTTTTTTTTTAAGATTTATTTATCTTGTATACAGTGCTCTGTCTCCATGTATGCCTGCAGGCTCGAAGAGGGCACTCGATCTCATTATAGATGGTTGTGAGCCACCATGTGGTTGTTGGGAATTGAACTCAGGACCTTTGAAAGAGCAGTCAGTGCTCTTAACCTCTGAGCCGTCTCCAGCCCTGGAATGGAAGTCTTATGGCTTGCAGGCCCATGGGGCCATACAGCAAGCACCTGTGTGAGGTGGTGTGCATGTTTTTCCTCCTAGCCCAAAGCTCCCAGAATAATGACTCATGAGACTCAAAATATATTTATAAATACCTAGGCCATATAACTAGGCTCTTCTCTGCCTAGCTTATAACTTAAAATAACTTATTTATACTAATCTACATTCTGCTATGTGGCTGGTTACCGCTGCTCAGGTGCCATGTGTCTGGCCTCCTCACCTCTTCCTAGGTGAATCCCCCACACATGAGTCTATCCCAGAATCCTTTCTATCCACTGGATGTGCCACCTTCTATTCTACCTTTTCCTATATCCCATAGGCTTTTTTCCCATAGGCTTTTTTAAATTGACAGGTGATGCATTTATACAATACACAGGATCTTCTCTCTACAATTCCCCCTGTTAGTCTAATAAAAGGCTCTTTTTTATACAATAATAAACTATATGCCATAATAACAATGTGAAACAATTAGGTGAGTTTTACATTCACAATATCCAGTCTATATACACTTGGGAACTTTGGAGAAAGCGTTCTATTATCTACCCTATCTTGGTGAGTTCAGAGTTCAGAATCTAAATAATTTCCTATCATGACTTGCATGACCAACCTAAAAAACATCTTCATCGAACTACAAACATCTTACACTTAATTGTAAGACTACAACTATCTACTCTTCAACCTCGTCAGAGAATTCAGAAAAGGTTATTTCCTGAGTATGCAGGAAGCGCAGGCAAGCGGCTTTCAATCCTGCTGAACTGACAGACAGCTGGCAGCCTGGACAGTGACCCAAAGTTCTCCCATAATGTTGGAGTATCATCTTCAGCCTTCTGGCCCAGTATATCTGACAGACATAACTGTGAGGCAGAAACTATGAAGGACTTACTTGCCCTGTCTTGGCAGAGCTTGGTGTTCAGCTTCTCCGCATCTATGTTTTGCCCATTTCAGACAGCATTTTGTCTTCAGAGGGAGCAAGGGCAGTTTCTTCCCAGTCGCTAGTTTGCTACATATGAAGCAAATTCCATAAGGAGATTTTTCAATGCTCATCATCTTCCAAGTCAAATGGGATGCTGCCAGGAGCTGACATGTCTCATTGCCAGGAAAACCTTAAAATAATAAAACATCCTTAAATGCCGTTTTCTATAGGTCTCTGAGGTTTCTAGAGACCACCTATCTATCTGTACACATTTACGTATTCATTATCTATCCATAGTGTATGTGAGTAGACGTTGCTTGTTTCTAGCTACTCACTGTCTGTTCAACCTAGGATGTAGATTTCCATGATAAACTAGACTAGTACCTGACATGACCATGAGTGTGATTAACCACCTATTAACTTGCGCTTTTTAAAACTATCCTAAAAGTTTGTAATAGAAGCTTTTCAAGGACTGGAATTAAACCTTGTATTTATAAATGAGTTGTATAGGTCCAATACCTTATACAAGAGTTGAAACATATATATATGTGCATATCAAAAATAACTTTAAATTTGTATCAATATACAATAATCTATACCAATGAATAAAAAACAACTTTAAATTTGTGTCAATATACAATAATCTATACCAATGAATAAAAAATAACTTTAATTTTGTATCAATATACAAAATCTATACCAATGTTAGATTGTTGATTTATAAACTGTTCTTTGGCTTAAGAGTAGATTCAATAATCTATTCTTCTTTTCCTATTATTGTTATATGATATTCTTATATTCCCCCCTTTCCTTCTTAACCCTTTCCCTCTTACCTAAGAATAAAGAAAAGGAAAGACAGAAATCCCTGAGTCTAAACTCCTATATCTAGTTTCCTCATTTATCAAGACCAGTTAATAACTTGTAACCAACACCTTTATTTATTTATTTACCTTTATTTATGTGCATTAGGGTTTTGCCTGCACATATGTCTATGTAAGAGTGTCAGATCTTGGATTTACAAACAGTTGTGAGCTGCCATGTGGGTGCTGGGATTTGAACCCAGGTCTTCTGAAATAGTAGTCAATTCAGTGCCCTTAACTGATGAGCCATCTCTCCAGCACTTTTTAAACAATAAGCAGTCATCATCTGGGTGGTGGTGGTGCACATCTTTAATCCTAGCACTTGGGATGCAGAGGAAGGTGGATCTCTATGAGTTAGAAGCCAGCCTGGTCTACAGAGCAAGTTTCAGGACAGCCAAGGCTACACAGAGAAGCCCTTTCTCAAGAACCAAAAAACCAAAGCCATAATCATTCACCATCTGTAGAATGATCATCGCTCTCCAATGTTGCTTCCTGATGATTTGGGGCATAGTATTCCTTTTTGGGGGCCCACGAATATTGGGAAATGGGACATTTGTTTGTCTAGTCTCTAAATATTGTGAAAATTCAGGCTTAAAGAAATCCTGTTTGGAACAGTCTTGTGATGCTGGATGATTTGAGGTAGTCACTTTGAAGTTGTCCTGGAATTAAGTTTTGATGAAACAGCAATTGAAGAGGTCTGAGTGTGGATCAAGCAGGATGCTGGTATAAACATCTCTCAGCATCCTTGTAGGTCCGCCTCCATTCCACTTGTGTTTGGTCCCTTTGTTCTGTAAACATATAAACTCTCACAAGTAATATACAGTGCTGCAACTGCATAGGTATGGGATGGGCAATGTGCACAGACCAGCTAAAGATAATTCTCTGCTCTTTGAGCAGGTGAAAGACGTTTGCCCTTTTCTATAAGCTAGTTTGGACTGTATAACGAAACTGCAATATAAATCTCCATTCATGCCGTATGAAAGGATGGCACCTAAGAGTAAGTCTTGAGGACTCTGTAGCCAACAAGATTTATTGGTGCTGCGTAGACATTAATGTCTCAACCAGTCTGAAAGCTGTTCCCAAGTAGAGGGGTCAGTATATATATTACTACACTACCTGTCTTGGTCTTTTTTATTTCCCTGTCTTGGTCTTTTTCATTTCCTTCTTCCTGTCTGTAGCCAAGACTTTCGGGGGCGGGGGTGTCTCTCTCTGTCAAATCTGATTTCTAACCGTTTCGATGGAAGACATAGCTTTTCTCTCTGTTGGTACAAATGTAAAATCTCCTTCCCAATGCAATACATCTCCTTCTTGTCCATTCTGAGGCTATCCCATGTATACGTTGACATAATCCATCAGTCCTTTCTAAATTCCGGTGCTTTTTAATAGCCGTGCTTCCTGTCTCGTTGACTTTTTAAAAAATTAAAAGGCAAAACAAAACACCATTTAATCCATCCCTGGATATTCCTTATTCCCTTTCTATTCTATGATCACCTCTTTTAAATTCTTGTTAGATCTCTCCGTAACTGCCTGACTTGTTGGACTGTAAGTTATATCTGTAACATTTTCCATGCCATAGTGTCAAAAAAAACAAAAAACAAAAAAAACAAAAAACAAAAAAACAACAACACAAAAACCCCCAATCTTCAAAAGCACCTCCAAGACAGTCACCACCTCTAATAAATGGGCAATCTCAGAATCATCCTTTTCAGAATTAAAAGCAAAAGCCCACTGGAATTCTGAATATGTATCAATAGTATGATGTGCCAAAATGTACACATCATCTTAAGTCTCCAAAATGATGCACATAGCTTATTCTATGGTATTGCTGTAGGGTAGCATCAATAAGCATAGTCTGGATTCTTTTTTTAAAAATATATTTTATTAATTCATTCATATTACATCTCAATTGTTATCCCATCCCTTGTATCCTCCAATTCCTCCCTCCCTCCCATTTTCCCCTTACTCCCTTCCCCTATGACTGTGACTGAGGGGGATCTCTTCCCCCTGAATAGTCTGGATTTTTAATTCAACACATTGTATCTCTATGGGTTGACATTCTAATTCCTCAAGATATTGTGGATTTCTCTCACCTGGAACTACCTCTTTTGGTGTTATTTTAGGTCCCAGTTCAGATTCCTCTGATGGTCCCCTACTTTTATTTAAAGATTATTTCGACATCTGTTCTCTGGAGTCTACACTAGCATCTTTTTTTTTTCATTTTTTGAGACACGGTTTCTCTGTGTAGCTTTGGCTGTCCTGGACTCACTTTGTAGACCAGGCTGGCCTCGAACTCACAGAGATCCACCTGCCTCTGCCTCCCAAGTGCTGGGATTAAAGGCGTGCGCCACCATGCCCGGTTTAGCATCTAATTTTTAGTCTCTTCTTTCTCCAAGTCTGTCTAATTCTAATCTTTCTTAATGAGGATATTTGAAACTATAATCATCACTGAAAAAAAATGACCATTTGTATGCTGACAAGCAAAACAAGGTTGTATGGAGTCCAGATGCACTGTGCCATTTTTAACACCGAAAATATTATGTTTTCCAACTCTCTCCTTAAAGCCTTTACTTTCCTATTTTCAAACCAAATATTTTTTCCTATGTTTTTTTTTATACCCAGTTTCCCTTCTCTTTTCTTGTTTTCCAAACTCAGTACTTTACCAATTCACAGGCTTTGAACTTCTCAGTTTGCATCTCCTGCTGTTGTTAGCCCTGCCCCAGCCATTCAGTTAGCTCAGGACTCCTAGCTCCGACTTTTCTTGGCCATGACCAGATATTTCCATCCTGCTGTGCTTCTTTGAGGCTTTAGGCCTTTACTTTCATGGGCCTGAACTGGGCTTCTGTTTTCCCAGCACATTCTGCTCTTGGGAGAAGTCACAGCTACTGTGCCCTCAGGCTGTGGTCCGAGAGACACCAAAGAGCAGCCTCCATTTGCCTGGATTTCTGGTCTGGCTCCTGTGTCTGGAACTCTTGGCTTAATGCCTGAATCTTGTGTTTCAAGCCTGGAATTTTTAGATAAGTTTGAATTACATGCCTACCACAACAGGTGCCATCTGTAGTATGCGGCATGTTTTTCCTCAGAACCCCAAGATCCCAGAATAGCAGCTCATGAGACTCAAAATACACTTACAAATACCTAGGCCATATAGCTAGGCTCTTCTTTGAGTAGCAGGTAACTTAAAATAGCCCATTTTTCTTAATCTACATTCTGCCACATGGCTGGTTACCTCTGCTCAGGTACCATGCATCTGTCCTCCTCACATCCTCTCAGGTGAATCTCCTGCACCTGGCTTTATCCCAGAATCCTTTCTGCCTACTGGATATCTCACCTTCTATTCTACACTTTCTTTTTCTTTTCTTTTCTTTTTTTTCTTTTTCTTTTTTTTTTTTTGTCTTTTGAGACAGGGTTTCTCTGTGTAGCCTTGGCTGTCCTGGACTCGATTTGTAGACCAGGCTGGCCTCGAACTCACAGTGATCCGCCTGCCTCTGCCTCCCGAGTGCTGGGACTAAAGGCGTGTGCCACCACGCCCGGCTCTACACTTTCTTATAGCCTATAGATTTTTAAAAATTGACAGATAATTCAGCCATACAATACACAAGATATTCTCTCTATGCTTATGTCCCCTGTAGGTGCATTGATACTAACATTATGACAGGATTGGATTCGGGCTGGATTTGGGGGCAAACTCTTTACATAGGTGGCCTATCTGGCAGGTGAACAAATTGTTTAGGTCTTTCTTTCTTTTCCTTCTTTCTTTCTTTCTTTCTTTCTTTCTTTCTTTCTTTCTAATGAAGTACACATATGCTTGTAAGAACTGCCCACTTCCACAGTTTATGAGGGGCTGCTGTGTGGTGGTGGCTTGGGCTGCACTTCACTCTCCCATGGTCCTTCTGGGATGTCCAGATTGCCTCATCACTTACACCTCTCATCTCCCAAACTTTAGTTTGGGAAGCAAGGGCCAGGCTGAGTTTGTTCTTATACCTCACTGACCTTCCAATTTACCTCTGTTTCACAGAGTTATTTCTCTACTTGTGCCAGAGAGGTCCACATACTGCCTAACAAAAGCCCCCATCTCTGTCTCTCAATTGGCTTATTAGTAAAACCTACCACCTCCTTTGAATGGCTGCATGGCGTCTAAAGTCACAGGTAATTAATATATACAAGAGAGGGGCTGGGGATGTAGTTCAGTTGGTGAAGTACTTGCTTAGCAGACACAAGGTCTTGAGTTCCATTCCAATGACGTGCAAAGCCAGCCATGGTGGCCCAGGTCTGTGATTTCAGCACTTGGGCAACGGAGGCTGGAAGAGCAGAAATTCAGGATCATTCTTCAAGGCCATCTTGGGTAACATACAACTCTGTCTCAACAACAACAAAAAATCTCCAGAGGACACATGGATGGTAAATACCCTTATGAATCTAGGAACCCCCATGAGTTCCAGAAATGTTTTCATTTGGTCCCCAAAGCCATTAAAAGAACACCATCTCCTATTAAGATAGGAATACAACTTGGGGGTAGCCAATTAGGCGGAGCCCACTTGGACTTGATGGCAATTAAAAGCCACGTTCATTAAATGTTCCTGAAAGAGACTTGGTGACGATGAGGGGGGTGGGGAGCCCCAGTGACATCAGCAACTTGTTATGGACCTCCCTCATATCCCCTGCTTTTTAAAGGAGAAGTCTTTCTAGGACCAAAAAACAGTCACTTCTAATGTGACTGTAGACAGGATGCAGATGTGACCCACACTCAGTACCTTCTCTGTTGTTACGTCACAAACCATGACCTGCTGAAGGCTGAGTCTCTTAGAAGTGAATGCGTTTAAGCTTCTGTGTAGTAGAAGCTTTGGTTTCTTTTTCTTTTTTTCTTTTTTCTTTTTTGGTTTTCTGAGACAAGGTTTCTCTGTGTAGCTTTGCCTGTCCTAGACTCACTTTGTAGACCAGGCTGGCCTCAAACTCACAGTAATCCACCTGCCTCTGCCTCCCAAGTGCTGGGATTAAAGGCATGCACCACAACGCCCAGCTCAAGCTTTGGTTTCTTTAACAACTCAGTTATATGTTTTTGTTTGTTTGTTTGTTTAATTCCAAGTGTGGGATATGGGACTGCCTTAGTTTATCCACAGCTGATCATTGCCTCAGGGGGTTCAGGGAGGGGCATGGTCTTTGCCAGTGGGAGACAGCTTAATTCTGAGAACTCAGAGAGGGCATAAATACAAGAGCCCAGAGAGAGAAGGCAAGGGTTTCGAGGAGACAGATGGAGGAGGGAGAAGGCCGCTGGCTCTTCCTGCTTCTTATTTTGCTGTTTGCTGCTGCTGGACTGCTAGACATTCTGACGACCGAGATTGGTATTTTTCCAAAGGACCCAATGACCCTAACTACCTGGAATTAAGTCTAAAGAGGTCTGTGTCCCCTTTCCCTTATAACCTTCTTTCTCTCCTACCTAGGATTGGGGGATTGGAAAGGAGGTAGAGGCTTAAGGAACCCCAAATAAAATAGAGTAAAAAGTAGCACCTACACTTCTGGCCTCTCACCTGCTCTGCCCTCTTCAAGGCCCTCGGTGGGGTTCAAATTTTGTTCTCATAATCTTTTTTCTTTTCTTTATTTCTTCTTTTTCTTCTGTTTGTTTGTTTGTTTGTTTGTTTTTCCAAGACAGGGCTTCTCTGTATAACAGTTTTGTTATACAGCCCTGGCTGTCCTAGAACTCAGTTTGTAGACAAGGCTGGCCTTGAACTCACAGGGATCCACCTGCCTCTACCTCCCAAATTCTGGGATTAAAGGCATGTGCCATCATGCTGGGTTTATAATTCTTTCCTTTCTTTCTTTCCTTTGTTTTTGTTTGTTTGTTTGTTTGTTTGTTTGTTTGAGATAGGGTTTCTCCATGTAGCCTTGGCTGTTCTGGACTCGCTTTGTAGATCAGGCTGGCCTCGAACTCACAGAGATCTGCCTGCCTCTGCCTCCTGAGTGCTGGGATTAAAGCGTGTGCCACCACTGCTCTGGCTATAATCCTCTTCTTAAAGATGGTCTCTAATTGTCCCATCAGTCCAACACCATCCATCCCTAGCCTGAGAGGGACACAATCCCTTGAGGGCCTTGTCTTCCTGCCCAGGATTCTGCACCAAATAAGTGGAGCACGGGAGCCGAATGCAGTGTACTTTCCTCACAGTCTGAACCTGATCACGGGTTCTGCATGACAGCTTCTTCAAGCTCCTGCTGCCTTGGCTTCCCTGCTATGATGGACTGTGTCCTCCAATTGAAGCCACTGCTCCGTTAGGGTGAGATGAAACAGGGAGGAAACACTTGCCCGTTAAGTTGCTTTTGCTGGGTTAATTTTATCACAGCAACAGGAAAATAATTCGTTCTGAGGATGCTACTGCTAATAAATACCCCAGCTCTCAGGAGGACAGGCCTTGAGCTCCAGGGACAGGAGGCTGAGCCCAAGGGGAAACATGGACCTTTAGAGTGGCCCCCTGGGGAGGTCCAGAATTGGGTAGTTTGAACAACTTCAGAGGATTCTCTGTGCAGCTGCTGACGCTATGTACCTGGTGACTCTAGAGCAGTGGTGACTTTCAGGAGGTGGATATTGGGGACCCACAAAGGATGTGGTTGTTGTGTGGGCTCCAGATTGGTTTGCATGGGGAAAGTCAGCTCCTGGTGAGTTGGTCTCTGTCTGTACAGCCTGGCTAACTCCTCTGAGTCTGCAAGGTCCCCAAGATGTCAAAGTGTTAAAAGCCACATAGTAGAGGCTGAGGCAGGAGGATTACAAGTTCAAAGACTGCCTGGTCTACAGAGTGAGTTCAAGGCCAGTGTGATCAAGAAGTAAGACCCTGTCTCAAAATGAAGATTCCTCAAGGGGGCTGGTGAGATGGCTCAGGAGGTAAAGGTGTGTACTGGCTGATTTTGTATCAACTTGATATAAGCTTGAGTCACCAGAGAGGAAGGAGCTTCAGTTGAGGAAATGCCCCTATGAGATCCAGCTGGAAGGCATTTTCTCAATTAGTGATCAAGTGCTGGGATTAAAGGCATGTGCCACCACTGCTCTGGCTATAACCCTCTTCTTTTTTTAAAAAATATTTTAATTAATTTTAATTTATGTGCATTGGTGTAGGGGTGTCAGATTCCTAGGAGTTACAGACAGTTGTGAGCTGCCATGTGGGTGCTGGGAATTGAACCCAGGGACTTTGGAAGAGCAGGCAGTGCTCTTAACCATTGAGCCATCTCTCCAGCCCCTATAATCCTCTTCTTAAAGATGGTCTCTAATTGTCCTATCAGTCCATCACCACTCATCCCTAACCTGAGAGGGATGCAATCCCTTGAGGGTCTTGTCTTTCTGCCCAGAATCCTGCACCACATAAGTGGAACATGTGTACTTTCCTCACAGTCTGAACCTGATCATGGAGGGAGGGCCAGGACCACTGTGGGTGGTGCCATTCCTGGGTTGGTGGTCCTAGGTGCTGTAAGGAAGCAGGTTGAGCAAGCCATTGGGAGCAAGCCAGTAGGCAGCGCCCTCCATGGCCTCTGCATCAGTCCCTGCCTCCAGGATCCTGCAGTTTGTGTTCCTGTCCTAACTTCCGCTGGTGATGAGCACCAATGTGGAAGCATAAGCTGGATAAATCTTTTCCTCCCCAACTTGCTTTTTGGTCACGGTGTTTTTGTCCCAGCAATAGAAACCCTGAGTAAGATACGGTGCTTGTGGGCTGGAGAGACGGCTCAGAGGTTAAGAGCACTATCTGTTCCTCCAAAGATCCCAAGTTCAATTCCCAGCAACCACATGGTGGCTCACAACCACTTGTAATGAGATCTGGTTCCTTCTTATGGTGGGCAGGCACACATGTGGGCAGAATACTGTATAAATAATAAAGAAATATTTTTTTTTAAAGATAAGGTGCTCGCTATCAGCCTGACCACTTGAGTTCAATCTCCAGGACACGTATGATAGAAGGAGAGAGCTGATTATATTAAGCTGTGTCCTGACTTTTTAATGCAGGTATAGCATGCACCTGCTCACACATGCATTGTAAAATCATTTTGGGGGGGGGGTTGTATGTCCCCCCTTTGCTTCCAAATATCTATTAGGGTTTTTTTACCCCACTTTAGATAGTTTCCGAATAAAAGACATGGAGACTTTTAGATTTATAATAAGCTTTAAAGCACTAGAGCTGGGCAGATATCACCCCCTTTAAGCCATTTTGCTATTTTGCAGCCTTATTCCCTAGTATTACCTGCCATATTGTTCCTATCTGGGCTGCTTCTGCTCCATCAGGCCATGTGCTCATAGTCCATAGTGTCTTCTTTCTTTTCTTTTTTTCTTTCTTTTTTTTTTTTGTGTTTTTTGTGAGAGGGTTTCTCTGTGTGGCCTTGGCTGTCCTCGACTCACTTTGTAGACCAGGCTGGTCTCGAACTTACAGTGACCCACCTACATAGCTTTGCCTCCCAAATGCTGAGATTAAAGGCGTGCGCCACCACGCCCGGCCCATACTGCCTTCTTTTTCTCCTTCTCCCTCTTCTCTCTTGTGGTCCCTACCTGAGACCCCAAGCCTGGGGACCAGAGCTCTGCCTGCCTCTCTTCTGCCCAGCTACAGGCTGTCTAGCCTTTTAGCCTTTTTATTGACCAATCAGAGATGATTAGGGAGCCAACTTTACACAGCATTGTTCAGTGTACATGAGGATGCACTCGCCTGGACTGCAAGCAGATGTTGGGGTCCAGAATTTAGCATCTCAATACACAGAGCACCAGCCCAACGCCCCAACACACATGCACACACAGCCAGGTGTGGTGGTGCATGGCTTTAATCCCAGTGCTCAGGAGGCAGAGGCAGGCGGATCCACATAGTGGATCTACATAGATAGCCTGGTCTACAGAGTGAATTCCAGAACAGCCAGGGGTACATGGTAAGACCCTGTCTCAAAATAAAAATAAACAACCCCTTCCCCCCAAAAAGGTGATTTTTTTGGGTGCTCACTTTTGATCCCAACTCCAGGGAGGCACTGGCTGAGGGAGGAGGGTGGAGGGCACTGGGCCAGCCTAGGCAGGCTGTCCTTACTGAAAAACAAAACAAACAAACAAACAAATGCTGCCCCCCTCAGACTACACATATAGGCCCACAGACAAAAGACATTCTCCGTGGGAGTACAATTTCAGCTGCTTCCGACCCTCAAACTGGGTCAACTTTCCCCATTTTTATCCCCAGCCCCTTGGAGCACAATCCTTCTTTGTCCTTGGGACTCCTGCACCCCTCAGGGCTCCTGGTGAGGGCCAGGCACTGGGTCTCCCTGGGCTTCTTGTCTGGGTTACACTAGGTCTGAGGGGATCCTACCTGCCACTGCCACTCACGTCGTTCACTGTCAAGAAAAGTTGGCACTAGAGGGTGACAGCAGCTCCCACGTCCCTTGGCACTAGCCTCTCTTGTCATCTGGGGACTGCAGAAACGGTGCCTGCTGTCACCAGGAGCAGAGGGCGAGCGGGGACAATGGCAAATGCTTTCTTTAGGCGTCACAACCACTGAGGCACCTGTAGGCCTGGCGTGAGACCGGGAGATGTGAGAGACACATGTCTGAGGCAGCTGCCGAGGGGATAACTCCTGCCCAGGAAGACTGGCAAGTTCAGGGTGGCCTTGGGTTGCCTAAGGGACCTTACCCTTTGTGTCCCCTTCTTCATTTATTGAGACAGTTTCCGAGGGAGCCAGGCAGGCAGCAGCTGTGACCAATGCTGAGTGGTGTAGGGGTGTCCAGAATCAGGGTGGTGGGTGGGGGGCTGTCAGGGGCCTGGTCACTGTGTCGTCATCTCCTGTCAGTGTGCCCAGGGTGTTCCCTGTCATTTCTCAAGCAGCTCACATCATGTAGCAGTTGCTGCCCACCCCGCTCGCCTAGGCCTGGTTGCTTCTCTCTGACTCCCAGCTGGTTCTCTGAAGATTGCCTTTTTTTTTTTTAAGCTAATGTGCCAAATAATGGGTATCATTGTGACATTTTCATTGTTGTTAGACAGGGTCTCTCTCTCCCTCCCTCTCCCTCCCTCCCTCCCTCCCTCCCTCCCTCCGTCTCTCTCTCTCTCTCTCTCTCTCTCTCTCTCTCTCTCTCTCTCTCTCTCTAAGCCCTAGCTGGCCTGGAACTTGCTATGTTGTCTGGGCTGGCCAGGAACTCACAGTTTGCCTCTGCCTCTGTAGTGTTGTGATTAAAGAAGGTATCAGCACGCCCAGAGGAAGTCACTGGCGCTTGTTTTTAGAGGATGAAGGGGTTCTAGGCCCTGTGATTGACAGTGCTTGTGCCTAGTCTCTGATGCCTAGGCAGCAGGGCAAGTAGAGTCTTTTAGCTACACTTTGCCAGCAGGGGGCACTGAGTGGCTGTGAAATTGTTTTGTCATTAGGTCCCCTTCAAACACTGTTTAAGTCCTAAAAGGAGACCTAGCCAGACAAAACAAAACAAAACACTTTTTTAATGCTTAATCTCAGCACTTGGAGGCAGAAATTTAACCTAGGGCCTTGTATATGTTAGGCAAGTGCTCGACCACTGAGCTACACATCCTACGTTCAAGCCCAAAGATATATTTAATTAAATGAATTTATTTATTTTAAAGAGTTAAATCTTTTATTTTATGGGTGTGAGTGTTTTGCTTGCATTTCTGTCCCTCTGCCATGTTCATGCCTGGTGCCAGCAGAGGTCAGAAGAAAGATTTGGGACCTCTGGGACTAGAGTTACAGATGGTTGTGAGCCACCATGTGGGTGCTGGGAACTGAGCCCTGAACCCAGGTCCTCTGCAACCAGTGCTCATAACTCCTGAGACACTTTTCCAGCTCCCCCCACCCTTTTTTTTTTTTGGAGACAGGTTGGCCTTGAATTTGATGTGTAGCTGAAGACCACCTCCAAGCCCCCCGTCTTCTACTTGTTCAGTGCTGGGGTTACAGGCCTGTGTCACCATACTTGCTTAAAAAGGGATACTTGAAGCGGGGCGTGGTGGCGCACGCCTTTAATCCCAGCACTCGAGAGGCAGAGGTAGGCGGATGGCTGTGAGTTCAAGGCCACCCTGGTCTACAAAGTGAGTCCAGGACAGCCAAGGCTACACAGAGAAACTCTGTCTCAGAAAAAAAAAAAGCTTTTGAGAGAGCATTTCATGTCTTGGCTGCTCTCTTTATTTCCCATGGTTTTTGTGCCTTCCACATGAGCAGGGGGCGGTCAGGCCATCACTCACAAGTGTTCCACGATTGACTTCGGAGCCAACAGGCCAACCTCCATTAGAAGTCAGCCCCAAACTAGGACCTGTGCAAGCTTTACCCAGCTCTGAGAGGCCTGATACTGCTCCATGCCAAAACATTTCTTCAGACAGCACCTATGGTGGTTGATTTTCACAAAAGACACCACCAACCCACCCACACTTGCCCTTCTTACCCCTGGTTGATTAAGTGATCAGAAGGAGCTAATTGGTGATTAAGTTATAATATATAAATGTGTGTGTGTGTGGGGGGGGGGGTTGCAGGGAAGGTCAGTCCTATCCCAGGTTGTAACTTTGAAAAGGACCAGTAGGTGGCAGTGAAGGACAAGGAACACATTTGCCGTGGTTCAACCGGGGAAGCTTGTGAGCTTCAGACACATTAGCTGCCCATGTCCATTATTATAGCGTCCCTAAAGAGGGAGGAGGAGCGACATGCTGCAGGCCAGTGATGGGCCAAGGAAGATGCCTTAGTCAGGGTTCCTGTTCCTGCTACTAAACATCGTGATCAAAGAGCAAGTTGGGGAGGAAAGGGTTTATTTGGCTTACTTCCAGATCAAAGTCCACCACTGAAGGAAGCCAGGACAGGATCTCAAACAGGGCAGGGACCAGGAGGCAGGCACCGATGCAGAGGCCACGGGTGAGTGCTGCGTATTGTCTTGTTCCTCCAGGCTTGCTCAGCCTGCTTTCCTATAGAGCCCAGGACCACTAGGTGATGAAGGCACCACCCACAATGGGCTGAGCCCTCCCCCATCAATCATTTAATTAAGAAAATGCCCTACAGGCTTGCCTACCGGAGCCTTATGGAGGCATCTTCTTAGTTGAAGTTTGCTCTTGTCACGTGACTTTGGCTTACACCAGGTTGACATAAAACCAGCCAGCACAGAAGCCCAAGGTGTATTCACATGCAGATCCCTGCCTTTACCTGGGCAGGCACAGAGAAGTGATGGAGAGAAGAAACTTTAGACAGAGCTAAGTATGTGGGCTCTCTCCAGGCACTGTGCCTGGGGAAGAGTCAGAGGGAGCAGAGGAGGGATTTTCTAATCTAGGGAGGATCACACCCTGAAAGGCTGCAGCAGACAGGGCAGCAGGCAGTGACAGGAATTCTGAACCCCCGGATAGCTAAGCTAGGTTCAGCTGCATCTGTAGCTGCTGCTGGCAGGCACTCTATTTTGTAATTGTTGTTGTTGATTTTTTTTTTAACTTTTATTGAATGTCTAAGATTTACACATCATGCACCAAAATCCTTTTCCTCCCCCAAGTAAAATAAAACAGACAAACAAAAAAAATCTTGTTACAGAAGCTGTAGTGTATCACATAGTACAGCCTTTTGTCCACATGTTTACTTGCAAATGTTCATTGCTATGAGTCATAGGTCTGCTTGGAGGCCTACACTGTTGTTACCGGATCCTCACTGGGACTGTTGTCGCATATCCTGTTGTTGCCGTGTGTCAAGGAGCTTCTTAATCTTTGAATCTGCAGGTCCGGCCCCTTCATTTGTTCCAGCAGGTTATACATGGGGTAGATGTTGGGGTGAGGTCCACTCAGAGCCCTGGATCAGGGCCTGCTTCCTTGTCTTCAGGGCAGGGCCAGGCTCACCCACTCCCTAACGTCAGGGCAGGACCCACTCTCCCACTCCTAAGTCATCAGGGCAGGGCTGGCTCTCCTGCTCCTGTGTCCTCAGGGCAGGGTCCACTCTCTGGCTCCCTATTTTGTAATTGTTTTGGACAGACCTCAGACTGGCCAGGAACTCACTATGTAGCCCAGGCTAGCCTCAAACTCTCAGCAATTCTCCTGCCTCAGCTTCTTGAGTGCTGGGAATCTAGGCATGTGCAGAAATCTTCTCTTCCTTTGTCCTTATTCTCTTGTCTGTTTCCTCCCTCTACTCTCCCTGTCTGTCTTTTGCCTTGCAGTGAGCGGTTCTGCCCAACCTCTTGCCTTGCCTTTCTGGCCATGGCCCTCGCCTTGCCTTTGCAACAGGCTCAAAGCTATGGGATGGGTAATATGGCTGGAAACTTCTGAAATCCTGAGCCAAGAGAAACCTTTCCTCCTCCAAGTTAATCTTTTGAGGTGTTCGGTCACAGTATGGAAAGCTGACTCGCATAGCGACAAGAACTTTCAAGACTGGGCCTGTGTACCTACCATAAAAGGGACCCGAGGAAGTTTGCATGTGACCCACCTCAGCCTCAACAATGGCTTCCTGCCTCTGGCTGCCTGACTCCACGCACTCACGTGTTGGCCACAGACCTGTGCTGGCCTCCTCCGTAAACCGGGGGTGATGGCTCTACCTGCAGAGCTGGCTGTACCAGTCTACTTTCTGTTGCTATAAGGAATTTCCCTGAGGCTAGGTCTTCTATCTCGAAAAACGATTATTTGGCTTGTAGCTTTGGAGGTTCAGGGCGTGTGCCAAGATGGGTTGTGCTCAGGGGAGAGGCCTCCCCTTGGCTAGGTCACACCTTGATGGATGGTGTCTTGCTGATTGTGTGTGGAAGAGGGGGCGATTGACCAGTGAGGAGGCTAGAAAGGAGGGGAGGGTCAGGCCTGCTCTGCATACAGTTCCCTCTCAGTGGATCTAAATGGTGTCTCACGAGAACTACTGTAATCCCTGCTAAGGGAAGACCCCCCCAGGACCTACTTACAACTTACCCTTCTAGATCCTTCTATTTCCCAGCACACTACTCTGAGGAGCAAGTGTTCCATCCATCAATCCTTCAGGGATGAGCCAAATCCAAACAGCATTATCTGACCTAGGGAAACTGGTATTTGGGGATTGTGTAAGTCCCTTGGGTTCCCTGCTGTGGTTTCTGTTGGGTCTATGAAGGGCGAGGCAGACAAAGATGGGGCTAAAAAGCCTTACTGGTTCCCTCCTGGCTCCCAGCTGCAACTGCAGTTTTGTCTCTTACTACAGCTCCTGCCAGGCAAGTGCACGGTTCACTTAGCGCCTCTATTCTGGTCTAGAACAGAATTCCTTTAAACTCCTCATGGCATGCAGCAGCCTGCTGTATGTGAGGCTGGCACCTAGTGCAATGCCAACCTCTGTCCACAGGGGGCAATAGAGAGTCAATGTAAACTCTTGGATTTTATCCCTAACCTGCTTTCAGATTGCAGCCCTGGGGGGTGAGGGGGAGGTGGGTGGTGGTCTGGTCCTCTGCCACCTCAGGGCCTGGTCAATTGGTTCAGGGCTGGGCACACGGCTAAGCTGTTCTGATCAGAGCAAATCTCAGGGCTTATGTATGTAGGAGTCATCTCAGTTCTTGGTCTTTCCTGTCGGAGTGATGCTTTTGTGCACTGTATTATTCAAATGCTGATTTCTGTGCTGGCAGAGATCTGATTACAGGCTGCTGGACTTCGGTATTGCCATTATTAGGAAGCACCTCCTGTCTCAGTATTTTGTAAACATTGTTCATCATCACCTCCTGATTGGCTAAAGAAAGAAATGAATGGCCAGCAGCTGGGCAGTAGAGGAAGGCTGGACTTCCAAGTCCGGTGAGAGGGTGTCAAGTGGGGACCAGAGAGAAAGGAGTTACCACTGGGATACAGGTGAAGCAGCAAGTTCCAGAATGAAACTAATATGGCAGGTAACGGGTCACGTGGCGGGACATAGGCCAGGCCAAAATTGTCAGGTTAGATAGAATAGCTGGGTATCTGCCCAGCTGTAGTGCCTGAAGCTTATAATAAACATAAAGATCTCTGTGTCATTATTTAGAGCTAGGGCAGGCCGAGAAAGACCTGTGGTTGTGCCTGAGGTGAGAGAGTCCAGGCCTGCTGCAGCCATGTTGTTGCCTTGAGAGAAGAGTCTTGAGCTGCCAGCGATCACATGGGGGATGTAAGAGTGATGTGAATATAACGGTAATCGGAAAGCAGAGAGGGACCCCTCATGGCTTGTTGCAGCCTGCTGTGTGTGAGGCTGGCATGACCCTGGCCCCTTTCAACTGTATGAGTTTCAAGTTATCTCCCTCATCATATTTTCCCCCCATAAAGCAGTTTTAATTGGGTTTTGGGATACCTGGGAACAGGGTGGTCCTTCCTAACCCTGTGGTTTTGGGAAGAGTTATTACTTTCTCTGACAGACACTTTATGTGCACCTCACTTATTTTTCTTTATGTCCCCACTGCTTGGTCCTCAGTGGGAAGAGTTTCCGTAGCCTACTTCCTTCCTTTTTTTTTTTTTTTAAACAGGATCTCAGTAGCCCAGGCTGGCCTCAAACCCTCTACCCAGACCTCTCAATTGCTGAGATGACAGCCACACTGTAAACACTACATCATTTATGCAATGCAGGGGATCGAACCTAGAACTTCATGCACACTAGGCAAGTGCTCCGATCTAACCTGGTATCTTGGTTTTCCATAGGAGGAAAAAAAATGCTCAGAGAAGTTGAGTCACCAGCCTGAGGCCACCCAGCTCACGAGGGGCAGAGCTGGGGCTACCCAGCCCTTCATACTGTCATGCTTTGCTTCATAGAACGGAGACAACCAAGACCCCACATCTCCAGGGGTCAGAAGGCAGCGTGGTGGGAGGTGAGCCAAGCCTGGACTCTGACTCACCACGAGGAATATAATGGTGAGGCTGAGGCAAGCAGCTTGTCTCCTAAGTGCTAATGAAAAGCTCTCAGGTTGCCTTTTGCCAAGTCTGCGATTGAGGTGCGAACATGCATTGGCAATTAGCAGCCGGGGTGCCGGCAGATGGAGCATGTGTGAAAGCCTTCCTGGTGCCATGAAAACTCAGCTGAAGCAGACCTCGCCCCGCGCCTGGCTGCTGTCAGGCGACCAGACCTTTCACTATGGCTGCCTGCCCCTTGAGGACTCGTTAGGGATGGTGCTGGCATCTACTGCACCACGAGCACCATGAGCACCCTTGTTTGATCTGTCACACATTTCGTCTCATTTCGTTACATCACCGCCGCCAGGCTGACAGAGTCTGTTTTTAAGAACTGGACCTTCAGCTAAGCCTGGTGGCTCTCGACTGTGATCCTAGCGCTCAGGAGGTGGAGGTGGATGAGGAGTTCAAGGCTGGCCTCATCAACCTAGCAAGTTAAGGCTACATGAGACCCTGTCTGGAAAACAACACCAACCAACTAACCAAGCATAAAGGCCAAAACAAAAAAGCCCTAAACAATCCGCAAAGATCGAGTCCCTTATTAGTCTCTCTCGTGAGGGAGTTGCCCTAACAGCGCATGCGCCTCTGGTGGCGTGGGGGTCCGGCGGGGGGCGGGGGGGGGGGGAGATGCCATACTCAGTCATTCTGGTTTCCTTCCTACTGTTCTGGTGTTAACATGGGAAATCAAAGCCCAATGAAGGCCGGTGGGGACCCTCTGGGTCCTGGGCACACTGGAGTGGTAGGTCTCTCTCACTGGCGGAAGCTGAAGGTACTGAGACCCCATTCCCAGGTGATCGTGGCGGTGGTGGCACTGTGTTGTCTTCCAGGCCCTATGCAGAGGCATCCAGTCACAATGTGGCCATCTAGCTAGGGTCCGTGGTCTTGGTCTGACCCCTGGGAGGAGGGTCAAATGGGGTCAGATGGGGTTAATTATTGGGGCTGTGCTCATAAGGAGACCTAGAAGAGAGACAGGAAGCAGGAAGCAGGTGGCTAGGGCTGGATTTATCTGCAGCCTCCTTCTGGGAGCCCAGAACAGAGCTGGCCACACCAGAATAAGTTACCCCACTGGACCAAGCCTGGGAGCATGGGCTGCCCTGGCATCTCTGGGTACAAAGGTCTTATCTCCTGTGGAGATGGGGTGTTGAGGTTCTTTTTTGTTTGTTTGTTTGTTTGTTTGTTTGTTTTCAGAGGCAAGGTTTCTCTGTGTAGCCTTGGCTGTCTTGGACTCACTTTGTAGACCAGGCTGGCCTCGAACTCACAGTGATCCGCCTGCCTGCCTCTGCCTCCCGAGTGCTGGGATTAAAGGCGTGAGCCACCACGCCCAGCGGGTGTTGAGGTTCTTAAGGACATAGTGTTGGAAGCCCTGGTTCCTCATCTCTTTGTTGTTTATTTATTTGTTTGTTTGTTTTGAGACAAGGTTTCTCTGTGTAGCCTTGGCTGTCCTGGAACTTACTTTGTAGACCAGGTCCTGGCCTTAAATCCAGAGATCCGCCTGCCTCTGCCTCCCGAGTCCTGGGATTAAAGGCCTGGGACACCATGCCCAGCTCTCTCATCTTTGTTTTTAATTGAAACAATTTAAGTTATTTTATGAGTGTTTTGCTTGCATTCTTGCATATGCGCTCTTGGAATGGACCGTTGTGGATGCTGGAAACTGAACTCACGTCACTGGAAGAACAAATGTTTTAAACTCTTGAACCATCTCTCCAGCCCCTTTTATTTTATTTTTGAAACAGGGCTATGTAGCCCTGGCTAACCTAGAACTTACTATGTAAATCAGGCTGGCCTTGAACTCACAGAGGCTTTGGTTCCAAACCTAGCCACTGTCAGCATCACTCCCCCATGTGCCCAGAACATATCCTAGGCGGAGAGGAGGCAGAGGACTTCAGCTTTCCACAGGGTCTCTGAGTGGCCGTAGGATCATATGTCCTGGTGACTTGTTGATGAGGGAGATGGCCTTACCTCAGCTGGTGCCACTGAGATCTGACCCTACGACGAACAGGTGGGGTCTGTCAGAGTGAGGGAGGAGAGTGGCATTCAGTGGCCAGCGGTGTCAAAGTTGCTGCTCAGCCAACACAAGTAACAGTCAGTGACTGATCACCACTCCAGCCATTTCCTGTTCCTGCTAGAACGTCATCCAGGAGATGGATTGCTCTGCAGGAGGGCCACCTCCGTCACTGTCCCAGCCTGTGTGTCTGTGACTAGACTGTGATGTGTTGGAGACTGTAAAGGCTTTGGAAGAGTCACTCAGGTGCTCAAGACACCAGCTTCGGGGTGGTGGGGTGTCTGTTTCTGGTGCCCCCTCCCTCCTATTTCCCTGTGAGATTAAAGCACTCCCCTGGGAGCTCTGCAGGGGGCAGAGCACCCGTTGAGGCCGGAGCATGGAGGCCTGGCTGCGTTCCCATGCGTCTCTCTCCCCTAGAGTGTTGTCCCCTTTGGTAGATGGTCCCTGACTCACACATGTTGTGTCCTTACGCTTCGGAAGTGAGGTACTTCCTATTGGACTTCCTTCATGGGCCAATTCCAGCCACCTGTTAAGCGGACTTGTCACGAGGGACGAGTGTCTTTTCTGGGCCCAGTGTATATAGGATAGAAGGTGCTGGAACAGTAAGAGACTCAAAGCCACCTGGCCTCAGGAGCTGTTCTCTTCCCTCCTCTCCCCTCCTCCATCTCCACCTTTACCTTTAAAAAAAAATTTATTATTTTTTTTAGAGGCTAGTTGGTGACTTTAAGTCTATTTCAAGCCAAGCCTGGATATTTACAGGTCGTTTGGGTAAACAATGCCTTCTTTTCGGAAAAGCGAGTTAGAGACTTTGTGGACCCGTTTTATGATTGGGACACCAGCCCCACAGCACGTGTTCATCCGTTTGACTGGACCCAAAAGACAGTTGATGGACAGTGACCCTCACAGGATGGAATTGTTTTCAAGCAGACTCCCAGAGGGGCTTGGCAGGAGGCTGCCAGCACAGCTATCCATCCAGCAGGTGTACTTGGGCCAGTGTGGGCCTGGCTCTGTCCCATATAGGGTTCTCTGAGAAGCTTCCTGTCTTCAAGAGGTTGGGCATCAAGGGGGACAGAAAGATCACAAATAACCCACTCTGTAATGTAAAAAACACAGGCTTAAAGCTGGGCCTGCTGGCACCAGCCAAGGACAATACATGCAATAAACTTCAAACCCCTACCCAGATCTAGCCAATGGACAGGACATTCTCCACAGTTGAGTGGAAAGTGGGGACTGACTTTCACATGAACTCTGGTGCCTCATATTTGACCACATCCCCTTGATGGGGAGGCCTGATGGCACTCAGAGGAAGGACAGCAGGTTGCCAAGAAGAGACTTGATACCCTATAAGCATATACAGGGGGAAGAGGTCCCCCTCAGTCACAGTCATTGGGGAGGGGAGTAGGGTGAAAGCGGGAGGGAGGGAGGAATGGGAGGATACAAGAGTTGGGATAACTATTGAGATGTAATATGAATGAATTAATTAAAAAAAAAAGTAAAAAAAAAAAAAAGCTGGGCCTGCTTATATAAGCCTGTAATCCCAGGGCTACTGGAGGCTGAGGCATGGGGATCACAAGTTCAAGGCCCATCTGGACTTGATGAGACAAGAGGCTGTGAGGGAAGCACAGAGTAGAGGGCCCGCCTGGCATGGGTCAGGCCATGGGTACCATTGCAAGTACCACGAAATAAACAAACCAACACTTGACTTGTACTGAAGCATGTGAGGCCAGCCCGTCAGCCCGTCATGAGTGTCGCCATGTCATGGGTAGAGAGCACGTCACTGGAGAGTAGCATGTACCTCCAGGGGAGGGGCACAGGGAGACGCCAGGGTAGGAAGTGTGAGGGGCAAGGTCCCTATAGATTCTCTGTGAGGACCAGGGGAGGAAGGGCAAGCCGGCTTGGTCTCTGGCTGTTGGAGGACCCTACTGTTTGAGCTGGTAGCTTCTCCAAAGCTTGGCCCGGAGTGGTGTCCTCCCTTTCTCAGCAGGGGCTTGTGTCTGCCTGACCTCATCTGCAGAGAGTCTCTAGGCACAGATGCCTAACCACATCTGGAGTATGACCGTTGACACAGTTCCCTGAAAGCCTCTTCCATGGCTGCTCATAGGATAATTGGGTACCGTGTTCCAGTCCCGTGCTGCCGAATTCAAATAAAGCATTTCTGACACTTCAGGCCCCAGCCAATAGTGTATGTACCTCTACCCTGGGACCCTCCACCCACTCCCTGAGAGCTATATAGCTTCTGATCACCCCGAATAAAGTGGAGCAGTCTCGCTGAAGTTGGTCCCAGAAAGTTATTCTGTTGTAGTCATGGGCCATCAGAACCTCCTTCCCTTACTCTTTGTCACGTCTGCTCCCTTTGTTTCTAGGGGAATGGTGGCCAATGATGGGGGGGGGTCCCCACATCTGGGTCAGAGGGACTATCTCTAGCTGCCTGATGCCTGCTGCCAATGCACATGGCATGGGGACTGTGTGCTGGGGTCGCCACCGATTGGGTTAGAGCTCTAGAGATGAGTTTGAAAATGACAGTCTCTTGGGACTGAGATCCAGGAAGTGGTGACTGCAGTTGGTCTTTGGTGACTAGAAAAGAGGTGGGTGTAGCTGAAAAGGAGAAAATGTTCAGGAACTGGGGGTGGATGGGTAGGTGTATCACTGGCAAGGGTGAGGGTGCCAGGCAGGATTGGCTCTGGGCAGATGGGAGAGAGATCTGACAGGGTCCCAGGGCTGCAGGACTGAGGGTGGGAAAGAGAGGAAACAGGAAGAGCAGAGAGAAAGAGCCTGTTAGATCTCAGCTGGGAGGTGGAAGAGCTTTTGAAGAGAGGAGACACCTGGAAAGAGGGACACCTGAAGGGAGGGAGCACCTGAAGGGAGGAGACACCTGAGGGGAGGGACACCTGGAGAGAGGGGACACCTGAAGGGAGAGACACCTGAAGGGAGGGGACACCTGAAGGGAGGGACACCTGAAGGGAGGGACACCTGAAGGGAGGGGACAACTGAAGGGAGGGACACCTGAAGAAAGGGACACCTGGAGAGAGGGGACACCTGAAGGGAGGGACACCTGAAGGGAGGAACACCTGAGGGGAGGAACACCTGAGGGGAGGGGACACCTGAAGAAAGGGGACACCTGGAGAGAGGGGACACCTGGAGAGAGGGGACACCTGAAGGGAGGGACATCTGAAGGGAGGGACACCTGAAGGGAGGGGACACCTGAAGAGAGGGGACACCTGGAGAGAGAGGACACCTGGAGAGAGGGGACACCTGGAGAGAGGGGACACCTGGAGAGAGGGGACACCTGGAGAGAGGGGACACCTGGAGAGAGAGGACACTTGGAGAGAGGGGACACCTGGAGAGAGGGGACACCTGAAGGAGGGACACCTGGAGGGAGGGGACACCCAAAGGGAGGGGACATGTGAAGGGAGGGACACCTGAAGAGAGGGATACCTGAAGGAGGGGACACCTGAAGGGAGGGACACCTGAAGGGAGGGACACCTGAAGGGAGGGGACACCTGAAGGGAGGGGACACCTGAAGGGAGGGACACCTGAAGGGAGGTGAGGGAAGGTAGTGAGAGCTGGGGCAGCACGGAGAGGGATGTTAGGAGGAAGTCAGGCGCCAGGCCCCAGGCCCCAATGCCTGCATAACCTGGCTTCTGAGGTGGCCCAGCAGTGTCTCTTCCCTTAGCTCTCTCCAAGACTGGTAGAATGGCCCTCCCTCTGGGTGCTTAGGTCAGCCCTTCTGCCTGAATCTCTGCTCTCTCTCCTCAGTGTCATCTCTTTTGTGAATCCTTTCTGAAAAGACGTTTGAAAATAATTTGGCGCACACCATTAATCCCAGCACTTGGAGGCAGAGGCAGACAGATCTCTGTGAGTTCGAGGCCAGCCTGGTCTACAGAACTAGTTTCAGGACAGCCAGGGCTACACAGAAATACCCTGACTTGAAAAACAAAACAAATAAAACACACAAAAATAATAGAAATAAAAAAATAAAATACCTTTTTTGAGGCATTAAAGCTAAAAGCCTGGGCCTCAGGAACGTTATGTCCCTGAGATATTACCCCCAACCCTCTCTGCACTGTTTGAGACAGAATCTCACAAAGTTGCCCAGGGTAGCACATAGGCACTGGCCTCAGCCTCTGGCGTATCTGGGCTTACAGATGTCACTTGCCTAGACATAAGTGTCTATGCTCTGCCTCCCTTAACCGAGTCACTCTCTTAGTCACCAACAGCGATTGGAAATTTCTTTCCTGCCAAATTTGGATATTCACCATCTCTCTTCCTATCACTGTGTATCTCACAAAGATCAGGCTTTGGTCCCCAGTGTTGGCTGCAGGGAAGATGTTGCTGAGGGCCCCCTGATCCTTCTAAAGGGATGCAGACGGATGCAGTGCCCACAGCTAAGATGTTCACAGCCATGGTCAGCTTCCTCCCTATGTCCCCCTCTTGGAGACAGGCTCTGGTGACATAATAGCGCCTCACCTAGGTACATCAGGACATTGGGACAGGATGCAAACAAGTGTGAGGGAGGCCAAAGTCAGCTTTGTTTGTTTGTTTGTTTTTTAATGTAAAATACACTATGCTCTTCATCATGCATTTTTGGCAATGTTTGAATTTTAAAGCTGGAAGCATTAGAGTATCAGAGTCTCGATTGCTGAATCTTCTGGCCCTTTGCCCTCATGTTGGTGTCAGAGACAGGTGCCCAGTCACCTCGCTTTGGTCTAGGGTCACTCAGAGGCAGGGCTGGCATTCTGCTCTTATCCCCGCTGTGACTGTGAAGAAGTGTCTGACAGGTCTCAAAAGGGGACGACCATGTGACTTAGAGACTGACGAGGACTTGGCACGCCTGATGCCAAGTCTTCTAGAGCCAAGGTTTGCACACTGGGCTACCAAGGTCAGTACAGAGGCCTGGCCGGATGAGGCAAGGCATAAGTCACATCAGACCAATGCATCTCTCATCTGGGACTGGCCACAGCTGCCTGGCAGCCTCAGACAGTCCATGGACAGTGAGTATCTGGCTAAGAAGACAAAATGCCTGGCCTAGAGGTTGCTCTCTGTTCTAGAACAGTTTGCTTCATGTCCTAGGTGCCTTGCCTCTTAGCTCCAGCCTCTGGGTCTACTCTGCTGGTGGTAGAACTGGGAGCCCTTGTCTCCAGGTGAGGTCTCGGGTGGTGGCCACCTAGGCTTCAGCCTTACTCCCCAGAGCAGAGCCAGATCTACAAGGAAAGGTGAGAGATCCAGGCCACTGAGACCCTGGCTTCTTCACTACTCCAGGCCCTGTCCTCAGTTTGAGAGTCCCCTCCCCAACAAGTGGCATTTCCTTTCTCACTCTGACTTCAGAAGGCTCCCCTTCACACCCCGCTTAGTGTATTCCTAGGCTGTCTCTCACAGCCACCTCTGAGGGCAAAAGAGCACGCCACCACTCTGAGGTGCTGCCAAGCTGATGGTGGCAGTGCTGGGCTGTAACACTTGCTGGGCCAGGGAAAGTGACGCTAATTAGGAAAGCTTCCTTTGCAGGTCTGAGTCACTGGAAAGCAGGTGTCACAGGAGCTTTTAAGGAGGCCCTTGAGGTTTGCGTGGTATTTCCACTCTGCCCACTTGTGGGTATGATGTACAGAAATGGCTGTGTCTCCCCATTAGATAAGGAGAAGATGGGGGTGCTCCAGGGACCCAGTCTCCAACGCTTAAAGATAAACGCTGTGACAGACAGATTTCTGTTGCTAGGACAGAACACCAGAGGACAGCAGCCTGAAGGAGGGGAGGTTTATTTTGGTTTCTGGTTTCACCATGATCACTTGGCTCCATCGTTTCTGGAGCTTCTGTGTGCAGCATCCCAGATGGGGCAGCTTGGTAGAACTCAGCTGTTCCCTTCACTGCAGCCAGGAAGCAGAGAGAAAGCAAGAGGAAGTTATCTGGCGCAACACACCCTTCAAGGGCAAATCCCTGATGATCGACTTCCTCCATCAGGGTCCCGGCCCCTATATCACTTCCCAGCAGCCATGGAAGCTGTAGACTTCTCATGGGTTCATCCATTGATGGGGTCGGGCCCCTTGTGATTCCATTATCAGAGGGAGGTCCCACCTCTGAATCCTGCTGCATGGGAACCAAGTCTTTGACACGTGAGCTTCTGGGGGACATTTCAGATGAGATCAGGCACATTTGGGGTGGTATGGCTCTAGAGAGTTGGGAACATTTTAGATCTAAGCTGTAATGGACCCATTTTTCTATCCCTGTACCTTTTTTGCTGTTTGCCCTTTATTCTTTCTTTCTTTTCTTCTTTTTCAATAAATGTTTTCTGAGCACCTGTTAGGTGCTGACCCTGAACAAGGCCCTGGGAGGCAGCAGGTATCTACTTTAAAGTCCCTGCAGGCATACACAGCTGGTCCTGCAGGAGACAGGGGAGCCTAGACATGATGGCGCTGCAGGTGTGGGTGCTCAGGTCAGGGAGGCAGTGAAAGGAATGAGTTAGCCACCCAGTGCCCTGCAGGGAGGGCACCCCGGCAGATGGCTCTGCAGGTGTGAAGGTGTGCCACCAGGTGGGGTGGGCTGGGTGTGTCTGAAGGGAGGCAGGAGGGGCCCGTGGAATGCCTGAATAGGTGTGGAGGTGCAGGAGCCGCTGGAGACTGTGGAGGTGGGCCGGGCTTGGAGTGTCTCAAGTTGCAGTTTCTGCTGCTGGACAGAGAGAAGGCAGCTGGGATGTGGGATGACACAGTAAGCAAAGCTGTTGCACCCATGAGGCTGGGGACACGCATGCGTGTTCGTGTGTGTGTGTGTGTGTGTGTGTGTGTGTGTGTGTGTATGTGATGTTCCCTTAGTGCCAGGCACCCCAAGCCTCGGGCTGAGATGGAATCTTCTGGGTTGGCCTGGGATCCCTCTTGGAGACAAACTGCTTCCTGAGGCCAGGGAATGAGCGGCTCCCTTTGACGGCATACAGAAGGTTTTCCTCACATTCCCAAGACTTCCCGGACCACCTCTGCTGGAAGCAGCTGCCCACTGTGGGTTTAGACTGAGGCTCAAGTAAGGGATATAAAGTGCCCCCCCTTTTTGGTAATATTAAAATAAATTGGAGTAGGTTAAAATCTCACTGATTTTAAGCCATAAAATGAAGCAATTTCACCTTTGAAGTCAGCAGAGCTGATTGGCTTGTTGGTGCCCCCCCCAAACTGGGATGAAGGGAGTCTGAAAAGAGGGCCATCAAGGAGTGAAAGAGGACACAGGAGGGTGAGAAGGATGGGGGACAGGCTCGGAGTCAGGAGCAGCAGCAGTCTGGACACAGCATCCGTGGTGGGCTCGCTTAAGGGTCTGCTCACTGCTCTCCCATCCTGCCAGTGTTCTACCAGCCCAGAGATGCCAGCAACGTGGTCCTTTCACTCCTGGTCACCCCAAAGCTGGCTTCCCTCAGAGACACAGCTCCTTTCCTGAGAGTTCCTGTGCCAGGCTTTTTTCTGTGAACACACCCTAAGGTCACGTGTGGCTGCCTGCTGTTTTTCTCCAGGCAGTCCCGTGTATGTGGTTTTCCGGGTATGCTCTTTATATGGTGAAAGGGTCCAGTCAGCTTCTGAGGAAGGGAAACAGACGTGAGGCTGGGGCTGGGTGAGGTACCGGCTCCAGCTAGCTTCCTTTTTACTTAGAGGGAGGGCAGGGATTCTCCGTGATGTGGCACATATGCTTTCTGTGGCGTGGCTCACTCACGTCAGCCCAAGATAGGGCTGGACTTGAAAGCGCTAAATCCTTTTCCAGGCGTCAGCGGTGACGGTGGTTGTATGAAGCCGCAGCTGGCAGGCAGGGCAGGGGTGTCCTCTTGCCTCAGTTGTTGTCCCTGGTGTCTGAAGAGGCACTTCCAAACAAGATGTCACTGTCCTGGGACATGCCACTGAGCTGCGACTTGGTTTTGATGAGGTACTGGGCTCTGCGGATCAATACTCTTTCTTGCTCCTGCTTGAGCTCCAGGTAAGAGCGGGAGAAAGTGTGGAAGATGGAGGTGACAGGGAAGGCCATGAGCAAGATCCCGCTGAGGATGCTGCTCAGAGCCACCACCTGACCAGGCGTGCTCCTGGGTACCATGTCTCCGTAGCCCACGGTTGTCATGGTGATGACAGCCCACCAGTAGCAGGCAGGGATGCTGGTGAATTCGGGGCTATCTGCCATCTCATTCTCGATGACGTAGAGCAGTGGGGCAAAGAGGGCGATGGCCACGCACAGGAAAAGCAGCAGAAGCCCAAACTCGCGCGTGCAGCGCCTGGCTGTGAGGCCCAGAGTCTGCAGCCCCAGCGAGTGTCGGGCAAGGCGCATCACGTAGAGGATGCGCAGCGCACGCAGTACGCGTAGCACCAGCCCGACCTTGTCCAGGTAGCTGTTTCCGGTGCTTGGCTTGCGGCGGCTGGAGGCAGCGCCGTCCACCAGTAGCGTGACGTAGTATGGCAGGATGGCCACCAGGTCGATGAGAGTCAGTGGACTCCGCAGAAAGGTGAACTTGCTGGGTGCCTGGATGAACCGCAGCAGGAACTCAAGGGAGAACCAGCCCACGCACACCGATTCCACGATGAAGACATTGTGACACATCTGGGAACACTGGCCCTGGGGAAGGGGGGGGGGACAGGGCAGGGGTCATACCAGCAAGTCAACAGGGAAGCTCTAGCCTGGGTAGAACACTCAGTTTCCCCCTACTTCTCCATGCCACAGGCCCTTATGACACCCCTCTAGCTGTTGTTGATCCAGATCAGATGTCTGGACAGACTCTTCTGCAGCTGCCCCCACTTCCCCCACTGCCCCTCCCCCTGCTGCCCCCCCTCCCCTCCTGTTTTCAGGACTTCTCCCTTAACTCATCTTAGGCAATCTCACCCTTCCAGCCACTGGCGCCCCCCTACCTTGTGTGTGTTTTCCTCCCTCCCCCCCTCCCTTTCCTTTTCTGTCTTTGTATTTCAGAATATTGATTCAGGGGCTGGGATGATGCAGCCTATAAAACTCAGGCAGCCTGGACCCCTTCCCACCCCACCCCCACCACCTGCCCCCTTCCTTCCAACCAGCATCCTCCCAGAATTTGGCCCTCAAGAGGTTGGAGCTCTGGAAAACTATGGGTGTCCCAGCAGGAGCCTTCTTAAAGCAGTGGTTCTCCCTTATGGGGAGGAATCCCATATCAGATACCCTGCATATCAGATATTAGCATTACAATTCATAAAAGTAGAAAAATTACAGTGATGGAAGAGCAGTGAAATGGTTTTATGGTTGGAGGTCGCTACAACATGAAGAACAGTGTTAGAGTTGACGCCTTAGAAAGGCTGAGAACCACTGTTGTCAGAGGATCTCGGGAGCCTTGTCTCTCTTCAGACGCACTCAAGCCTGGGGACTTGATCTGACCTGGGGACTCTGACTGTCTCCGACCTCTGGGACTCTGGGACAAGAAGCCCTCCTGCTCTAGGAAGCCTTCCTGAAGCGCACCCTACCTGACCAGGCCCAGGTGTGTAGGCCTCTCACACAAGCCTCCTTGTTGTGTGGAGCAGGGTGCCACCAGCTAAGCCTAATACACTTGGAAATATGAAGACCAGTGAATCCTACTGGTCCCCAAATAAAACTGAAGATCATTGCTGCTGACGTAAAGAAAGGCCAGGGCTGGGCATGGAGGCCACACTTTTAATCCCAGCACTCGGGAGGCAGAGGCAAGTGGATCTCTGTGAGTTCGAGGCCAGCCTGGTCTACAAAGCAACAACAAAAACTCCAAAACAACAACAAACAAATAAATAAGCAAGCAGGACAGAGTGGCGTGAGTCTACAATCCCAGCACTTGGGAGGTGGAGACAGAAGGATCAGAGGTTCTAGGTCATCTTCCACCACCCTGTCTCGAAAGAACCAAAAGAGAAAGAAAAAGAATATTCCCTAGTCATCTTAATGTATTATTATTACTATTATTGTTATTATTATCATTATATTTGTAACTTGCCTTTGCTACTTTGTGGGTTCTTCTTCTTCCACTCTTTATTCCCTCCCCACCCCACCCCAGTTTCACCCATTACTAGATAGGAAAGAAAGAAGGATAGAGGAGAGAGAGAGAGAGAAAGAGAGAAAAAGAAAGAGAGAGAGAGAGAGAGAGAAAAAAAAAGAGAGAGAGAGAGAGAGAGAGAGAAGGGGGGAGAGATCCTTGAATCTATTTTTTTTCCTTTTGTTTCCTTTTTTTTTTAGCATGACTACTAGCAAACCGAAACCAACTCCTCTGAAACAACAACAACCGCCCCCCCCCCCCCCCCCGCCTAGGAGCGGTAGCATTTATATACCCTCTGAAAAGTTCCCAGAATTCCAAACATCACACAACCACAGAAACTATCTGCAGCTGGCAAAACCATGCCTCCCTCTAGAGCTCAAGGCAAATCTTGAGCCACCACTCCCAGCTTTATTTGCTGTTTTTAAAAAATTATTTATATATATATATTTTTTTTTCCGAGGCAGGGTTTCTCTGTGTAGCCTTGGCTATCCTGTACTCTGTCTGTAGACCAAGCTGGCCTTGAGCTCTGAGATCCATCTGCCTCTGCCTCCTGTCTGCTGAGATGAGAAGTGAGGCCACCCATGCCTGGTTTATTTATTTGTTTTTTTGAAGACTGGAGGCTGTGGGTGATTCAGTGGGTAAAACACTTGTTGTGGGGACCGGTGTTTGGATCCCCAGGGCCCAGGTAAAATGCAGGCAGGTGTGGCAGCCACTGCACTCTTTGCTTGGGGGCAAAGTCAGGAGCCAGAGGCAAGCTGGGTGGCCAGATTAGCCAGGATTGGCAAACTCTCTGTAAGAGAACCCACCTCCATGAACAAAGCATGAGTCAATTAGGAAAACATCTGACGTCAACTCTGGGCCTTCACTCACATTCCTGCCCATGTACACTCCTGCACATGCACACACATACACACATCACACACATTATCCACACGCATCACACATCACATATACGAACACATCACACACACACATACATTTAAAAAAAAAAAGTGCTACAAGGATTGGGAGATATAGTATAATGGTAGGACATTTGCCCAGCACATGTGGGGCCCTGGACTCCACCTCCAGCACCACATGGAAAAGCCAAAACAAAATGGGGCCAGAAGTGGCTTTGACACTGTTTTCCTGATGAAATTAGGACTATGGTGGAGAAAGGTGCTGGAGAGAGAGCTCAGTGGTTAAGAGTGCTTAACTCCTCCAGAGGACCTGACTTCAGTTTCTAGCACCATGCCAGGCAGCTTCTAATCTCTCCTGTGTACATAGCTCTCACCAAAGGAGAGAGTGCTCGCTCGCTCGCTCGCTCACTCACTCACTCATGCATTCTGCAGAAGAGGCTGCCATCTGTAAGAGAAGCCAAGTGTGCATTTATATATGGAAAACACTTAATTTCTGAAGACTTCAATCAAGTCCAATTTGGGGGAGTTGTGAACAGGCCAGTTATGTACTTCTGTGGGGTTAGCCTAGGTCCCCAGGTACTGTGTGGGGGCATACAGGCCATGGATTCCATGAGCCTAGACTTGGCAAACTGCTCTGTCTGCCTCAGTGTCCTCATACACTGGGTGGGTGTGAGAACACATCCTCTGTGGAGTTACAGGAGGATGTGCAGGGAAGATGAAGTTGAGGTGGAAACACAGCCCTGTCCTCCCAGGCTCACATGGCTTCTGAGAGCAAGCGGCCTGTGTCAGGCTCAGAGTAAATGATGTCTTAGATGTAACTTCTCTCTCTCTTCCCTTCCTCCTCTCTTTCTTTCTCTTTTTCTGAGACAGAATTTCTCTGTGTAGCCATGACTGTCCTGCTCTATAGAACAGGCTGGCCTCGAACTCACGGAGATCCACTTGCCTTTGCTTACGGAGTGCTGGGATTACAGATGAGTGCTGCCACCACTAGCTACCTGTGATTTCCTACTGTGCAGAGAAATATGGTCATCCTGTGAGGAAGTGAACATACACACAGATCTATGGATAAAAATTGTTTTCATGACTAAGAAAACATGTTTGGTATGTTACTACAGAACGGGGAGTGGGGGAGAGACTCAGGTCTGTGAGGTTCAATGGCTTCTGGGTTGTGCCCAGCTCAGAGGCAAGCATGTTAGGGTCACAGCATCCAAGCACTCACTCATGCAATCTGCAGAAGAGGCGGGTGGGTTCCCCTTTGTTGGGATTTGTTCTAGATCCCACAGGATAGGCGAGCAGGGGACACAGTAGAGACCAGGACAGTCACAGCCGCTGACTTGAGGGCACTCACATATTATCAAAGAGGGAGGCAGAGAAGATGGCTGCTAACACATTCACACGGTATGACGTCAAGCACCATGCAGGCTACTGAAGTAGTGTAGTGAGTGAGGGGAGGCCTCCAAGGGAAAATGGCAATGGCAAATGAAGTCGCAGCCAGTCTTCAGAATCACGGAGGGTCTTACCTGTTCCTCCTCCTCCCGCAGGCTGGGCAGGGTGCTGACAGACAGGTTGACGGCGGTGACGGTGACAAACAGAACGGACAGGCAGGCAAACACCTTGCCAGGCAGCCCTGAGTGTGGCCTCTCTACCATGTCTCGCAGCCTCCTCATGCAGCGGCTCAGGCGGCCCTCATTGGTGGATGGACCCTCGCTGTCTTGGTCCTCACTGTCCGGCGGCTCCTCCTCCTCCTCCTGCTCCATCATCTCGGCAAACTCCTCAATTTTCTGCAGGTATCTGCGCTTGCAGCAGCCATCCAGGTGGTCCTCAGCGATGCCCCAGTACAGAAGCTCCTCCTGGAAAGACAAGGCGCACATCTCTCGCAGCAGGCGCAGCTTGCCGGCCCGCAGGAAGGTGAGGATGGTGCCAAAGGCCCCCGGGTTGCGGTCAAAGAAGAACTCGTTGCACGTTACGTCATAGTCATCACACAGGCTCAGGATGTCATCGAAGTTGGTGCAGGCCTTGAGCTGGCCCAGCCTTGTCAGTGGGAACTCGTCTAGCGTGGTCCAAGGTAGCGAGTACTTGATGCCGCCCACGTTAATGATGATCTGTCGCCTGCGGTCCCCAAGGGAGCTGCTCTGGTGCAGGTCGTCCTGCGGCCGCAAGCGCTGGGCCCTGCGGTAGAAGACTCCCTTGATGGCCTGGCGCTGTGGGAAGACGGTTGGGTGGAGGGAGGCATCTGAGGCACAGCTCAGGGCGCTGTAGTCGTAGTCCGAGTTGTCTCCCGGTAACAGGGTCATTTTGGGGCTTCACATCCCTCTTGGGCCTGGGAAGGAGAGAAAGGGAGGAGAGAGCCTTGGTGACTCCCCGAATCTTAGCTGAGACCCTCACTGACCATGGAATATGTATTTTTATTTTATTTAAAAAAGACTACTGAGGGTTTTAAATATTCATTCATGTGTATGTGTGCGCTTGTCTGAATGTGCATCACATGTGTGCAGGTGCTTGAGGAGGCCAGATGTGTTAGGTTGCCTGGAAATGGAGTTCTATAGGTGGTTATGAGCTGCCATGTGGGTTGAATTGAGGATTGAATCTTGGTCCTCTGCGCGAGAGAAACTAGTGCTCTTAAGTACTCTGTGCGTGCTGGATGTCTGTGTGTAATGGTGAATGTGTACGTGTGTGCGTGTGGAAGACAGAGGACAGCTTTGTGGAGTTGGTTCTCTCTACTCACTTTCACATGGGCTCTGGGGGTGGTTGGTGGTGGAACTCAGTCACCCGGCTGGCTCGGTAAGTGTCTTTACCTGCTGATCCATTTCAGAGTGAGGCTCTGACTTCTTGGTGTTGGGAATTGGAGGCAGGATGGTAACGGGTGGGTCCATGAGGGCCAGAGTAGAGCCTTGGGGGTTAGCGTTAGTGTGTGAGGCGCATGTTGGGTAGTAGAGCCTTGGGGGTTAGCGTTAGTGTGTGAGGCGCATGTTGGGTAGGCTTTGCCAGAGTGGTGTTCCTAGCTCAGCTAACTTTTAATCAAACGGCAGCATTGAGAACAACATGTTGGTACCGGCCAGCAGCTCTCAGGTAGAGCTGACTTCAACCACACGGGCCATGCAGCAGTGTCTGAGGTAGTTCTGACTGAGGGGTGTGTGTGTGTGTGTGAGGTGTTCTCCTAGCTCTTAGCAGAAGGGCCAGGGAGGCAGCCAACTCAACAGCCTATAGTGTCCATGACAGCCCCGCCCCCAGTCATCTGACCCTGAACATCTTGAAAGCTGAGTGGAAAAGTCCTGGTTTTGAAGTGACAGATTTTGGAGCCGGACAGTCCAGGTCAGTCACTAACCTGTGAAATAGGGTTTAACTGTGTGACCTAATCCACAGGATCCGAAAGGACAAAGTACCTGACATGGGCGAGCTGCGCAATACTGGCTAGCTACTGTATTAGTGCTCACGTTGTGTTACTTCAACAAACAGGAAGCAGGCACACAAGAGGCAATTGGCAAAGAAATGTCTGATTTTCAAAGCAGGGCTCATTTTTGCCCGCTTGTTGGCAAATGTCACTTTGAGGACCTTTTCGTGGATAGCCCAGAGCCAACACTAGCTCCTTCAGGTGTTTCAAAATAAATCTGCCCCAGGTTTTTTAAAATTTTTTTATTTTTTTGGGGTGTGTGTGTGTGTGTGTGTGTGTGTGTGTGTGTGTGTGTGTGTGTGCATGCTAAGGAAAGAGGAGGCCACCAAGTGTCTCCCTTTATCACTCTCTGACCTGTTGCTTTGAGGCACGATCCTTCATTGAACCAGAAGCTTGCAGCGCCAGCTTTGCTGTCTGGTCAGTGAATTTGTGGCATCTGCCTTTTTCCATCCCCCAATGCTGGGGCTACAAGCCCATTCATCTAGGCCTGGCTTTCGTCCTGGGAAGTCGGGATTTGAACTCAGGCTGGAACAACAAGCACTTTACTCACTGAGCCATGCTCTTAGCCCCATTGTGTATACAGTTTTATGATTTATCTGTGTGCAAGCTTGGATGCTTCTGTGGACCGGCTGCTCTCCGGGGGAGGTACCATGCCTGACTCATCTCTGGATCCCTGCACCCAGCAGGGTAAAGGCTCCAAGACCCACTCACTGGATGAGAGCATTTACTGTGGACGAGCCAGCAGCACACGCCAGTTTTAGAAAACAAAGGTCAGACTACCAGCAATGACAAACCTCTTCCTTCCCAGCGTCAGAGCGAGCGGTCTGCAGTCAGGGCATGAGGTAGCTGACCTGTCTCCAGCTCCTGGGTTCAGCTTGGTTCAGGAAGAGTTCTGATAATTAAGACATTATATGTAAAACTGGAATGCGCTCGAATTCCAGTTGAGAGATGGCTGTGCCTTTCAGGCCGGCTCTGTCTACCGCAGTGTTAACTGCTCCCCACGGTTTCCCTTCCGCCCACTCTACTTCACTCACATGTTTCCATCCTGGACTGCAGGCATTTGAGACCTGGAATTCCTCAAAAGATCTCTCTAGAACTAAACGGATGCACAGGAAAGGAGCAGACATTTAGTATTTTGCCCCTCTCTCCCAATCTCACTGTGTAGCGCAGGCTGTCCTCAGGATTGCGATCCTCCTGCCTCAGTGTCACGTGTGCTGAGATTACAGGTCTGCACTGTCATGCTTAGGTGGGAGTTGGCTTTCTAAGATCACCATCCATAGTTGGGTTTCGTAGTGCACATCTATAATCCCAGTACCGTGGAGGCTGAGGCAGGAGGATTACTGAGTTGAAGGCCAGAATGGGTTATATAGTGAGACATTGTCTTAGAAAATACTTATTGAACATGCATAGGTGTTTTGTCTGCCTATCTGTCTATACAGAAAGTGTGCAGTGCCCGTGGAGGGGCTGGAATTAGAGACTGTGAGCCTCCTCGGGGGTGCTAGAAATTGAACCTGGGTCCTCTGGAAGAACGGCCAGTTCTCTTAAGAGCTGAGCTATCTATCTAGCCCCACAGATACTATTTTTTCAGTTTTTTTTTTTTTAAAGACAAGTCTTCTCTGTGTAGCCCTAGCTGTCCTGAGGCTTGCTTTGTAGACCAGGCCAGTCTCAAACTCATAGAGATCCGCCTGCCTCTGCGTCCCGAGTGCTGGGATTAAAGGCATGTGTCACCATGCTTGACAGAGTGGCCGTTTAAAAAATATAATTTAAAAAAATTTAATATACATTTTTAAAATTAAACAATTTTAAATTATCTTACATGTATGGATGTTTTTCTTGTGTGTGCACGTGTGTACACGAGTGTACACAGGTAGAGGTGCCGATCGCCTGGAACTGGAGTTACAGATGGTTGAGGGCTGCCATGTGGATACTGGGAATTGAACTCAGGCCCTCTGAAAGAGCAGCCAATGCCTTTAACTGCTGAGCCAGCTCTCCAGTCCATAGAGACACTATCTTAATAGACAAAGCCAAACAGCTGGAAATGTACCTCCGTTGGTAGAGTGCCTGCGTAGCACTCTACACCCCCCCCACCCCCGCACTGCAGAACCTGAGCATGGTGGTGTACCCCAAGAACCCCAGCACTTGGGTGGTGGAGGCAAGAGAGTTGTAGGCTTAAAATTGTTCTTTGCTAATGTGAACTGAGTTCTGAGAGGGGAAGGGGGGCTGCACCTGCGCTAACTGTTCTACGACGCCAAATGACTGAACTTGGAGATTATGGATCATTAAGATGTCGCCGACCAGAACCAAATTGTCTTGGGTTATTTTTAGTCTCTTTGAGAGCCATTCATCGCCCACACCCATGTCTGACCTGACATCCTCATGACTGTGGAGACCTTAGACTACATCCCTAGGACCCCCGCTAGGTTTGCTGACTCGCCCACCTGTGGCCCCCACTCACATATTGGGTGACTACTTTGCTTTCTGTCCTTCTTTGTTCTGTAACTCATAAGATCTCATATAGCCACTTTCATAGTGGAACATGCTATTTGGGGAAACTTCAGTCTGTTTCTCCGGGCCATGACCACTTAGGTTTGGTTCCAGAATAAACCATCTCGTCTTCCTTTCGGAGGCAAGAACAGTGGTTTTGCACTGATTCTACATAGCAAAGTGGAGGGCAGCCCGGGTTACAGGAGGACCCATTTCGAAACCAAACCAAAGCGTTGCTCCTTCCAGTTCCTGAAGGAAGCAAGCGGTGCCGGTGGAGACTACCATTTCCAAAATGAGGGTATGCAGTTGGGGGCGGGGATGCTTAGGGAAGCACCCTTCCTTTGGGGGATGCACAGCTGATCTAAGGGGAGCCTAAGCGGGGAGGGTGTGTACTTCAAGGGGCCTCCTCCCCACGGGAGCGTTGACAGAGGCTTAGCACCAATCTAGTTTCACAGACAGAGTTTTGGGAAACTAGGCTACACCTGTTTGAAGTCAAATGCCTGCATTTTAGAGTGGCTGGGAGCTTTTCACTTCTCCTAAAATTGGAACCCATGGCCTCAGGCTAAGCCTGCCAGGATCCCTCAGAGGCGTGGGAACAATCCTTTTCAGGTACTTCAAGAGTGTCTCGCTTCTCAGCTCTGCCACTTGATCGTGCCACCAAAGACAATAGGAAAGCCCTGCTCCACTTGGCTAGAACAGCCTGGGAGCCTCGTTCCCTCTGCTCTCTAGAGTCTCCCTTGCACACCCACTTATCCTCAGGCAGGGGTTCCCCATTAGCATCTCCTTGGGACCCCTGCCCACAGTGCGAGTCCCACATGGAGTTACCTGTCCCAGCAGGCTATTCAAACCAGAGAGTGGTGGGTGAGTGCTGCAGATACAGTTTTCTCCCAGCCGGAGCTCATCGGAAGGGTCAAAGGACTGAACTGCCAAAGGAAGAATTGAGTATCCTTCTCAAGTGGGGTTCCACTGATACCTAATCTGATGGGCACAGGAGGATGGCTGGCATCTCTAGACTACAGAGGTAAGCGTGTTCATCAAACAGGTTACAGCCAGTTCCTGGACATGGATGCTGCTGCTATCTCCAGCTGGGTCCTTCCCAAGGATCATGTCTTTCCTTTCACTGAGTTAGTTATATGGGCAGCAGGGACTGAGTGGGGCTGCTTCTCAGAGGAGGAGGGGACATGGGGCAGGGCCTTGTGCATGGGAAGTGCCCAGTCTTGTGATTGATTCTTCAGGTTTGTTCCTGCAGATGGAGGGAACAGCCAGGGCTTCTCTGTCTTGCAAGCAGGCTTTGATGGTTAAGCTTGGTGGGCAGGCTGAAAGAAAGACAGGGGCGCAGGAAGGCAGGAGATGCGTTTGGAGGCCAGCAGGTTCAGGCATAGCTGTGTGAGGCAGGGCTTTTCGGGCAGTGTCAGGAGACAACAATGGGACAAATGGAGGGCACTGGGGGCTGGCATGGCTTCAGCGGGCTTGGAGGCAGAGCTGGCAGAACTTACTGAGGGGTGGGACCTGGACAAGGGGACAGGAGGAGGGGGATTCTAGTGGTGACATTTACAGAGGCGACCAGTAGGTGGCGCTGGGACAGGCATGAGTGACAATGAGCCTCTGACAAAAACTGGTGTGGAAGGCCAGGGGAGGATGTGACCCAAGTGTAGGGAGACAGCAGGATGGAGTATCTCAAAGGCAGGTCAGAGCGCCTTTGAGCCCTGAGCACTGACTCCGCAGTGGTGCAGGAAGGGGCCAAGCTAACAGAGTTATCTCAAAGTGCAAAAGCAGGAGCCTGACCAGGGTAAAGTACCTAAAGCCCAGCACCCTATTGAAAGTGGCGTCCACGTCAGACCCCAGAGGTCAGGGCAACCAGACACCACAGGGGTTATACATCAGCACACACATTCACTTCCGGAACCCTGTGGACACTCTAAGCAAGGAGGGTCTGAGGCTGGATACAGATGGAGGAGGGTTGCCAAGGGTTGTAGGCTACCAGTGGCTTTAGAAGACAGAGGAGGTGCAAGCAGCCACCACTGCGGGGCAGCCACCAGAAGTTAAGGCAGGCCAAGTCAAGGGTTTCCTGAACAACCAGAAAGGGGAGTGGTCTTGCCAGCTCCCACTTTTAGCTACCAGAACCACTTTAAACCTATGGTTTCCAGAACCACAGGGCCACCAATGTGGATTATCTTAAACCATTTAATTTGAGGCCATAAAAATATAAAACAGGGCTGGAGAGATGGCTCAGAGGTTAAAAGCACTGACTCATCTTCCAAAGGTCCTGAGTTCAATTCCCAGCAACCACATGGTGGCTCACAACCATCTATAATGTGATCTGGTGCCCTCTTCTGGCCTGCAGGTGTACATGCAGGCAGAGACTGTATACATAATAAATAAATAAACAAATAAATCTTAAACAAAACAAAATAAAACAGCCTGTCCGGAGGCGGTGGTGGCACACACCTTTAATCTCAGGATTCAGGAAGCAGAGGCAGGCAGATCTTTGTGAATTTAAGGCTAGTTCCAGACCAGCCAGGACTACATAGTAAGATCTTGTTAAAGAAGAAGAGGAGGAGGAAGAGAAGGAAGAGGTGGAAAAAAGAGGAGGTGGTAAACACAGAGGCTGGCAGAGACTGAGCTAGGCCCTCCTTCCCCAGGGGCCAATCAGCAGGGTGGGAGCAGAAGAGGCCATCCGCTTTGAAATAGGCTGGTTGCTTTATGACTTTGGGATTCTGCATTTGTAAAATGAGGATGCAAACAGTTCTCACCGCCTTGGAATTACAGTGAAGAGATGACATGAGTGATGCGCTTGGCCCAGTGCCTGCCCAACAGGCACCTGCTGTTTCAGTCTTAGCTCTGAGAAGTGTCTATATCATCCATCTTCATCCACTAGCAAATGGCGACTCCCCTGAACTGATCTGCCAGGATTTGAAGTCAGCATCCTGTGACCCCCAAAGCTCAGGGCTGGAGGGAGTGCTGCCTGGCCAGCCCTCAGGAGAGGCGGCCCTGCACTGCTAAGGGCACTAAGGAATGCTGTCCCCCGTGGCTCCAGAACCCTGCTCCAGAGCCTATTTCCCAGTTCAGGGACCACAGAGGCGATATGAGACACTGTCATAACATACACTCACCTTTAAATCTTTGACTGTGGGGGGGGGGGCTCTGCTTACTGGGAATCTGATCTCAGGGATGAACAAGGTGCAAGAATGTCACCCCCTGCCCTTGTGGCAATGGGAGGTCCCCAGCGTCCATCCCGTCCATCCCCGGGGACCAGTTTGGTGAGTCTTGCTAGAGAAAGACTGAAGAGGGAGTGACTGTGGTCTGTGTAGGATCAGAGAAACATTTGGGTCTTTAAAACCCAAGCCAAGCGGGAAAAGCAACAGAAGTTTACAGCACGGTGCTATTTATGTAAATGAACACATTACACCGACTGCGACTCAAACACACAGAAGGATCCGTGTGCTACACGGAGGGTGCTGGAGGGAGGTGGGAAGGAGACCAAGTCTCGGAACCCGGAAGAAAGGAGAAAAATAGCGGAGACAAGACAGCCCAGCCCTGGTTAAGGAGGAAGCGAGCTAGGGGGTGAACAGGTGGGCCCCTCAACTTGGGGTTGCCTAGGCTACAACGGTCGAACAAAAAGCCAGAGCCCCCATAAAGCTTCCAGCTCGGAATTGTCTTGGGTGCTCAGCAGGGACACCAGACCCTCCGAGATTTCCTCAGCCCCTGAAACCAGCCTCTCTGGCTCCTTCAGCAGCAACCGTTTGTTACATTAAAGTCCCAAAAAGAAGTGAGGAGGAGGGCTTCATAAATGCTTGGAGAACCCAGGGCTGCCAGGAGCATCCTGCCCACTACAGAATCGGAGCCCCCCCCCTTCCGTCTTGTCAGTCACCTCCCTTGGGGTTGCTTCCGTCCTGTTCTCTTCCAGGAGTCCAGAGACCCACGGGCAAGCCTGAGGCTGTTTCCTGTCCCTTCCTCCTGGAAGAAAAATAGCGCTTGGGAGCTGCAACCGAGGCCCAGCAAATGTTTCCAAAGATAAATGTTCACTCAAGAGAGAGGGAGGCATCTAAGTAGTACTGGCCCCACCGTGGGCTCAGGGCATGAGATCAAGGGGTGAGGAGGGGGTAATGGCAACGCACAGGTGAAGGACCCTGCACTCAAGCCCGCCGGCCACGCCCACTGGTCTCACTGAGCCTTCTCCTGCCCCTTAAAACGAGACCAATTTTCTCCGGCTTCTCTGAGGGCCGGTGAGCGGAGTTTCTGTAGCCTTCAGTAATAGCACCTGATCTCCGCTCCCACGGTCCTCACATGAAAGGGTTCCACGAACCGCTGTGGGACCCCTAAGATCCCTCCTAGGGCCTTTGCAGAGGCTGTTGGTCCATCCTCTGCTTTTTCCCACTTATCCCTTCTGAGATGTTCTTGGCATCTTTTTTTCAGGGCAGGTAGGGTGCAGAAAGTGCTAAATCTCACCTGGCCATAAATAGTGACTCTCTGGACCACCCTCCACGCCACACCCACTAAGCAGCAAGGTGCAACACTGGAGTCATAACTTCAGGGGCTTGACACGAGCACTCCTCCCCAGCAGTGGGGTCAGCAAAAGGCTGTGGGATCCCTGCCTTCTACTGTCGCTGTGGGGCCCAGGATAGACATGATTTCTGTGTGTTGGGGGTGGGGGGGGGACTGGACCTTCAGCTTTTGGAAAGGACAGGGACACAGGGAGAAGCAGGTGACTGTGCAGGTGGGAAACGGGATCATCTTAGTATCTGCAATAGATCAGGGTGGGAAACCAACAGAGCCGCTGTTTTTGTTGAGCTCTGGGTCATCACTGTGGCCTCCAGGAGTATGACTATGGTTGCAGGGGTGACCCGAGAGGCCCGGCCATGAGCCAAGGCCTGCAGGAGACCCCTGGGAGCTGGAGAAGGTATGGGGAGATGCATTGGTTTCACTCAGCAAGATACGCTTTGGACTACTTACCTCCCCAAACTCTGAGATGTTGGTAAACACTAACGTACAAGAGCAGGAGCCTAACGCAACCTTCCCCCCTCCCTCCCCTCCTTGGCAAATCTCTAAAAGTCAGGATATTTGTTTCTTAAGCTTCTGGCGTTTTGGCTTTGGCCCCTGGACTGCCGTTCGTAAGATGAAGTAGGGGACCCGAGGCATGCCACAGCCATGTGTTTCTTGTCTCTCCTGTGAGCCTCATCTGTCAGGATTACGGCTCTTGGCTGGGCTGACTGACTCGGAGGCTGTCATGCTGCATTCGCCTCCCAATGAAATTGTTAATTATCATAGATCCAGATATTAGCCTGCTCTGGTCCTTGATGTTGCCCCCCCCCACCCTTCTGCCCCAAACAATGCTGTGTGTCAAAGTCTGTCTTCCCCACAGACCTCAGCATTGCCTCCTGAGACTGGAGGGTCAAAGTCCCTGGGGGGATTCCATGCTGGGGGTGGCAGGCTCCTTTCTCCATGCCACACCTGAACCAAAATGAAGAAAAGTTCAAGTGTCCCCAGGATCCAATAGGCAGGCTGCCCGTTCAGCCACCGGGTTCTGCTGCTGGCAAAATGGCTCCCGGGGCACTCCTGTCTTCTAGCAGGAGCTTTTAAAAACTGTGTCCAGGACACCTTTTCTATCAGCCTCGTGTGTGTGTGTGTGTGTGTGTGTGTGTGTGTGTGTGTGTGTGTGTATACCCAGGGACAACCTTGGTTGTTGTTTTGGTCACTGTCCACTTGTTTTTGAGGCAGGGCTTTTCTCTGGGCTGGCAGACAACTGAGCCTCAGGGATAACCTGTGATCAATCTCAGCCTCCTAGCCCTGGGGTCTCAGCCTTCCTGCCTCCTTGCCACCCCCCACCGTCTTGGTTGTTGTTGGCTTTGGTCCTGGGCATCAAATTCAGGTCCGCAGGCTTGCTTACTGACTTAGCCATCTTTCACTTTTGTTTCTTTGTGATCAGAGATTGGGGAAGACAGGCTGAACCAGGGGATGGATGGGGACCGGGAGACGGCACCAGATAGACCACCTGCTCACGGGGCTCAGCAGGAAGAAGGGATGTTCTGCCTATTGTCTGTTGGGGCAGGTGTAGGTCTGAGGCAGGGGATAACTTTAGGCACAGTTCAGGGATCCTGTGGCTGATTCCTGTGCTGACTTTGTTCCCTAAGGACGGTCTGCCAGGTAGGCACACCAAGGCTTTCGACAGCCTCCTTCACCTGCTTCTGCTTTTACTAATTCTATTTGGGTGGCATTACCAGCTGCTTTTTCCATGGGGGAGATGGCGGGGCTTAGGCAGCCAACGCACAGTGGATTCTCAGAGAAGGGCAGCCCCTGTGAGACACTGTGTTCAGGAAACATCTCTGCCTTTCCGTCGCTGGGGGAGATGGCTCAACTCTTGCCAGAGTCCAGCAACCTACTCAGTGCAGAGAACTCAACTCCTAGGCCTGCCTCATCAGGCTGTAGGGCACTGTAGGGCAGCCTGGGTCCTCCAGCTCTGGGAAAAGGCTCAGGGTACCTTGTTTTCGGTGCACCGGTCCCCCGTGGGTTTGGAGTGTGTCCCACAGCAGACATTTTTCCACTGGAATAGGTTGGCTCAGAGCTGGGCTGGTAGGAGCAATCCCGTGGGGCCATAACTCCAGGCCTAGCCTGACTTCCCTCCCCCTCTCCTCCCCCAGCAGGTGCCTCCGGCAAAGCTGCAAAAGCTTAAAGACCCACAGGTAGAAAGACCCACCATGTGCTCACCCCACTGCCTTAATCTCCAGGGGCGTCTCTTACCCCGGAGATGCATTTATTGGTGAGACACCCCACAGTGACTCTGAGTGCAGTCATAGGCGTGTGTATGTGTGAGGTTGTCAAACAGACCCCTGTGCATATCCACCCAGATTTACAGAGGCAGGCAGGCGCTTCCGCCCTTCCCCAGTGAACCTGACCAGTGCACTCCCCCCTTCTCTCACCTTCCTTGGCGCTTAGCTCAGGTGTCACTGAAAGGGGGGTGAACGTGCATTTGCCTCCCACCTATCATCCCCTTGGGGAACTCTGGGCACCTAGCACCCCTTAAGTGCAAGTGGCTAAGAAAATGTATGCTGAAAGGAAAGCTTAGTTTATAAACCCCATCACTAGGAGGCTGTGTTCACCAAACAGTACATGAACCTTCTCAGTCCCCATCATCTCCTCCCAAGAGCCTTGAAAAGCCCACTTCTTCCTTTCCAGGGATAACACTCCCCCCCCCCTAAGAATAAAAGAACTATGTACCAACCTTATATCTATTCTACACATGGGCTGCTGCTGCTGCTGCTGCTGCTGGCCACCCTGGCAGGCTGTGGCCTGAGGCAGGGCCTGAGTCTCAACCTCCACTTAAAGCCTGGGAGCTTCCCCCATCTTATCCTGTCTCCACATGGGTCGTTTTTTCAGTACAAGCTTGTTGAATAAACGAACGAATAAACGATGAGTACTTGGTATAGTGAGATGCCCACAGTAGGTGCTCAATCAATTTTTGTACAACTCAGAGAATGAAAAATTTGGCTCTTTCCCATCCACACCCAAGAACTGTAAGCAAAGCCAGGCCACTCAGACGCGGCTATCCTGAGGTTAAGGAGACCTCTAACTTCCCTACTATATGCTGAGGCTCAGGACCAAGGAACTGTCTCCAGGGCCTTGCACACAGTAGGTGGTCCATAAGCCCTCTCTGAGTTCCTAATGAATGACTTAATTAGGCCCGCTGGTGCCGGTGCTGTCTTCCTTTGCCTTACAGTGAACCAGCAAGTGAAAGACTTCCCTGCATTCTAACTCCTTCCCGGAGACCACCCCAGAACCCTGCATGCAGAGTCAGAGCGCGCTTCGCGTCCGGGGGACCCCTGGAAAGGATCCGGGCAGGCCCAAACTGAGTGGCCGCGTGGGTGCACCTCACACGGCCTCGGCGGCCTCTCCTGGGTTCCTAGGCAGCCGCAGGGAGCACCGGGGCCGTTGCCACGTGCAGAGCTCGGTGCGCCTCTTGCAGGACCTGGGTCCCGCCGGGCTGCAGCCCGCGAAGTTCCCACCTTAAGTTCCCGTCGCGGCGTCCCCGCCTCGGAGCTAGCCTGGCCGCAGTTTGGTCCCCCAGCGCAGCGATGCCCGGGAGAGGATGCGAGAGGGGGCAGCAAGCGGCGCGTGGCGCCGGCTTGGCCTCCCGGGGCTGCTGGCAAACTTTGGCCCCGGGGCCGCTGGCCTTCACGCTCGGACCCCTGGCCGTCCCGCCTTTGCCTCCTGGTGCCCGCCGGGCTGCAAGTGCGCCGGCAACGCGGCGCGGCAGCACTGAGGGAGGTGGTGAGGCAGGAGGCGGGACGGAGGGAGGGGACTGCGCAGGGCGGGGAGAGGGGCGGGCGGCGGCGGATGGAGGCACCGCGGGACCCCGCCGCTGCAGTGCCACGCTCCCTGACCCGGCCCAGAGCCCGCTCGGATGCCGAGTGTTGATGGTACCCAGGGCCGCACTCTCCACATCCCGCCCCTTTCCCCTTCTGCGCTCCCCTGGTCCCTGTGGTGGCCTTTAAGTCCCTCGCGCTTCTTTTCCCGGGGTTTCTGACCCACAGCGCCACCACCCCTCCAGTCTCAGGGTTTCCTGGTGGCATTCGCGCCGTCCTTCTACCCTAGGCTCAGCGAGTGCCAAGACCTGAGCCTTATTACCTATCGTAGGCATGCCACGCACCCTGTCTTATGTCCTCAGGAGGTCCAAGCTCACGCGAGGTTGTGGACCCCTCGCAGAGCTGGAAGTGTCACATCCGGAGTGCACTTCATGTGTAGCAGCCCAGGAACCCCAAACGCTCTCCACCTGAACATCTTCTTGGCGGGGGGGGGGGGGGGGGGGCAGGTGGTACACCAGCGATATTGCGTGCCTTCTCCACTGTTTAGATTTGGGCCCTTCCTGCCCCTGCGGCCCAGGGCCTGCACCACCTTTCTGGTGTCACCATAGCAAAAACATGGGTGCTCTGTATCCCAGAATGACCCCTATGCTATAGCTGACCACTGTCTCAGCTGGTCCTTGGCGTTGGGGCGCGGCCTTACAGTCTCTGGGTCTTGTACTGATAGCCTGGAGAGGGCAGGGTGGATTCCGGGAGCTCTCTGAGTTAGAAGAAGTTGCCAGCAGGCTTTGGGATTAGGTGAGCGGGCTGTCTGAGAGGGGGCATTTGATTGGTACTATCCTTTCTCCTCCTCAGGAAAGCAGGAGGGACACAGGAACCACACTCAGGAGTGGGGCTCCTACCCCTGGGGCTTCTTTACAGAGAGGATTAGGCTTGACCTTGGGGTGTAAGCTCTGGGTTCACTCTGCGGGTGGATGGAGACAGATGGCCCCAGAACTCTCCTGCTTCTGCAGCGACCACACCAGGAGAGACAGGGCTGGGACAGAGAGGAGAGGCTCTTTAGATGGAACAAAGACGGACTCCTGAAGAGGCTCCAGAACCCTGGGCCAGGAGCTGAGAGGAACACCTCTGGAAGATTTGCAAAGAGACCCAACTAAGGCATAAAACAACAGTTTCTGAGATGCAGAGAGAACCCGAGCCAGTGTGGTGGAGGGACACAACGGAGGTCAGTATAAGGGTTCCCAGCATACAGGACTCTAGTAGCTGGTGGTCCCGGGTTCTGTGTTGAGAGCATGGCTGGTCCTTGGTGCTGTATCAGCCCCCTGCTGGCTCGGATGGGGACCCCTGCGTTCATCTTTCTTGCTTTCTTCTGAGTCTCAGGAATATGCTGTGTTCCTTCCGGCAGGCCAGCAGCTTCCACACCACGGGATTTAAGAGCAGCCTCTAAAGTGATTTTTGGAGGGACCCAGCCCTGTCTTCTGACAGAACCGATCACCTCAGCAAGTCAACTGCTGTCCCCATGCAGGACCACAGGGCCAGGAAGTGAGCAGACCTTCGCAGAGCCTTACTGTGGTCCGAGTCCTCAGGAGAATTCTTCAAACCCAGTGGATCCCGCTTTGTGGCCTTTCTAGCAAGTTCCCTAGTCTGGGCTTTTGAAGATTTCAACCTCTCCCAGGCCAGTCTGACCTCAGAGCTCAGAGAGATACTTAGATGGGTTGTGAGGCCCAAGCTAGCTACCTTAGGTTTAGGACCAGGGGACTTCATGCCTACCTCAGAAAGAAGGGGTTCTGTCCTGCAGACAGAAACCCAGCAAAGCAGGGACAAAGACTCCCTCCTTTCTGTCACCTCCACATAGTCTCAAGCTGTTCTCAGGGGAGGGTTTATGATCTTATCCACGGCTATGCTTCACCATGCCCAATAAAGTCCTTCTAAATCCTTTTAAGGAATCCCTCTGCATCCCCTCCCTCCTGTGCAGCCTTCCAGATCTCCAGTCCTTATCTTCGGTTCCTTCCCAAGGAGCATCCCTGCCCAGGCTGTCCTGTGGGGAGAGCTGCTGCTGCTGCTGCAGAAAGCTTTCTGAGAAGACAGGACCATCAGGCCTCCTGACACATGGGCTGGCCTGTAGGCAACCGGCGCACACTTGATCAGTAGGCGGGCTATGGCGCACAGCCTTGTTTTATTTGTCTCTGCTGGGTTAAGTTGTAAGAATTCTGAAATTGATTGCCAACGTTAAAAAAAAAAAAGAAAGAAAGAAAGAAAGAAAGAAAAAACCAGGTTTCATGTGATGTGGTGGTTTTTGTTTTTCTTGTGAAAAGCTGACAGATCTGGCTAGCATTCTTTTTTATTTTGATTTGAGAAAGGGTTTCCTGTTGCCTAAGCTAGCCTTGATCCTGCTATGTAGCTAAGGATGACCCTGCACTCAAGATACTTCCGTCACCCCCTGTTCAAGTGCTGGGATTACAAGTGTGTACCACTATACTTGGGGTTTTTTTTTTCTTTCAAATTTTAATTTAAAAAAAAAAAAGAAAAGAAAAGATTACTGAGTCAGGGTTTCTTGAAGCCCAGGCTGTCCTTGAACTTGATAGGTCTGAGGATGAACTTGAACTCTTGCCCCTCTTGCCTCCCTGACCAGCAGTGCTAGTGAGGGTCGTGGTTTGCACTCAGTCTAGATCCCATCCTGTAAGTCATATAAGGTAGTGCCAGGCCCCCCAGGAGCCAGGGATGCTGCAGGTCTTCTTGGCAAATCGCCTAGAGTCACATGGTAGCCAGCAAAGCCAGATCTGAAGCCAGGCCAAGCTGACCCCCCAAAACCTAAATTCACACTGAAAACCAAACATCAAGCTCAGGGCAGGAGGAGGGGTTAGCGCTCCCTCAGGACTTGCCTTAAAAGGGAATTGCTGTCAGCAGGTTAAGAACGCATTCCTCCTTATGCACTAGCCACTGTCAGCGAGTCACCAAGTCGGGGCTGCTTTCCCAAGGCAGCAAGGGTGATCTACCTCGGTCTGAAGTTCCTTCTGTCACGCCTGAGATGAAAAGGCTTAGATTAGGTGAGAGTCTGCAAGTCTGAAGAGGCTTGGGGAAGGGGGGGGCACTCATTCAGGGACAAGGGGGTGTAGCTTACTATGGGGAAAGGATTGGCCATTGAGTCAAGTCTTCTGGTCACTCTTTCCCCTTTCTGTGCCTCTGATTCTTGCCAGCCCTGTTCCTCTACTCGGAGTTGTCACCCTATGGATTTTGTCACCTGGAGGCCCCTCATCCAGGCTAGGAGTGGGTGCGTGCAATGGGTAAGGATGGGCCCACTCAAGGATATGCCTTTATTTAATCTTTGAAAAGTTGATAGTTAGCCTATCGTGGATTATTTTGCATTAATTTTGATATTTTGAAATACGGTATCAAGGTGTTGTTATTGGTTCTCCTTAGTGAGTTCATGGGAAGAGCCCATTCCTTCACTGCAGCTCCAGCCTGGGGCCTTTTTTCTTGAGCCCTGGCTGGCCTGGAACTCGTAGAGATCTGCTGGCTCCTGCCTCCTGAGTGCTGGGATTAAAGGTGTGTACCAGCACGCCGAGTCCTTGCTTTTCTTACTTTTTTTTTATTAATTTTTTTTTTTTTTTAGGCTGAAGGGATGGCACATTGGTTAAGAGTACTGGCTGCTGTGGCAGAAGGCCCAGTTTAGTTCCCAGTACTCACAGGGCATCTTAGAACTATGTCTAACTCCAGTTTCAGGCGACCTGACACTTTTTCCAGGCCTGTCCTGCATGGACATGGTGCATAGGCAATAACCTATACCAGTAAATCTTTTAAAAATATTTATTTCCCTTTTTATTTATGTGTGCATGTACATGTTCATGTGAGTACAGGTGCCCACAAGGCCAGAAGAGGGCATCACATCCTCCTGGAGCTGGAGTTACAGGCAGTTGTGAGTTCCCCAGGTTGTATATGCTGGGAAATAAACTCAGGTCCTCAGCAAGAGCAGCCAGTGCTCTCAATCCCAAGCCAGCTCCCTAGTGCCTGCCTGGGTTTGTTGTAAGGAACTCTATAGCCAGGCATGGCAGCCATAGCTTAACTCCTGTACTGAAGATGCTGGGGTGGGGAGAATCGAGTTCCAGGACCAAATAGAGAGACCATATCGTTCAAAGTCAAACAGAAAAACAAGAAAGGAACTTAGGGCTGGATTCAGGGGAGCAATCTTAGCTTCAGTCTGTGCCCTCAGACCCAGGTTCCATTGGCACTTGGAGCCTGTCAGCTCATTATTCCAGGGGAGAGCAACCTCTGACCCTGGTTCTAGGATGATCTAGGAGGCTCGTCAGGACCTCTGTCAGGGCAAGGACTGAGCCAGCAGGTGGCCATATCTGTACCCTGAGAGCTCTGACATGGGACTGTGAGAGCCCAGATGGCCCCAAGGGGATCCTGTGCCAAGTGTGGTCTGGGTAGTGGATGGCTTGCGGCTGACATGTGGCGTCCTAGAGCCCATGACAGGCGAGCCTTTCCAGTGCCGCCTCCAGATACCACCAGCCACATGGCAGCCTTCCCAACAGAATCCTCCTCCAGAGAGCGATGCTGCGCTGTGTTTGCAAGCACCCTCTCTGGACCCTGCTACCCTGCTGTGAGCTCTCCGCTTCCCTCAGCCCCTCCCAGGATGATGACTTCTCTCTAGTTATGAAACCCACTTCTTCCTGCCTGCAGCTTTCCTTCCCAGGAGTTCAAGGCACCCCCTGCCCATCCCAAGCCCATAATTACCAGCAGGGGCTCCAGGGTGCCTTGGCACATCTGCTCAGGGTTCTTGGAGCTTTAACTCAGCTGGGAGGTGTGGCTCTTGCACCCAGAGGATGCTTGCCTGGTTCTCAGTAACAGATGCAGAGGAGGGAGACTGGAGGAGACTGCCCCAGAAGTCACTGGAAGTACCTAGAACTTTCCCTTCTTCTATTTTTCCCCCTGAGACAGGGTTTCTCTGTGTAGCCTTGGCTGTCTTGGACTAGCTTTGTAGACCAGGCTGGCCTCAAACTCAGCGATCTGCCTGCTTCTGCTTCCTGAGTGCTGGGATTACAGGCATGTGCTACTGCGCCCAGCTCTGTAATTAGATACCTTTAAGACAGGCAAACAATATACATCCTTCCACCACGTGGGGCCCCCGAGGATCAAACTCAGCTCATCAGGCTTGGCAGAAAGCAGCTACCCACTGGGCCAGCTCACTGACCCTTTTTAAAGAAATTTTAAATCTAGGACCCCATGAGATAGTTTTTATTATCCCCTTTGTTTTCTGGACAGGGTAGGGCCCTCAGGTTACGGTCAGGGTCACAAACCAGCTGTGGCTGCCAGCAGAGCTGAAGGACTTGGATGTCCTTGTTCCTTTTCTGTTCCTCTCCCCTCTTTTTTTTTCTAAAGATTTATTTGTTTGTTTTATGCATATGACTGATCTTATGTATACCTGCAGGCCAGAAGGAGGCATCAGATTCCAGTACAGATGGTTGTGAGCCACCATGTGGTTGCTAGGAGTTGAACTCAGGAACTCTGGGAGAACAGACAGTGCTCTTAACCACTGTGCTATCTCTCCAGCCCCATCCTCTCCCCTCTTTTCCTTGTTCCTTCCCCACCCCTGCACCTGCTCCTCTCTCCCCACCCCTGCACCTGCTCCTCTCTCCCCACCCCTGCACCTTCTCCTCTCTCCCCACCCCCACCCTCCCCTCCCTCCACCTCCCCAGCGCAGGAGAGGCCCAAGGCTTGGCTTCCTCAATCCAGCTGCTAGATAGGGGGCAGACATACAAGGCAGGGGACCGAGTGGGGGAACACAGGAAGGATGCAGCCTGCTTCTGGGGGGCCCCAGACACCAGCTCTGCTCCCTGGTCCCTGCATCCAAGGTCAGTGCTTCTCGCACCACCCTGACTGAGCATCTGCTTTGCTGCAGTGGAAGATTTTGATTCCGCTCGTTCCTGTGCCTTTGCGTTGTTTCTGGGCTCTGTTCCCTCTTGTTTCATTTCCATCTCAAAGCCCGAGTTCACCTCCTCAGTGGCTGATGACGAGGACCATTTGTTTCTGAGGCCGTTGTGGCAGAGGGCTGCTGACAGCAGCGTAAGCGCAAGCGAGCACTCTGGGTGCTTGCCACCTTGTTTTGTTCTTGCAGACTGGAGGGAGACACAGGACATCTTCATTTGGCCAGCAACAGGACTGTGAGGGCATCAGCGCCTCTGCTTTCATCTCCTTGGCTGGATAGTATATTTTGTTATCTGAGTTCTGCCCACCCCTAAGCCCCTGGGGACTCTTCCTTGGTAATTGGCCCTTTAAGTCTCAAAACCTTCAAAGTGTGCGACCTGTCAAAGTCCCTCATTTCTTGATGCCATAGTTGGCCCGGCCTCAAATTTGTTTCCTAGCGTTCAAATGATGAAATGAGGTCCAGAGAGAGCTAGACTCCTGTGAGGTTTGCACAGCGGGTGACTGAAAGAGGCGGGGTTGACAGCTTCCAGATATTAGCCCAGCTTTCTTTGTCAGAATCTTGGAAAGCCAAGCACCCAGGGCCTGCTCTGTCTACTTCAACATCTGGAATGTTCTGCCAGCACTGTTCGAAGGTTCTCTTTCTTCTCTTTAAAAATTCTCTCGCCGACTTAGAACTTACCAAGTAGCTTAGGCTGGCCGGAGGTCTGCCTGTCTCAGCCTCCCAGTGCTGGGTCGACAGTCACAGGCAGACATGCCTGGCCTTTTGTTTTTGTTTAATGTGGGTTCTATGGGTCAAACTCAGGTCCTGGTGTTCAAAAGGTAACTTTACCAACTAAGCCATCCATCCCTAGATTCCCTCGGCGAATGTCCTCAGCATTCATTCAGGTCCGCCCTTGTTGTAGCATAGTGAGACTGTCCTTCCTCCTGAGGACCAAATAATATTCAGGGCCCCCAAAACAGTCACAGTGAACAGCCGTCATGGCTGCTGTTTACTGTGGAAAGAGGTTCCTCTCCAGCTTCCGGGATGGAAGTACCACACCACAGAACACCCTCTAAAACAACCTATTGGGTGGTAGGACACGCCCCTAATCCTTGCAATCGGGAGACAGAGACAAGTGGATCTCTGTGAGTTTGAGGCCAACCTGGTCTACAAGAGAGTTTCAGGCAACCCAGGGCTACATAATGAAACCCTGCCTCAAGATAAATAAAAACAAACAAGCAAACAAACAAATAAATAAAATAGCAACAGCAACAAAATATAGTTTAAAACAAGGAAGCTGCACTGTAGTTCACAAGACACAGAGAAGCAACGTGCCACGGAGGACTACCTCCCAGTCAGCCCTGTGAAGATTCCCTCCTTCTCCACGCTGCCACGCACTCAGCACACATCCCTCATGCTGATGTGGATCAGCTCCAAATCTCCTATTGTACATGACCTCAGCCTTTGCCTTGTCCTGCCTCTGAGTGGCAAATGCTCAGCTGTCGTGACTAGAGACTTTAGAACAGGAGCTACTGTGGCATTGTGACTGCAGACAGCAGGTCCGTTTCCAGAGTTTATCTACAAGGTGAACGCCTGTGACCACGAAACACCAGTAAAGAGCATTCTGTAATGGAAGGTTTGGTTTCTTTGTAAACTCAGTTATGTTATGTAAATATGTTTTTGTTTTAATCTCAAGTGTGGGATTTTAGTCTGGGCTTTAGTATGTCCACAGCTGATAGTTGCCTCCTGTGGGGCATGATCTTTGCCAGTTGGTAATGGCCTGACTCATGTGGCATGGAGAGGGGCGTGGTCTAGGACTCTGAAGGAGATAGACAAGCCCAGAGAGAGAGAGGGGGGGAGGAGTGTGGCATGCAGTGGTGTCCTGTGGTGTGTAGCAGTTTGGAGAGACCAGAGATAGGTAGATAGGCCGTGTGGTGGCTTGGAGACAGACTGAGAGAAATATTTTTAATGCAATCTGCTGCAGAGGAGACTGCTTGCTGCGTTTGCTGTTTGGTATTGCCCCAAAAGAACCCAATTGACCTTAAACGGCCGGGAGAAGTAAAGAGGGGTCTGCAGCCCCTCTTCCCTTTAACCTTCTTTCTCTCTTACCTAGGGTTAAGGCGTTGGTGGAAGGACCGAAGAGGCTTCAATACCCCAAATAAAATCAGGTTTAAAAACAAGCGTCAACAACAATCACGGTAGTTCTGTGCACAGTGGCCCTCAAGGCAAAGATCCCCAATATCCAGTCACAGGAGAAGGTCCAAGAAACAAACCCATCCTCCTCAGAATACTAATTAGCAAAGAAAAGGATGGACCACTGACCTGTGTGACAGCTTAATGCTGAGCCCTGAACGTCACACTGAGCAAGAGAAGCCAGATACCTAAGAGGGCACTCGGGAGTTCTCACACCTCCGAGACACTGGGACGAGGCAAAGCCAATGCGCAGAGGAGGAGAGTGAGCCACAGCTGCTGCAGAGCAGCCTGTCCGGGGAAGAGGGTTTCAGAACCTATAGAAAGGGGCACAGGGGAACTTCTGGAATGACATAATAGTGTGAGCCTGAATGAGGTATGAGCTAGGCAGGCGCATGCTTTCCACCAGGCTGACAAACAGCAGGAAGACATGCATTTGAGGGCTCTGATGTCAAGGACCCATGCTCCCCTAGGATTCTCTTGTCTGGTTACTCAGAAACGTAATGTTATCCGCTGTGATTGCTGCGCCATACCTCACGTTCTTTCCTTTTTTCCCCCCATGCATTCACTGTAGCCCACTTTCCCTTCCACAAATGCTTGAGCCCCCTTTTCATATACCGATATGCCCCACATCTCCGAGGCCTGATCAAAACGCTGACATTCTGTACCATGTTGTCTTTTCACTGACGTCACCCACTGTGTAAACTGCACTGTCCCCTGAACTCCATGTCTCATTTCTTGCTAGAGAAAATGCTGGAACTGTTTTTGTTTGTTTGTTTGTTTGTTTTTCCTTCGACCTGTCTCACGACAGCATCCTCGCCCGAGCAACTGAACAGGATCCATAGCTGCTGGCTACTTCAGATTCGTGTCTTACAAATGGATGAAATACCTGTAACGCCGCAGGCCTCCGAGACATGGCTTCAGTTTTTCTTGCAGTCTAATCTTCAGGCTTTTCCTGACACGCAGCCAATGCTCCACCTATTTAACAGCTGTATAACCTCCCCAACAGTGTCACCAGCTGAGGAGCCTACAGGGGCCACCGTTTATTTAAACCACTGGAAATGGTTGCTCAGGGTGCAGGAGGGCCTGGCCTCCGCCTCCACCAAGGCAAAGATAATAATTACAGTAGCTGTTGAGTGAGTGAGCAGATGGGGGCTTGTCTTCTCTCCTGATCCCACAGCTCTTCCTTGATGGCCTGGCCTGCTGTCACAGTGGCAGGTCACAGTGCTTTGGAGGACAGCTCTGGTCCGTCCCACTCTTTACTTAGTCATTTCCCTCCCCAGTGGCGAGGGCGGGACCAGGTCACTGGCTGAGCAGTCCTAGATGGACCTTGTGCCATCGCTTCTGCGCTGGGAGGGTTGAACTTGAACGTATCTCCTGTCCTCGACAAGAGGCTGTACAGAGAGGCTCACTTCATGCTCCAGGCAGTTCTGGTGTTAAGTGATTGTCACCCTGTGTGCGACCCTCGGAGACCTGCAGCACAGCAGCTGGCTGCAAAGAGCCTTGCAGAAGTGTCTGTGGTGGTCAGGTTCCCTCATGCCAGGCCCCTTGGGTCTCCAGTGTATCTGACCTCCGACCCCCGACTCCCCCGGGGTTGAGCCTCTAGCAATTTCTACGCTTGCTTTTTGTCCCATCCTCCCTGTGTCAACTGCATCCTTTGCTGCCCTCGGGATCTTTCATTTATTGCCAAGCACTTCTTCTGAAGTAAGAAGAAACATGAAAGCGGTAATCTTATCAGTTTCTCCTTTCATTTCTGCAGAGACAAATTTAGTTATTTTCCACACCAGCGTGCAGCCCGCTGACTTAGTGGGGAAGAGACTTACTGTGGGAAAGACAGGGAGCCAGACACCCCGATTTTAGGACGCTGGAATCTCTCCTCCCTGCCTCTGCCAGCACTTCAGGCTACGCCTCTATAGCCACTTCAACTGCCTGTCCTGTTACACCTATTGTGTGCCGGCGGTTTTGTTGACTCACCGCCTGACTGACGTGCTTTGTCCTCAGTGGTCAAGCTGGTGGCTTTCTCGTCCTCCTTGGGGACTGGAATGTGTGCTTCTTTGAGGGAAAGCCAAATGTTAGCTGCCAGCCCCCGCAGCAGGTTGTTCGTTTGCTGACCTTTCCACACATTCCTCTTTAAGCATTCACTGAACACTCACCACGCGCGATTCTCCTACTGGATTTTGGGGATGTGGCCTGAGTGGCAGTTTTGTTACTCCGCAGTACTGGGTAGTACTGGACTCAGTTCTTGCTGCGATGGGGCCTGGACTCCATCATATTCAAGGTGGGAAACCCCATGGTGGAAGGATCTGCCCCTCCCATCCCCTCTTCCCTCAAGTCACTGGTAGGGAGAACTCTTCTTGGGAGAGGGAGGAGTGGGTGGTGTGAGGAGCAGGCAGGCGGGTGGACGTCTCATAAGACTATGGAGGACTCTAACCCTATGGAGGAAGAGGTGGGCCCAGTGCGGTCTGACTGAGGCACCAGGAAGAAAACGCCCTTTTCTTTTTCAAAACTGCATTTTATTTGGTGTGTGTGTGTGTGTGTGTGTGTGTGTGTGTGTGTGTGTGTGTGTGTGTGGCCACAGCACACAAGTAGAGGCCAGAAGATGACCTGCTGACATTGGTTCTCTCCCTCCGCCATGTGGGGCCTGGGGATTGAACTCAGGATGTCAGGTTGGACAGCAAGCCCTTTAGCCTGCTGAGCCATGTTGGCAGCCCAGTCACCCTTGAATCTTTTAAGTCACTTTTCTCTCAGCAGCTGGAGGGGATCTTTGCAAAGCTCTGGTCACACCAGGTGACTGCTTCCACTCCCCAGTTGCCTCTTGGGAAAGAAATCCAGATTTCTCTCTAGGTGCCTGGCCACCTGCCAGCCCTGACCCCAACCGTCAGTTCTGGCTCCTTTTTTTCTTGCAGCACCACTTCAATTGTCCCCACCCTATTACCTCATAGTACATCTTTCCCAAGTCACCCTCAAAAGCACCCTCCCCTGAAGGGCTCCCCCTGGTGGCTGTCCTCCCCAATCCCTTCCCCATCTCTGACCTGCAGCCATGACTTCCTTTGTGGCTGTGACATCTAATGACTATGACCTTGGTACCAGCACTCAAAGCCACAAGGCAACCATCGTTTCCAGGCCTTTCCTGAGGACATAAGCATATCTATATATGAATGAGACAGGGTCTCGCTGTGTAGTTCTGGATGGCTTGGAACTCACGGTGTAGACCAGGCTGGCTTTGAATTCACAGAGATCCACCTGCCTTTCCTTCCTTTGTTCTGGGATTAAAGGTGTGAACCACCAGTTCCGACTGAAATACATGTTTTTAATAAATGCATACGTACAATTAATCATGATTTTATACTGTAAATTCAGAGCCACAGGGTGTCGTTTGGCCTCATTTCTTCTATGCTGCCTTTTTTCCCATCTCATTAACACTTAATTGCTAAGCTTCTTTATACACACACACACACACACACACACACACACACACACACACACACCCCTTATAATCAGGTCAGGTTGTAATTGTGTAAACTGGTGACATGATTTCTCCATGGTGTGGTTATTAAGGGGAAAGTTTTTTTTGTTTTTTGTTTTTTTTTACTGTAGATATGAGACAGAGGAGCCAGAGGCATCTGGAAGAGTCCAAAGCAGACAAAGATAGGATCAGAAGTAAACGGAACACGGCCAGCATGGGCCCGGCTAGTGGAGAACAGCAGGGGACAGAACAGGGAAAACTGGGAAAAGCAGGAGTAGAGGGGAAAGGAGGAGGGTGAGCAATAGCAGGGCTATAAGAAGGATGAGCAGTGAGGAAGGAGGGAGGAGGGTTAGCAATAGCAGGGCTATAAGAAGGATGAGCAGTGAGGCCCCGGGAAGCCTGAGAGCTGGGCAGAGTTTAAGGCAGGGAGGAGGTAAGGAAGCCTACGATGCTTGCAAGGGCTTTGAACTGTACAGCAAGTACTTGAGATATACTGGGGGAGTTTGGAGGCCAGCGTGAGCTTCGATACGCTAATAGGCGCTACAGACAGCCATGTGTCCCTTCCCCCATAGGTCAGGGAAATGGCTCCTTTTGGTAGATGGGAACCAGTTTCACAGGTTCCCCCAGGAAGGCTGGCTTTTTATCTAACTGCCCTTAGAGTTTGGGGAAACGGAGTTTCCTTTGGACCCGACAGTGGTTGGTCCCCACCATCTTGTGAATACCTGTTGATTTATTCTACTGTTTTATGTGTATGAGTGTTTTGTTTCTTTGTATGTCTGTGTACCATGTGTGTGCAGTGCCCAGGGAGGACAGAAGAGGGCATTGGATCCCTTGGAACTGGAGTTACAGGTGGCCTGGAGCCCTCATGTGGGTGCTGTGAATCAAGCCTGGGTCCTATGTGAGAGCAGCCAGTGCTCTTAACTGCTGAGCCATCTCTCCAGCCTCGGATGTCTGAGTTTAAAGTCACTTGGGGCCTCCTGTCTGCGGGGCTGTCTCACAATCTAGAACCTCGTTTATTGTGTCTCTTGACTTTCATTTTTTTTCAGGCGTGTTTGCATGGTCCCTGCGTGACCAGGGGTCCTTGCTGATGCACCGGAGTCAGGGACCTTGATTTAGGGAATTCATTCTTGCTGATCTCGAACTTCATCAACCGGAAGCTGTGACTTATCCCTTCCCTCGCCAGGAGCTGCTTCTCCACCTCAGTAAAATTTGGCTTGCCCTTGTCCTCAGGTGTTACTTTTCCAGGTCCCGAGGCAATGAAGCCGGGAGCCACCGGCTCAGAGTGACTTGAGTGACCATTGAGTTTCTATGGCCATAGTTCTCTGAATTAAGCTCCGCCATACTCGAATACCTCCCCCCCCAGCCCCCACAACAAAACCCTCAAACACATTCTTGACAGAGGGAGCCAGGAAGGCCAGAGCCAGAGATAAAATGTGACCCTAGAAGCTGAGATAGGACAGGCTAGCATGGCACACACTGGCAGACTTACAATGCGTCCCCTGGTGACTTTGTCAGTTCATGATGGTGTGGAAGTGCACCCACGCTGCATGCTGCACACTTAATAGTCTGTTACAGAACAGGTTTTGGCCAGGCATGTTGGCACGTGCCTTTAATCCCAGCACCCAGGAGGCAGAGGCAGGCAGATTGCTGCAAGTTCAGGGCCAGCCTGGTCTACAAAGTGAGTCTAGGACAGCCAAGGCTGTACAGAGAAGGCCTGTCTTGGAAGAAAACAAAAAACCAAACCAAACCAAACCAAACCAAAACAACAACAACAACAAAAAACCCACCAAGAACAGGTTTTGTAGTGGATGACATTGTCCGGCTTTGGCTAATGTGTTCTCAGCCTGCTTAAGGTGGTGTCAGCTGGCTTAAGGTGGTCTCAGCCTGCTTAAGGTGGTCTCAGCTGGCTTAAAGTGGTCTCAGCCTGCTTAAGGTGGTCTCAGCCTGCTTAAGGTGGACTAGAAGATTCTTTTCCCATCACTATGACAAAATTTATGGCAGAAGCAACCGAAGAGAGGAAAAGTTTCTTTCAGCTTAGGCTTTTAGCCCACCATCGACAGTTCATAGCAGTAGGAGAATGTCTAGATCCTTTCATTTCTTGGCCAGTCAGGAAGGTGGGAGCTTGCACAGGAAGCAGAGGTAAATTCAAGCACCTCCCACCCCCTACCTGAGTCACACACTTCTGGCAGCCAGGCCTCATGTCTCAATAGGGACCAAGTGTTGAAACTCATGAGCCTGTGGGGGGGCAGGTACTTCACATCGGACCACCACAGGCAGCATGGGCGTGGCTTGCGACAAATATTCAATTGTGTGGCGTAGATGTTTTTGTTGCTCCGAACTGGATTAATTAGGGAGGAGCTGGTGGGTTTTACGGTAAGCGCCTTCTATTGATTGATCATTTCCTCAATTACCCAGGCAAATATGTATTAATGCCTGTCGTGATGAGATCCTGGAAATGTAAATGGGCTTCAGAGGAATTTGATTAAAGGGAAATAACAGCCAGGGCAGCTTCTCCTGAGTTCCATCAAAGTCTCTCAGGACGCTTTTGCCAACTTCAGCTTGCTGCACACTTGTCTCTGTTTTATCTGTCCCTGTGCCTGAGCAGCAACCTGAAGGTTCCTTAAAACCAGCTTGGTTTCAAAAATAGCTTTACTTTAGAAAGAAATCTTAGGGCCAGAGAGATGGCTCAGCGGTTAAGAGCACTTGTGGCGTCCTGGGCTTGGTTCCCAGCACCCATGTTGGCCTGTGACATGACGTCCTCTTAGACAACTACACCCATGTGTGTGACTCCCATACACAGTTAAAAAATAAACCTTTTCTTTGTTTGTTTGTTCCTGAGACAAGGCTTTAGTACTTGCTAGGTAGTCAAGGCTGGCCTTGAACTCACAGAGATCTACCTGCCTGAGTACTGGGATTAAAGGTATGTGCCACCGTACGTAACAAAAGATAAAAATGATTTCTTTTTCTATTTAGAGACGGAATTTCTTTTGTATAGCTGTGGCTGTCCTGGAACTAGCTCTGTAGACCAGGCTGGCCTTGAACTCAAAGAGTCATCTGCCTCTGCCTCCCAAGTGCTGGGATTAAAGGCATGTACCACCATCGCCTGGCCAATCAAATAAATAATAATAATAATAATAATAATAATAATAATAATAATAATAATAATAATCTTGATATTATTACGGTAGGTGAAAAATCAGCCAGAGTGTGCCAGTCTTTTACAGCTGTGGCAAATACATGAGAGGAACAGCTTAGAAGGGAAGGTTTATGTTGGCTCGTGGTTTCAGTCTGTAGGGGGCTGACTCCATGGCTTATAGGCTTGTGGCCTCTGTAAAGGTGCTAGCTCACCAGAACACACTCCCCGGCTTCCTCAACGGAGGCCTCACCTCCCAGCCGCGCCGTCAGAACATTAGCAAGCGCATCAGAGACTGAACTCGCAGGTTGGGTCAGAGCTGCGAGATGCGGTCACCTCTCATGCCTGGGACACTTCATACCAAGCTATCCTCGCTTGCTCTAAACTCAGTGGCCAAGGTGGTGACACCTAAGCCTCCATAGAGTCCCTGAGGGAAGATGGCCCCTTCCTCTGAATGGAAGCACCCCCTTTTGGAGCTGGGAGAGATGCTTCCACAGCAGTTCACCAGGTTGCGTGTGTGTAGAGTTGTTTGTCTTGTTTCGATCTGTTGCTGGCACCATTGTGTACTTCTGTCTTAGTCACTTTCCATTGCAGTGAAGAGACACTGTGACCAAGGCAGCTCTTATATAGAAAGCACTTAATTGGGATTTGCTTAGAGTTTCAGAGGGTTAGTTTCTGGTCATCATGACGGAAGCAGACAGGTGTGGTGCTGGAGCATTACATGAGAAAGGCAGGCAGAGAGAGGGAGGGAGACAGAGAGAGAGAGAGAGAGAGAGAGAGAGAGACAGACAGACAGACAGACAGACAGAGACACACAGAGAGAGACAGAGAGAGACAGAGAGAGACAGGGAGAGACAGGGAGAGAGAGACAGAGAGAGAGACAGACAGAGAGACAGGGAGAGAGACAGAGAGAGAGAGACAGAGAGAGACAGACAGAGAGAGAGACAGAGAGAGACAGGGAGAGAGAGACAGAGAGAGAGACAGGGAGAGAGAGACAGAGAGAGAGACAGAGAGAGAGAGAGAGAGAGAGAGAGAGACAGAGAGAGAGGGAGAGAGGGAGAGAGACAGAGAGAGAGAGACAGAGAGAGAGAGACAGAGAGAGAGAGACAGAGAGAGAGACAGAGAGAGAGACAGAGAGAGAGACAGAGAGAGAGAGGCAGAGAGAGAGACAGAGAGAGACACAGAGAGACAGAGAGAGACACAGAGAGAGAGAGAGAGACATAGAGAGAGACAGAGAGAGAGACAGAGAGAGAGACACACAGAGAGAGACAGAGAGAGAGGCAGAGAGAGAGAGAGAGAGAGAGAGAGAGAGAGAGACAGAAACAGAGAGACAGAGAGAGACAGAGACAGAGAGAGAGAGACGGGCTTGGCACTTCTGGCCTTTTGAAACCTCAAAGCCCATCTCTGTTGGCACACATCCTCCAAAAATGTTCCACTAGCTGGGGACATACGAGCCCACGGAGGCTGTTCTCACTTAAGTCACCACCCCACCCGAAGCCGCATCTAAACCCTGAAGATATGAATGGTTGTCCTTGTAAGTTTTGTTGCCAACTTGACGTACGCAGGAGGAGGGAACTTTAACTGAAGAACTGCCTCCGTCACATAGGCCCGGGGCCCTCTCTGTGAGGCGTCTCCTCAACTGCTAGTATGTTGTAGGCTCTTTGATCACACTGTGAACCCCAAGATTGTGTTAGTTATTGGAAAGGCCTGCTTCTCATTGTGGTGTGGCTCAGCCCCAGCACACACCTTTAATCCAAGAGCTTTCTGCTTGAATATTGTAAACAGGATTAAATAAAGCCAACCATAGGTCAAGAGGTGGCACAAGCAACTAGTTGGCCTGATGTAAACATAGAAAAAAAAAAACCAACCCCATAGCAAGTAAGAAGAAATCAGGAGGATGGAACAGAGAGACACACAGGCAGGAGAAGGGAGGGAGATTCCGTTTGAGGGGTTTTTTGAGACGGTGTGGGAGGAGGCTCATTCTTTCTAGGACTTTGGCTGAGGAGGAAGGTCTGCTGGGTGCTTTCTGCACCTTTCTAGCAGCCTTTTAGCCCCTGCATCTGGCTCCTGAGTCTTTATTGGTAAAATTGACTGATTGAGATTTTTTTTCTCAATCTGGGTAAGAAAGGTTACTGAGCTAGGCAGGCAAAGCAAGCCCGTTGGCAGCGTTCCTCTCTCCTCTCTGTTTCAGGTTCCTGCCTTGGGTTCCCCTCAGTGATGACCTGCATGATGAAACAAACAAACTCCTCCTTCTCCCTAGGGCGTTTATCACAGTAGCAGGAAGCAAACCGGAACAAACAGGAATGCTGATATTCTGAGAAACCTTCATGTTTAACAGCCTCTTCAGAACCATCAGGGAAACACTGAGTCTCGACAGAGAAGTTAGACATAAGTAATGTGATTATTATCCCCAGTCAGCCCCCAGCAACTCGTCACCATCGCCATCGCTGTCATCGTCGTGCTTACTGGAAAATTCATTTGAAATGCAGCATGGGCTTCTGCTTTGCAATCTCCCCACTTTATTAGCTTCTCTGTCATAATCCCCCAAGACGCTTCTCTGTGGCTCTCAGAACCAATCACACCGTTCCATGCTAACTCACTCTGAGCTCTGAAGCCATATTTACTGAACTTTTCTAGGCTGTGGACTTCCTGAAAAAGAAATGCTACTACCTCAACTTGATTAGAAAATACAGGAACAAACCACTTTTCCTGTGCATGTGTGTGTGTGCGCCCTTGTGTGAGGGACAGAAGACAACAACCTTTGTTGTCACTCCCGAGGAGCCATCATCCACCTCGTGCATCACACGTGTGTGGGTGCCCTCGGAGGTCCAATCCCCAGGAGCTGGTGTTATAGGTGGATGTGAGCTGCCCGGTGTGGGTGTTGGGAACTAATCTAGGGTCCTCTGCAAGAGCAGCCAGCACTCCTAACTACCGAGCCATCCCCCTGGCCTCCCTGGGCTTCTTTGTAGGTAGGTTCTTGGGATTGAACTCATGTCCTTGTGCTTGCGTGGCAAGTACTTTGCTGACTGAGCTATTTCCTCACCGCTAAACTGTTCAAGACGCTTCTTTATGCCGAAGTTTCCTGCAAGATGCATAGCAAGACTCCAACACTTTTCAAATCGTTGACAAAAAGATCACCCTCCCACCCGTGTCCGACACACATACGATTTGGGGAATGCATGTATAATGACGTGCCCTGGGATAAACCTGAGCCCAAACTGCTCAGGTTTTTTTGGGAGGATATCGGCTTTGCATGGTTTTATGATCGGCAGCTGAAGCTGTGGTAGGAGGGAAGAGCTGGGGAAAGGAACACGCCCACACCCTCAGTGCCAGCATCCGGGGAAGAGGGTTTGCCAGCGATGGGTCCAGGCTGGAGCTGCTCAGTCCAGAGAAGAGCAGCTGGAAAGAAAATGACGGGTCAGTGCGAACCACATGGCAGAGTGGTCCTTATGTGTGCGGAGGGTCAGGAAAGCTTGAGAGGAGAGAGCTACAAATCATTACCTGTTCGGAGTTCACAGTCTGACTATGTAAAGACTCCCCAGCACTTCCTGCAAAGAGATGTGATTTAAAAACCAGCAAAGAGCAGGGTGTGGTGGTACATGCCTTTATTCCCAGCACTCGGAAGGCAGAGGCAGGCCGATGGATGTGAGTTCGAGGCCAGCCTAATCTACAAAGTGAGTCCAGGACAGCCAAGGCTATACAGAGAAACCTTGTCTTTAAAAACCAAACCAAACCAAACAAACAAAAACAACCCAACAACAACAACAACAACAACAACAACAACCAGCAAAGAGGAGCTGGAGTGCTGGCCCAGTGGCTAAGAGGACACATTGCTCTTGCAGAGGTCCCGAGCTCAGTTCTCAGCACCCACATCAGTCAGCTCACCACTGCCTGTAACTAACTCCAGAGAAGCCCAGGGAATCCGATGTCTCTGGTCTCCCCGGGCACCTGTGCTCACATATACACATGCACACAGAAACATTCGCAAGAAAACATGTTAAAATAATAATGTAAACATCTCAGTAAAATGAGGGCTACAGAGATGGCTCATTAAGGCCCTGAGTTTAATCTTCAACAGGGGCAGGAACACCCACCAGTGTCTTCCAGAAAAAGAAAGAAAAGGAAAGAAAAGAAAACATAACAAAACAACCCCCCCCCCCATGAAATCAGTGTCACTCTCTGCAGTCTCATCTCTTCAGGTGGAGATAGCTGATGAGCTTACAAGCAGCCTGCACTCTGCTCTTTTCTTGCAGGCTGGGTGAAGCCACTTTTCCTTCTTTCTTTCTTTCTTTCTTTCTTTCTTTCTTTCTTTCTTTCTTTGTTTTTCAAGACAGGGTTTCTCTGTGTAACAGCTCTGACTATCCTGGAACTAGCTCTGTAGTCCAGGCTGGCCTCAAACTCACAGAAATCTGCCTGCCTCTGCCTCCCAAGTGCTGGGATTAAAGGGGTGTGCCACCACCGCCCTGTGAAGCCACTCTTCTTAAGCTGAGAGGTGCACACTTTCTTGTGGACAGAACCCTTGTCTTCTCTCTCCCCCTCTCAGCATCCAGGGGCATTTGGTTGGGAAAGAGTTCGAGGTCATCTGGTACCCAGGCCCAGACAGGGCCAAGGAATCTGTTTCTTTCTCTTTGTTGTGGCAAGAATACCTAATTCAAAAGCAACTTAAAGCCCGGGTGTGGTAGCGCATGCCTTTAATCCCAGCACTCAGGAGGCAGAGGCAGGCAGAGCTCTATGAGTTCAAGGGCAGCCTGGTCTACAAAGAGAGTCCAGGACAGCCAAGGTTACACAGAGAAATCCTATCTTTAAAAAAAAGAAAAGCCACTTAAAGAAGAAAGGGACAATTTGAGGGCACAGTCCTTCGTGGCAGTCGTGGTGGAAAGCCAAGGTGGCAGGAGTTCGAGGCAGCTGGTGTCCTTGCAGCCACAGCCAGGAAGCAGAGAGAGATGAATTCTGGTCCTCAGATGGCCTTTGCCTTCTGATTCAGTCTGGACTCCAGTGTACGGGATGGTGCTGGTCACCCACAGGGCTGGCCTCCCTCCTCCATTAACCTCTCTGCAAATTCCCTTCACTGACACACCTAGAGGGGCAGACCTAAGAGATGAGTGTCACAGCCCAGCAGGACCCAGAGGGTGATAGACTGGGGGTCGAGGACGAAGGCTGCCCCGGTGCCAGCACCCATCTCTGCCTTTTAGCTGCTGGCCTGGGGAAGGCTGCTAGATTTGCTGAGCCTAGGTTTCCTGGCACATCAAACGGAGCTCATGACCTGTGACTGCACACAATGTGTGGTTGCGATGGCAGAGAAGTCAAGTGGATCGGTCAGCGTGGAGAGCAGCACGGGTTTAATGGCTATTCTTGATTTTTCAGCCTGACGGTGTCTGGACTCAACTAAGATACGAAAGTCTGGGCAGGGCAGTTGGGTGAGCAGGGAAGCCCAGACACAGAGATCGCATGCCTCCCTGACTTGCTGGAGAGTGGAGTGCCTCTACTTGGTCACCACCAGCCTTCACCGCTGTTAGAACCCAGCTTCTTCGGCTTGCAGCCATGGATCCCCCAGGCCTTCGCTGACAGAGTGGACGGGAGCAGCTGCTGGCTTGTCACGCTCTCCAGCGTGCAGGCAGCCATTGCTGTGGCACTCAGCTGCTGCTGTGTCAGAAGCCGATCTGGTGAATTCTTTATAATTTAAATTCATCCTAAGGGTTCTGCTACCCTACAGAAGGTCTGCTCCGACACACCGAGGAAGGCCAGCCTTAGATACGGATGCCGGGCAGAGATGTCGGGGAGGGGCAGGGAGCAAGTGCTAACACCGCCAGCAAGATCACCCCATTTTATCCTGCCTGTCCCAGAAGTTGGGCTTCCTTCCAGTTGTAAGTTTCCCAGAAGTCAGATTGCACATCACTGCTCACTCCCCATGAGGACAATGGTGGAATCACACTCATCAACAGTAATGAGGTGTCTTGATTAGTCCTGTCAGCTTGATTGGACTGGCAGGTGTCTAGGCGGTTCGTAAAGTGCATCCCTGGGTCTATCCTTGAGGATGCTCAAGGCAGATCAGAAGGGCCCTGACCTAATCAATGGTTTCTTCTAATTACAGCTTCAAATTTGAACTCCACATTTACTTGTTTATTTTTCTTGAGACAGGGTTTCTTGTAGCCCAGGTTAGCCTCAAGCTTGCTATGTAGTGGAGGATGACCTTGAAATTATGATCTTCTTGCCTCTGCCTCTTTTTGTAAAAAATTTTTATTTTTATTTTTTAATGTACACCAGAAGAGAGCACCAGATCTCATTACAGATGGTTGTGAGCCACCATGTGGTTGCTGGGAATTGAACTCGGGAACCTTTGGAAGAGCAAGCAGTGCTCTTAACCTCTGAGCCATCTCTCCAGCCCTTGCCTCTGCTTCTTGAATGCTGGGATTACAGGTGTGAACCACCAATTCTGGCTTCCCCCAAATTTTTGAGAGGCAGACCTCCAAACCAGAGCAGTCCACCCAGTCAAATTGTACATTGCCACCCGGTAGTGAGGAACCATGAGAGGCTGCCAAGGGATGGTTCAGATTCGATGTGTTGTGAGTACAATGCATGCATAGAAATATGAAGAGTCAGGACAGAAAAGCCTAAAGCATTTATTACTCTTACTGCTACTACTACTATTACAAGGTCTCATGTATCCCAGGCTGGCTTTGAACTTGCTATATAGCTGAATGACCTTGAACTCCTAGCCTTCTGCCTTCACCTTCTGAGTGCTGGGACTGCAGATGTGCGCCACCACACCTGGTTTGTGTGGCATTCGGAATGGAGCCCAGGCCTCGTGCCTGCTAGGTGAGCACTCTGCCAACTGAGCACGCTGCTCCTCAGTTGATGAAATAATAAATGTCTGGGAGGCGATGAGGCTGCGGAAGTCGACATCTGCTTGGAGGAATGGGTCCCTGGGCTGTGTCCTTGGGGACCTGTCTCACCCTCATCCTTCCCTGGATTTCCTTTTTTCTTTTCTTTCTTTGTGTGTGTGTGTGTGTGTGTGTGTGTGTGTGTGTGTGTGTGTGTGTATGTTTTGTTTTTGCTTTTTGAGACAGGGTTTCTCTGTGTACCCTTGTCTGTCCTGGACTCACTTTGTAGACTAGGCTAGCCTCGAACTCATAGAGATCTGCTTGCCTCTGCCTCCCCGAGTGCTGTGATTACAGGCGTGCACCACTGTACCCAGTACCCAGCGCTTTTCACGCTTCTTCTTCTTCTTTTCTCTCTCTCTCTCTCTCTCTCTCTCTCTCTCTCTCTCTCTCTCTCTTTTTCTGTCTCTCTCTGTCTGTCTGTCTGTCTCTCTCTCTCTCTGATTTTTCAACACAGGGTTTCTCTATGTAGCCTTGGCTGTCCTGGAACTCACTTTGTAGACTAGGCTGGCCTCGAACTCACAGAGATGCACCTGCTTCTGCCTGCCCTGTGCTGGGATCAAAGATGTGCATCACCTTGCCCGGTTTCATCCTTCCTGTGTGTGTGTGTGTGTGTGTGTGTGTGTGTGTGTGTGTGTGTGTGTGTGTGTGTTTATGTGTGTTATGTGTGCATGTATGGATGTGGCTGTCTGGGTGCATGTTTATGTATGGCTGTGTGTGCACGTGTGTGTGAGTTGATGTGGAGGTCAGGGGTTAACTTCAGGGTCTTCCCTGATTGACCCTTCACTGTGGCATGGTCTTGCAGTGCAACCCAAAGCTCACTGATAGGCCTCATCTGGCTAGACAGCTTGCTCATCTCCGTCTTTCAAGCTCTGAAATCACAGGTGGACCACCATGTCTACCTGGCATTTATGTGGGCTTTAGGCAATCTGAAATCTGGTCTTCACACTTGCACCACAAACACTCCATCTGCTGGGCTGTCTCCCCAGCATTCCCCTTGCTACTACTTCTCTGCATCCTTTCACAAGATGTGGCCCATGCCAGGGTGGAGGCTGGCCTGGCAAGAACAGCTCTCTGAGCAGTCTGCCTTTCCAGAGTTGAGTTTCCCAGCCCTGGAGAGGTCAAGCCATAGAAGTGAGAGGCCCTAGCCCTCTGCACCCTGCTCCCTGCCTTCTGCAAGAGTTAGAGTTCCAAGTGCATTGCCTGTGCCACAGCCAGAGAGATGAGGTCCTCGGGTCTGTGACTGAGAGAAACTGCCATACAAAGTACATTACCACAGAGACACTGAGTTTGTCAGCAGGCAGTCCCCAGGGAACTGTGAGGTCTTGGCAGCTCCTCAGAAAGCTTCGCAGGGGGTGTGAACAGAACTCTGCCCCTTGCTGGAGGTTGAACCATTTCAACCATCCCAGGGATCTGCTGCAGCCTGGTTCTGTCTTTGTAGATAAGGAGAATGAGCAGACAAGTTAGAGTTGGCAGACAAGTCCCCTTGGCTTGGGACACAAAGACAATGAGCTGCAAGCATCTCGGGGCAGGGGTGGGGGTAGGGAGGAGGTCCCTGAAATCCAAGGAAGGGAGAACAGAGAGAAGCTTCCAATTGTACACTGACGAGCTGAGCAGGGCACAGAGCCAGCCTGTGGCTGTAAGTCAGCAGGAGCCGCTCAGAGCTGCTGGTTCTTGTCAATGGAAGTGGGGATAAGGCATCGTAGAGCAAATGGCTGGGATGGGGGATTAGGGTGTAAACTTGTTTTTCTATCTACCATCCATCTATCCATCCACCCACTGACCTGTCCATCAATCCACCTATCCATCTGTTCGTATCTACCCAGTGATTCACCCATCCATCCATCTACTCACCCATCTATATGAACATGCATCCTCCTACACACCCATTTACCTCTCTCTCTCTCTCCATCCATCCACACCCATCATCCACTCATCCACGTGCTCATCTACCGACCCACCCACCCACTCACCCATCCATCCACTTGAACATCTATCTTAGTCACTGTCTATTGCTCTAAAAAGACACCATGACCAAGGCAACTCTTATTTTAAAAAGCATCTAATCAGGGGCTTCCTTATAGTTTCAGAAACTTAGTCCATTATCATGGGCATGATGACAGGCAGGGCTGGAGAAATAGATGAAAACTACAACCTGCAGGGGAGACAGAGAGAGGAGAGAGAGAGAGAGAGAGAGAGAGAGAGAGAGAGAGAGAGAGAGAGAGAGAGAGAGAGACAGAGAGAGAGACAGAGACAGAGAGAGAGACAGAGACAGAGACACAGAGAGACAGAGAGACAGAGAGACACACAGAGAGAGAGAGACACAGAGAGACACAGAGAGAGAGAGAGAGACACACACACACACACACAGAGAGAGAGAGAGAGAGAGAGAGAGAGAGAGAGAGAGAGAGAGAGTCAGAGTCGGGTGGGGGGGGCTGGGCCTGGAATGTGAAATCTCAAAGCCTACCCCCACTGACACATGTCTTCCAACAAGATCACACATACTCTAACAAGGCCACACCTCCTAATCCTTTCAAACAGTTCTCCTCCCCGGTGACCAAGCATCAAGTATATGAACCTATGGGGACCATTCTCATCCAAACCACCACAATATCCATCCTCCTACCTACCCATTTACCCACCCTTCCCTCCACCCTTCCATCTGTCTGTCTATCCACTATCTGTCTGTCTATCCATCCGTCTATCTATCTATCCATCCATCCAACCACCCCCACACTCATCCATCTGTCCATCAATCCATCTACCCACCCATTCACTCGTCTAGCCATCTACCTACTCACACTTCCATCTGTCCATCTGTCTATTTACCTCCCAATCCATCCATCCACCCACCCACCCATTCATTTGTCCATCCACCCACCTGATCCCTTCCATCAGTCCACCCATCTGTCCATCCCTCCACCCATTCACCTATTCATCCATTTACCTACCTGATTACTATTTATGAAACACATTTTGTATAGTTAACACAATTCCCATGGAAGAAATCAAAATAGAACAAGACGATGCAAGGTAAGTCCAAGATTGATTTTTTTTTCTTCCTAGAAAAAGTATCAGTTTCTCTGATCACTTCCAGCAGAGTGCACAGAGAAACACCCTTGTGCACAAGCAACTACATCCTCCTGCTTGCCTCTGTTACTTAGTGCACTCTAAAGGCACAGATGGTTTTTATATGTGTCAGCTGGGCACCCAGGTGAGGGTGGGCAGTCACTGACAGAGACTGAAGAGTTCCACCAAGTGGCTTCTCAGGAGTCAGGGTGGGCTGGGGCTTCATGCACCTGTGTCACTTGTTTTGGGTTTGTCTTCTGTTTCCCCAGCCCTCGTTTAAATAGGGCAGATGAATGGCATGCTTCCAATGATGCTGTGAGGAGCCACGCCTCCACAGCAGAACCCTGAACAGTGTATTTGGTACGAGGTGGGTTCTAGAAGCCCCCCAAGCCATGCCTGCAGTTGGCTTTGCACACTCAACTCACTATCCCCCAAGGCTTACTCTGACACATTTCAAACGTGTTTAAAAGGTCAGAAGGTATCTAATGACCTCCCTGTGCCTTCATCTGGGCTCACAGTTTGGCATTTGACATTTTGCATTTTTCCAAAGTGTTTGAAAGCAGTGTGAAGACACTGTATCCTTTTTTTTTTTTAACCTATAAATACCTCAGTCTTGGGGCTCCTAAAAGCAAGAACATTCTTACATAACACACATAATTATCATGCTCAAAAATTAATTCTGATGTAGTGATTCTGTTGAACGTAAAGTCCATGTTTACAGCTGGGTTGGGCAGACCCATTTCTGTTTAGTCTCAGTCTTGGGGGTGGCTTTTCTCCTCCTCTTATTTACTTTACTTGGCTGGGCCCAAAACCTGTACAGAAAGCTGGCCTTAGAGGTCCTTTTCCATTTTCTTCCATCTCTCTTTATCCACACACTCCCACAAAAACTTTGTTAGCTTCTGGTTTATTCTTCCTGTGCATCATGCTATAAGGACCCGTCATACACATACATGCACAGACACCTGTGCATACACAGCCACACATGTATATACTCATAGATGCGCACACTTGTACCTACATACGCACATACCATACATAGGCACTCAGGTACGTGGACACCGTGGGACTGGCAGTCCCATTACTGTCATGCCGGCTGTCTTCTGAGCCGTACTGTTTCTGCTTCAGGAATGATCATCAGGGCTGGGCCTACTCACTGGTGACCTTCCCTCATGGGAGGAGGGGGTGGGGAGGGGTCCTGCACCTTTACCTGTGTATCCAGCCACCCCTCCCAAACAGCTGCGTGCAGTTCTGCTCTAATTGTGCCTGGTGGGGACTCTAGGAAGGGCTGCAGTGCATGCATGGGAAGGGTTAGAGAATATGCCGCTCCATCTCCACCGTTCTGGGTAAGCCATCGTCCCTTCTGGGTACAGACCCTCCAGTGTGGTTACTTTAAGGTCACCCTGAGGAACCCATGCTGGGTAAGGGAGCCTGATAAACCCATTGGCTCTCTAGGGGAACCCTTGGGGTACCTTAGGTTTGTGTTGGGACCTTAGGATGCTGGGTAGCTGCTGTTTACACCTCCCCCAGGGAAGGAATTTTTAGCAACACTTGAACTATCACACAGACACACACACACATTTGCACACACAGGCACGTGCACATTCATGGACACCTGTGTAATGCTCAGACACATGTTCACAATAAGCATATGCACTATGATTGTTTGCACCTTACTCCGCCCCCTTGACCTTGCTCAGAGGAACCCAAGCGCTCGGGAAACCCCTGTGCTTAGGGAACCAGTTCCCCTGCGGCTGGGTGCTTGTGAGCCTCTGGCTTTTGCTTCCACTGACACTCCTGCACACACTTATTTTTTCTGTGCGTAGAACAGTGTGTGCTATGAACAACGGCAGAACTGCTGAGTCAGAGTGACTGCCTGCGGCTTGTGAGCTGTGGCACTCCCTCCCCCTGGGCCGTGAGGTTAGACCTCTGTAGCCGTGTCAGGAGGATCTGTTCTCCACGATCTCACCAGCAGAGGTGGGCAGCAAACCTCTATGCTGCTGATCCAGTGGAGGGGTGTGTGTGGTATCTTGGTGTAGGTATATTTTTTTTATTTTTTTGTTTTGAAAGACTTTACTTAATTTTTGATAGGGTCTCACTCTGTAGCCCTGGCTGCCCCGGAACTCGCTGTGTAGGCAAGCTGACTTCAATTTACATTACTGAGGAAGGTAGCCTGGTCTCCATGGTGAGTTCCAGGTCAGACAGGGTTATAGAATGAGACCCTGACTTAGAAAGGAAGAAAAGAAGGAAGGAAGGAAGAAAAAGAAAGAAAAAGGAGAGAGAAATTGGAACAGATTTGGCTAACTTTTGACCTTCACAAATACATGCAAACATGTACCCACACATATGACATGTGCCCTGCCCCTGTGTAAGGCTGGAACTTATCATTTAGGTCCCTGTTTCCTGGTCCATGGGTGGAAATGAAACCAAACCACAGAGCAGGCGGGTGTATGTGTGTGTGTGCGCACTCCATGTGCAAGTATGAGAAGGAGCGTTTGTGTGCACATGCACACTCGCTCAGGTGTTAGGCATGGAACCCAGAACCTCAGAACCTCGTCAGTCTAGCCAAGGACTCTACATCTCTCTGTTTAGACAGCCTTACTGACTTGCCCAGGCTGGCTCTCAGCATTTGTTCAATCCTCCTGCCTCAGCCTCCCGAGGAGCTGGGAGGATGGCCCTGTCCTTCTGTAACCACGGACAAGGAGACTCTGCGGGCGCTGCTGCGGAATAAACGTGGCATTGTGTGTAGAGTGGCGTGGACAATCATTCCTAGTGGGTAGCACCGAGACACCCATGTAGGATGGAGTTCAGATCTCCTTCTAAGACACAAACTCTCAAAGGCATTGCCATGACATTGCCTGCCACTCTCTGTCACCCGAGGCTGCTGAAGTGAATTCCCCTTCTCTACCTGTGCCCTAGCTGCAGGCTTGTGAACGGGTCTCCTAGCAACTGGGCTAATGATTGCAGTAAAATTTCCTCTTTTTGGTATTCTGGTATACTATGCTATTTTTAAGTACCAAAATACTGTTTTTTTTTTCTTTTAAAAAATATAGTACTGTTATTTTAGCATCTTCCAAAGTCTGAGAGCTGAGTCATTTTCATCTTGAGGTACCCCAGAAGTGTTTTATGTTGCATAAAAATTCAAACTGAACAAAAGATCATTTGTTTGGGAAACACCTTTCTAACCTTCATCATCCTGGGGGTGGGGTGGGGGGTGGGACGGGACGTTATATGTGCTAAAACAAAGCTTGTGTTTCAATCCTGAGCCTAGTAAAAGTTCTCTGTGAGTGGGTTGTGACTAAGGCAGGTTGAGATAGACAGGCATCTTGGTGAGAAACTGGGAGCAAAGTGACAAAATTTGAGGGCTGTCTGCTGTGGGTGCTAGAAACTCAACTGCTGGAATTCTCTTTGAGAGAGTATGGGTACACGGTGTGTGTGTGTGTGTGTGTGTGTGTGTGTGTGTGTGTGTCTGTCTGTCTGTCTGTCTGTCTGTCTGTCTGTCTGTCTCTTTTGAGACAGTGTCTCTCTATACAGCCCTGGCTGTCCTGAAGCTCACTATGTTGACCGGTCTGGCCTCAGAGATCCACCTGTCTCTGCCTTCTCTGTCCTGGGCTTAAAGACGCGCACTGCCATGCCCCAGCAAGAGCAGTAGACACCCTCAGCCTCTGCACTAGGAGTCAGGTTTCTCCTACAGAATGGGTCCTGGGGACTGAACTCAGGTTACTAGGTTTGGAGGCAAGCTCTTTTTATCTGATACGCCCTCTCAATGGCCCACAGTTGTTTTGTTTTGTTTGAGACAGGGTCTCACTATGTAGCTCTGGCTGTCTAGGCAATTCACTATGTAGATCAGGCTAGGCTGGAACTCACAGACATCTGTCTGCCTCTGCCTCCCAACGGCTGGAACTAAAGGTGTGAGTCACTGTACCTGGCGTGGTCCATAGTTTGTTTTTTTTTTTCCCCAGACAGGGTTTCCCTGTGTAGCTTTGGCTGTCCTGGACTCAGTTTGTAGACCAGGTTGGCCTCGAACTCACAGCCATCTGCCTGCCTCTGCCTTCTGAGTGCTGGGATTATAGGCGTGTGCCACCACGCCCGGCTCATAGTTTTTTTTTAACAGTTGAGAAAATTTGCACCAGAAGATACTTGGGATTCATCTATGACATATGCTACTTAAAAACAAACAAACAAAAAACAACAACAACAAAAACCCCTTTAAAAATAATTTAGGGTTGCCTTTGACTGTATAGTGAATTCAAGGCCAGCCTGGGCTACAAGAAATCCTGTCTCAAACAACTCCCTTCCCCCAAAACCCTTAAAGCCTCAATCCTCAAGGCACTTCAGATATTGGTATTGTGCCCCCTTTCCATAAACAAAATATATTAAACCTTTTTCTTATTTGAAATCTTATTTCTGTTCCCCGCTTATGTGCACCATATTCCTGAGTGCTGGGATTAAAAGTGTGTACCACCACTGCCCCACTTGAATTTGGTTTTTTTGGTGATTTTTTAAAATATCACTTAATTTGTAGTAAACATATCCTATTTATTACTTACAGTTTTATATTCATCGTGCTGCTTAATGTCTGGTTGCTTTATAAATGCATGTATGCATCCAAAATGTATTGCACAGGGTCACCAGCATGGTTCAGTGGGTAATGGTGCTTGCCGCCAAGCCCGGTGAGTGATGACCTGAGTTTAATTCCCAGATCCCACAAGAGAAGAGAAAGCACACTCTAGCAAGCTGCCCTCTGACCCCCACATGCATGCTGAAGCATGCATATACCTGCACACAAAATAAATAATTGTAGTTAAAAATATTTATTGTACAGCTGCTGTTGGAGACTTGAGAAGAGTTTTGTTAAATTGGTATACTTTTTGATCATGGTGGATTAATGCCAAAATGCTGACAGAGTCACTCTCTGTTTGTAGCCATGGGTAGGGTTTCCCTCTGGCACTGTGAAGCTCTTAATAGAAGATTCTTATCTGTGGTCTTGAATCCCTGAAAACTTTTGGTGGCACAGCCCTCAGAGTGCCCCACTGATGAGTCTCCAGCTTCAGTGGGGGTCTGCGCATGGGCAGCTGCTGGCTGCCTTGGGGAGGGGGCTGCGGACATTAAGGGGGCATAGAAAGGGAAAGGTCCTCACCCTGGGATCTAGTTTGCAGTCTCTACTGGCCCAGAGTGAAGAAACTTCCCCACTACTGAGAAAGCCAAAGCTGCCTGGAGAGGTACTGCATGCTTTCCTAAAGACGGCTTCCATAAGCCTGTGCACTGCGACCCACTAGCTGTGCTTGCTCAGGGCCAGAGTACTGACAACCATGCCTGAACCCAAGCAACAAACTTCCTGCAAGAAGCTCCTTAAGATAAGAAAAATACAGGGCCAAAGGTAGCTTAGCTGTAGAGTGCTTGCCTCTACAGTGGTGGTGGTGGCGCACAAAAGCCCTGGGCTCCATCCCCAGCATTCAATAAACCTATAATTCCTGCACTCAGGCAGCCGAGGCAGTTTTAGATCATCTTCAGCTTTATCAAGAGTTCAAGGCCAGCCTGGAGTACAAGTGTTTGTCTCCAACAAGGTAGGGGTGTGTGTAGGTGTGTGTGTGTGTGTGTGTGTGTGTGTGTGTGTGTGTGTGTGTCCTCATGTGCACTGAGTGCTGGAGAAAGAGCTCAGGGGTTCAGAGCACTGGCTGCTCTTCCAGAGGACCTTGGTTCAATTCCCAACACACACGATAGCTCACAAACATCCGTAACTCCGGTTTCAGGGGACCTGTTGTCCTCTTTTGGCCTCTGTAGGCCCTACATACACGGTACACACACATGCAGGCAGGCAAAACACTCACACATATAAAATAAAAAGTAAATTTAAAAGGGAAAATAGCTTGTATTTTGTACTTAATTTTAAAATTTTTGCTTAATCTTTAAACTTTGTTATAAATTATGTCCTTTGAACAGTGCAATTTCACACACAATTTTCTCTCTGTAGCCACTGTTAAGACACAGCACTCAGGAGGCAGAGGCAGGTGGATCCCTAAGTTCAAGGCCAGCCTGGTCTACAGAGCGAGTTCCAGGACAGCCAGGGCTACACAGAGAAAACCATCAAACAAATGACACCTAGGGCAACTTTGTCCTGATAAGCCCCACCCATATTTTGGGTGAGTAATTTCCTTCTTTGTAAGCATCTCTCTTCTCTTCTCTTCTCTTCTCTTCTCTTCTCTTCTCTTCTCTTCTCTTCTCTTCTCTCTCTCTCTCTCTCTCTCTCTCTCTCTCTCTCTCTCTCTCTCTCTCTCTCTCTCTCTCTCTCTCTGAACAGCCATGCTTACATCTGAGACAGGCTCCTCTCTTTTCTCCTTAAGCTTGATAGTGTAGTTAGTCAAGGATCAGGCTTCCCCTGAGTGAGTACCATTAACGAAGTTGCCACCTCTTTGTTTAAAAACAAAAAACCTCAGAGGTGAAAGGTCAACAAGCTCAGACTGCTGCTGGTGGTGTTGGGCTTGTGCCCCTTGTCACCATGGCAGCGCCACTGTGACGGGCACTAAGGATGTGTGTCCAAGTGGCTGCTTTTGTATGGACAACACTCAGTAGGCTTTCTTTGGTTCCCTCCCCAGGAAGAGGCCCTTTCTACTGCAGGCTTCCTACACAGAAAGGAGACTGGAGGTCAAGTCAGCTGGAAGAGGGACTTGTAGGATGACACATGGCTCCTCTGGGAGCTGTCACAGATCTTTGAAAGCCCTCACTCTCACTATGAGGACCAGGGGAGGTAGAGGCCGGCAGAGCTGCAGTACCCACCAGGAGTCAGCACCAGGGACCACATTCCCTTCTGTCTTCATGCTTTTCTCCTTCAAGTATCTCACCTGGAAGAGAAAATTAAAACAGCATCCACTGGGAGCCTTTATCTACCCCTCAGGCATCAGGAGCCACCCAGGAGGAACCAAGGGAGCCTCAGGGAAGAGGCTCGCCCTGGAAGCACCCACCAGAAAACCAGGGGGGGGGGGGATGGAGGGTGGTGGTGGCTTTTCGGCTGACTTCCTTAGTGATATCTCAGGAAGCCACCAGCGGACAGTCCCCCCCGGGCCACCTCCCCCCTCCCTCCGTCATCTCTTCTTAAATAACTAACTCAGATGTTGGTGGACTAAAGGCAGGCCCCACTTCGCTGTGATTTCCCTGTTCGCAGACTTCTGCCGCCCTTGCTGTTTATCCAATTGTAGGAGATCAATCTACTTGGTTTGGAAATGCTGGCTGATAACCAAGGTCTGGCTGGGATGCCACCCAGGCAGGGATGAGCCCTCTCGGTGGTTCCACTCATCATGCCTTGTCACTTTTCAAAACACTCATGGCCGTGCTTATTTAAGTCAGGCTTTGTGCTGGCCAGCTAAATGGGCTCACTCGAGGAATGAAGACCCACCCACTCGGCTCCCGTGGCTTGTCAGTCACATCGTCCCTCAATCCACTCATTAGAAACAGGATCTTGGCCCAGGGCTGGGCGCCTGGGTCTGGTTCTACCTTTGTTACGCAGTAGAATCTGAGGCTCTGTCTGTGGTTTCTGAGAAGTTGTGGCTAGAGTTCTCCATCTCTGTGAAGTGGGTCAGTTAAGACCCTTCTAGAAGGCCACTCTGACACTGTCCCTCCTCCCGGTGCTACACAGATCCTGTCCACCTTATGCAGTCTCTGTGTACCCTGCTCTTCTCTCTGGTCCTTGGTATGTAGCTTGGGCTGGCCTCAAACTTGATTTGTAGCTAAAGAGGGCCCTGAACTCTTATACTCCTGCTTGGATCTCCTAACTGCCCCAAGCATTTCTGCATACGTTGGACTTTAACAGAAACCTACCTGCTGGACCAGGCAGTAGTGGTGCACACCTTTAACCCCAGACTTCAGAAGGCAAAGGCAGACAGATCTCTGTGAGTTTGAGATTAGCCTGGTCTAGAGAACAAGTCCAGGACAGCCAGGGCTACACAGAGAAACCTTGTCTTGAAAAATCAAACACCAGACTAAACCAAACAACCATAGCGCCGCCCCCTGCACCACCACCCCCCCCCCCCCCGCAGGCAACCTATGGGATCACATGAGATGGTTTCTGTGGCTTCAGTTCTAACCATCCTCAGCTGAATACCAGGTAATCCATGTGGAGCTAATTTTATTGACAGGAGAAAGGGCATAAGCCACACAGGGGCATTTTACCGAGCTTACACTCTGCCACGCCTCCATCCAGCAGCTGTGGGCCCTTCTGAGTGCTGTGCACATGACACCCAGCCACTATGAAGGGTTGAGGTGTGAAATGGCCCTGCAGCCTGACATGTCTAAACACTGGGACCCCAGCAGGTGCTGTTGTTCCCGGAGGCTGTGAGCCTGTGGGGATGGATTTCAGGGTTCCCACCCCACTTCCTCTTCCAGCAGAGCTCTCCATTTTCTGGTCTTGCTTGGTCCCAGCTGAGTGCTCCCACCACCAGGATCTCCGCCTTGCATTGACGGGTTTGGCCTCACAAACCCAGAACCACAACAAATTCTTCCTGCCTCGAGCTCCTTCTATCTTGGTAAAGAGAGAAGAAACGAACAGCTGTAATAATAGGACCCTTGTGTGTTGTTTTACATCCATGTTCTCTCTCCTTTCAGACCCCAGCAAGCCTGAAGGAGGCACTCTATTGCCCCCCGCCCCCCCCCCGTATTATAGACGAGGAATATAGACTTAGGCCAGACTCAGTTTCCCCAAACATCTTCTGTTGGGCAGTGGTAGGGCCGGGATTTGAATCCACGGCGTCCTGACCCCTGCATCCTTCACATAGCCTCTGGGAATGTTAATCGATCGATTCTATCTGCGCATGTCCCAGGTCTGCTCCAAAGGCAGGTTCTTTTCAGTGGTCCTGGCTGTCCGGTGGGGTGCAGTGCATGCAGAAGATGGTTAAACACAGGCTAGCTGGACAGCTAAACAAAAGCACTGAGGCGTTCGTCATCTACTCAGAGCTTGGCTTCAAAGGAAGAAAGCTTTAGAAAAAGCAAGACGTCAACCACTTAAACTTCTCTCCCTGCCTGGCTGGGCCTCTACAGAGCACTTCCTTGTCTTTTACGGGGGGGGGGGGGGGCAGGGTGGGGGTGGGGTGCAGCGGGGCAGCGGTCAGGTGAGGGGACAAGGGAGGAGATGAAGACATCGCAGATGGGGAAGGCCCCTCTGAACTCCTCTCGGGGAGGTGTGCAAGACGGATCCAGGGCTCTGCCAGCCTGTCTGGGTTCGTGTTTATAGGCTGAGCTGTTCCTCAGTGATTTATCGTGCTATCTGCAAACTCATTTTTCCTCCTTGGCCCGCAGAAGAGCCTCTGAATTCCCAAACACATTTGCACCCTTAAAACTAACACATTCAGTCTTGTTGCTGCTGGTGTCTGCAAGCAGGCCCAGGCTCGGCTATTTTTGGGCTTGTTTCCAGGAAAATAATTTACTTTTCGTTGTGCGGTCTGTCAAGCTCAACGGAGTGATTTTGATTTTTTTTTTCTTTTTTTCTTTTTTTTTTCCCCTGTGAGGCTGGACAAGTAAATCCTAAAAAAGCTGAGAATGAGGATTTAAAACCTTGCCTGTAGAGATGGCCCAAGGCTGGGCTTATCTGATCCGCTAAAATAAAGAGAAGCTCCCAGATCTGCCTTCAGCTCGGCCTGCTATGATCCTCAGCAGTCAGGACCATGGCGGTGACAACAATCACCGACCTATCAATGTCACCCGTGGGGCTGGGGCTGCCACTCAGGTGGTACACGTGAGGCTGGGCATAGAGGCACATGCCTCCTCTTATTCTGGAGGTAGAGGCAGGGGGATCAGAAGTTTAAGGTTGTTCTTGGCTACACAGCAAGTCTGAAGCCAGCCTGGCCTACACGAGACCCTGTTCCAATCAATCGATTGATTTTTTTTTTTTTTAAATCAGGTTCAGCTTTTTATTGGACTTTCTTTTCCTCAGCTGGGGCAGCAGCGGTGGCTGGGGCAGGATCTCCTGCAGATGAGGGTTCCAGTGTTGACACTGGCCAGGGCCTCTGCAAACAAGCCAGGCCAGAAAGGTTCAACGACGCCGGCTGCTTTAATGAGGGCATCGATCTTATCCTCGGTGACTGTCACCTCGTGGTCGTCGTGAAGAATGAGGGTGAGGTAGATGCAGGCAAGCTCGGAGGCGCAGGCCATGTTGTGCTGACGCAGTACTAGTCGCGTGATGAAGTGAGGGTCTCACCCCAACGCGGACTTGGCTTCCTCGGAAGGACCCCCAGCACCTTGGCGGCAGCTGAGGAAAAAGCCAATCGATCAATTCTTAAAAAGAAAAGAATATCCTTGGAGGGCTAAAAATAGCTCCCTTCCAGCATCAGAAATTCACATAGTCTGCAGCTGGGTGGAGCCAGATTTAACTGTGAGGGTCGCTTCACACGCTCTGCTCAGTTTCCCCACAGGAAGAGCGGGAAAGATAAAATGGGCTCCTATAGAGGCTCATGGGTAACGTGAAGGCTTTGGGTGTGCGCGCCGACGCGTGGAAGGCAGATAGCAAGGCTAACGCTCCAGCAGCCACTTTGGGCCATGAGGCAAACTTGAGTTTGTCAACGGAAAGAAACAGAAAGCTCCAGGACCTTGAAGGTGCTTGGTGGAGGATGGGGGGTGCGGGTGGGGGTGGGGTGGGGAGACATTCAGATGGTTAAGTGCAAGGGCTTGAGGCCCAACTGTGTCTGAAGAACAAAACAGCAGCATAGCTGCCAGGGGGTTCTGGGTGTGGCAGGGCTTCAAGATGCTGCCAGGCCTACACTCTTTAAGGACATGGGAGGTCCCGGAGGGCTGAGGCAGACGACCACATTGTGTCTTCTGCTACAAGAGCCACCTCGGGCTTTGTGGTGAGCAAGGGAGGTGCGTGTCTCTCTCCTGGTGTTGGTGGCTTGGCTTGGGTTAAGGTAGAGGCAGGGCAGCGGTGGGTGGTGGGGTGGGGCGGGGTGGAGGGGGCATGGGGTGTGTGGGGGAAGGAGTTTGTCTGGTATCATGTGACACACTTTCTCCAATCTGAAGCCCTCTTTTGGGTTTCCACACCCCTCCACCAGGGGCCACAGTTCCTCGGCCTCTCCCCCCTCCCCTCCCCCAATCACAAAGCTGCTGAAGTGAACTCCTTGGTGAATTTAGCTTGAGGACAAGGAGGGTAAATTTCGTGGATAGCTTGGAGGAGTGAGCTGCTGCCTGTGGCCACAAGCCCTGTTCCTCTGTGTTGACTGGCCCTCACCCTATGGCCACTTTGGCTCCCGGGCTATGTTGTTTGGCTTTTCTTGATCAGAGGCTGTTGTAGGGTGGGGTTACCCTGTCTACCCTGTACCAGCTGGGATGCCTGCCACTCGCATGCCCTTAATCACAGGCTTGTCATAGATGGGACCCTTGATCGGGGTCTGATGGCACAGACCTGTTACTTCAGTTACTTGGGAAGCTGAGGCAGGAGGATGGCAAGTCCAAGGCCAGTGTGGCCAACTTCTTTAGACTCTGTCTCAAAAATAAAAAGTAAAAAGAGGGCTGGGGATGTAGCTCAGTGGTAGAGTACTTGCCTAGCAAATGTAAGGTCTTGAGTTCAATCCTTAGTACAGAAAAAAATAAAAATAAATCCAAGCTACTTCCTGGAGCCTATGAATTGGCACTGGGCAGCAAAACACCTGTGCCAGACCGCAACACTTCTGCGAGGGATGATAGGGAGCCTTTTTCCCTCAGTATCCAGCCTCTACACACAGGCTCTACTTGTGAGTAGAAGATTCTAGAAACAGAAGTAAAGAAGAGGCCATTCACCTTTCTGTTCTTTGGAAGAGAAAAGACAACACTCATGGCCATTTTCTCATTTGCACCCCCAAACCAGCTTGCTTCCTGGTTTGCCTGCCACAAAGAAACTTCCAGAACACATGTATACTCAGGCTTCTCAAAATGAAGGGTGTGTTCCAAAACACAATACCTGCAGCATGTGTGTAGCATGCCCTGTGCAGCCCCACCTCACTCCTGCAGACCCTGTGCAGCCCCACCTCACTCCTGCAGACCCTGTGCAGCCCACCTCACTCCTGCAGATCCTGTGCCTCCTCACCTCACTCCTGCAGGCCCTGTGCCTCCCCACCTCACTCCTGCAGATCCTGTGCCTCCCCACCTCACTCCTGCAGGCCCTGTGCAGCCCACCTCACTCCTGCAGATCCTGTGCCTCCTCACCTCACTCCTGCAGGCCCTGTGCCTCCCCACCTCACTCCTGCAGATCCTGTGCCTCCCCACCTCACTCCTGCAGATCCTGTGCCTCCTCACCTCACTCCTGCAGGCCCTGTGCAGCCCCACCTCACTCCTGCAGGCCCTGTGCCTCCTCACCTCACTCCTGCAGGCCCTGTGCCTCCCCACCTCACTCCTGCAGGCCCTGTGCCTCCCCACCTCACTCCTGCAGATCCTGTGCCTCCCCACCTCACTCCTGCAGATCCTGTGCCTCCTCACCTCACTCCTGCAGGCCCTGTGCCTCCTCACCTCACTCCTGCAGATCCTGTGCCTCCCCACCTCACTCCTGCAGTTCCTGTGCCTCCCCACCTCACTCCTGCAGATCCTGTGCCTCCCCACCTCACTCCTGCAGGCCCTGTGCCTCCCCACCTCACTCCTGCAGGCCCTGTGCCTCCTCACCTCACTCCTGCAGGCCCTGTGCCTCCCCACCTCACTCCTGCAGGCCCTGTGCCTCCCCACCTCACTCCTGCAGGCCCTGTGCCTCCCCACCTCACTCCTGCAGGCCCTGTGCCTCCTCACCTCACTCCTGCAGGCCCTGTGCCTCCCCACCTCACTCCTGCAGGCCCTGTGCAGCCCACCTCACTCCTGCAGATCCTGTGCCTCCTCACCTCACTCCTGCAGATCCTGTGCCTCCTCACCTCACTCCTGCAGGCCCTGTGCCTCCCCACCTCACTCCTGCAGGCCCTGTGCAGCCCACCTCACTCCTGCAGATCCTGTGCCTCCTCACCTCACTCCTGCAGGCCCTGTGCCTCCTCACCTCACTCCTGCAGATCCTGTGCCTCCCCACCTCACTCCTGCAGATCCTGTGCCTCCTCACCTCACTCCTGCAGGCCCTGTGCCTCCCCACCTCACTCCTGCAGGCCCTGTGCAGCCCCACCTCACTCCTGCAGATCCTGTGCCTCCTCACCTCACTCCTGCAGATCCTGTGCCTCCCCACCTCACTCCTGCAGATCCTGTGCCTCCTCACCTCACTCCTGCAGGCCCTGTGCCTCCCCACCTCACTCCTGCAGGCCCTGTGCCTCCCCACCTCACTCCTGCAGGCCCTGTGCAGCCCCACCTCACTCCTGCAGACCCTGTGCAGCCCACCTCACTCCTGCAGGCCCTGTGCAGCCCACCTCACTCCTGCAGGCCCTGTGCCGCCCACCTCACTCCTGCAGGCCCTGTGCAGCCCACCTCACTCCTGCAGGCCTTGTGCAGCCCACCTCACTCCTGCAGATCCTGTGCCTCCTCACCTCACTCCTGCAGGCCCTGTGCAGCCCCACCTCACTCCTGCAGGCCCTGTGCAGCCCCACCTCACTCCTGCAGGCCCTGTGCCTCCCCACCTCACTCCTGCAGGCCCTGTGCCTCCCCACCTCACTCCTGCAGGCCCTGTGCTGCCCCACCTCACTCCTGCAGGCCCTGTGTTGCCCCACCTCACTCCTGCTCGCCTAGTACTTGAAAACATGCACACATGGCCTTGCTCAGTAGCCCCCTGCTGAATTCTGTACCTGCGGCTTTGGTAGCTGTAGACAACCCTGGGGCTGGAGCAGGATGCTGATGGTCTTAGCATCCCTGAGACTGCCTGGGGTTCTCAGGTACTCAGAGAGGCATTTGCCTTTTGTGGGTTTGCAGGCAGGTAAAGCCATGGGGTAGCTTATTTACCTTTTTCTACATTTCTCTCAATTTTCCCAATCTGTTTCCATAGCAACCCTAATAGGGATTGGGTTGCTAGATAAGTATTCGTTTCTATAGAAACAATTTGTTCTATAAGAGAAAAAAATTTACTTGGTTGTACATAAAATCTAATGTTAAGATTTGGGTTTTTTTTTCCTTTGTTTTGTTTTGTTTTGTTTTTTGAAAAAAGTTTGTTGGAGTATTTTTCAAGCCACCTGCAGATGGATGTGGTATCTTCAGACACAAAATCCATCCTGGTGTTCTACAGGTGCCAGATGGAGGGGGCAGGGCCTCAGCCCCTTGGCATCTTTACCAAAGATTGTACAGTTTTACATTAGAATGAAAGTGTGGACCACTCACATGCTTGGCTACAAGGGTCACAACCCGGTGACCTTGACTTCTGGGCTTAATTGGCATAGAAACTTGCTGCCTTGAGCTTCTTTTAAGAACTCTGAGGAGTTTAGAAGAGAATGAGTTAGCTGGTTTGTCACAAACAGAACAAACCCAACTCAAAACTGGGCAAGCTCCAACCGAGCAATAAGCCCTAAGCCGGCAAGAATTGGCCATTAGGGCTTGGGTTTTAGGGTATTGGCGGCTTCAGGAAAGGCTGGATCCAGGAGCAGCTATGCTGACCCAGTCCTTCTTTCAAGAATACTTTGTATCAGGTTGATGTCACTCTCAGGCAGGCTCTCTGGAGGCTCCAGGTTGTACAGACATCTCTCTCTCTCTCTCTCTCTCTCTCTCTCTCTCTCTCTCTCTCTCTCTCTCTCTCTTCTTTCACATTAATTTATTTATGATGTATACAGTGTTCTACCTGCATGTAACACCTGCATGCCAGAAGAGGGCACCAGATCTCATTAAGTATGGTCATGAGCCATCATGTGGTTGCTGGGAATTGAACTCATGACCATTGAAAAGCAGGCAGTGCTCTTAACCTCTGAGCCACCTCTCTAGCCCCAGCCATGTTTCCTGCTGCTTCAGGTCAGACTCTCTAGGGGTGTAGGAGCCTGTGTGATAGTTTGTGTCAGAATCTGGAAAGCCAGGATAATGGGCCCGTAGGTGTGTCAGCCCTGGGAAGGCAGGCAGGCACCTTGATTACTTTAATAGATGTGGGGGACACGCCCACACTGCCTCCTGAGCTGTACCAGCCTTCCTCACTCTCTGTTTGTGATGGTGGATGTGATGTGGCCAGCTGCTACAAGTTCCTCTTCCCCACGATGGACTGCATGGTGTGAACTGTGAGCCAGAACAAACACTTCCTCACGTTTGTCAGGTCTCCTGGCAACAGTGAAGCCACTGAGGCAATTCTGGGAAAAAGTCCTGGAAATGACAGAAGCAAATTAAAGGGGGGAAGGGCTTGTTTTGGGTCACAGTTTCAGGGGCCACAGCCCTCACGGTGGGAAGGGTGTGGCAGCTTGGATGCCTGCAGCAAGTGGTAGAGACATCTCCATTTTTGGCAGATGGGGAAGCAGAGAGCCTAGGCATGTCAGGGCCTGCTCCCAGCTACCTGCTTCTCCTGTAACATCCTAAAGGTTCCCTCTACTCCTCCAACAAGGCCACCAGCTGGGGACCAAGTGTTCGAGCACATAGCGGAGAACTTTCAAGTTCAAGCCCAACAAACTGGCTAACGACTTGGGTCACATGTCCATCCATGAGGCCTGGGAGGGACGAATGAATGAGCTGACTGGCCAGGCCCAGGTGCTTCCCTGTGGGTCAGAGGTGAGATCAACACTTATTGACCCACCCTGAGGACAGACAGGAGGCAGAGGAGAGCCCCGAATAGAAGCTAGCACAGAAGAGGGTGATGTGGTTCCAGGCACTGTGAGGAACCCCTTGGGTCACATTCAGTTGGGTGGGGCCTGGGGAGATGGCTCAGCCAGGAAAGTGCTTGCTGTTTTGGCACAAGTCAGAGCCCCAGAATCCACATTTAAACAAGCCAGGAGTGGTGCCTCACACTTGTGATCCTGGCTGGGGCAGTAGACACAGCGATCCCTGGCCAGCAAGCCTAGCTTACTTGGTGAGCTCTGGGCCAGTGAGAGAAACCCTGTCTCAAAAACCAAAAACCAAAACCAAGAACGTATCAAGGTGGATAGTGCCTGGGGATCTCACACACACACACACACACACACACACACACACACACACACACACACGAGGCTATCTCCTGCTCTAGCTCCCAGGCTTGCTTTCCCAATCTCCTCTTTTGCTAATTAACCTCCCACCAGCACTGCCTCCCCGACATCCTTTAAACAGGACTTTTTCCCCCCCTTCATCTGAAGGGAGTTTGGGGGAAAAAAGCAGAATTCATTTGCATGTCACCTAAAGTACTCCTGCTGCTGCCTCTTATCGTCTTTTCAGAGCATAGCTGTGTAATTACAGCCACCTTCGGCCTCACGGTTTGTCTTATGAAAAGGTTATGATAAATGGGGACCCAAAAAAAAAATCACTGGGAGACACAGCCAAGGTCTCCTTCACAATTGTCCTTTCAGCCCGAAGTTCGGAGAAGCGTCAAACGAACCGCCTCAGATGTGTGTGTATGCATGTATTATATATGTCTATGTTTTATATATGTGTATGTATTTTTGGTAAAATTCTCCAAGATGATGGAAGGTGTGAAGGGCTTCAGGGGATGTTGGTGTGTGGCCAGTAATTTAAATTAGCAGGGCTTATTAAGATCTTGAAATAGGATTGTTAAAATTCAGCATTTTGGTTTGAATTCAGGTTTTGCTACGGGGGCTTCTGGGTTTTTAAAACCGCCTCGTTTTCCTTGCCATTAGCTTGCAAAGATATTTTAAAAGTCTTACCCTGTCCTTAGAAATCTTCTTTCCTTGTTAATAAGCTGAGCTAATGGTTTTTTTGCAGAAATCGCTTCCGCCTCACCCTTGTCCTTCAGGGTGGGCACTGTCGTCTTGGCGCTCAGAGGGGATTGCTGGGTAATGTCAACAGGGACTGTGTGCTCCTGGGATGACCCCCGTGCTCCCAGGAGCCCTTTGGTGTACAAAGAGTGGGCTGTCCCCCAATGAGTGAGGGGTGTTGGCAGGCCGGCCACAGTCAGGGTGTCTGCACATGCGTGAACATGAGGGGGTGGAGGGCACTGAGCTCTGCTGTTCTGTGTGTCCCTGACAGCCCTGGGAATGAAGGTGACATTTGGCCGAGGGCCAGAGCTGACCTGGTTGTCCTCCCACAGGTGTGACCAGGGCTGCAGTGTGGCATTTCCTTGACTTGGTCAAGAGTCATAACACCTGGGCATCATCACTCTTGTGATGATGAGGCCCAGGACTTGACATTTTAAGTGTTTTTTTTTGTTTTTGTTTTTGTTTGTTTTTTTGTTTTTGTTTTTTAAGGAGACCTCTCTCTAAATGCATTTGTAATGGAAGACGACCTTGAACTTCTGACCCTCCTTCCCCCACATCCTGAGTTCTGAGATTACAGGCTTGCACCACTGTGCTGGGGGTGGAACCCAGGGCTTAGGGTGTGTTGGGCAAGCATTCTACCAACTGACTCACAACCCCAGCCTGGAGGCGACTTGTCATATGTAACCAAGTCCCGAAGTGGACCCATACTGCCGCACTTTCAGTGGAGTGTGTAGGCAGCCTTCTTCGTTTTGCCTCTGTGGGGAGGGGTTTTCTGGGCAGGGGTTCACGGGGTCTCCCTCTTGGACTTTCAAGCAGTTTTGGAAAGGACGCCCCATGAGAAGAGTGTAACCCAAACATCAGGTACCTGACCTCCCCCCATCCTCCCCTCAGCTCTGATGGTACTCTATAGCCTTGAGAAGGATCAGGCTGAGGGGAGGCAGCAGACAGGCAGGGTCAAGTTTGAGAGCAGGAAAGGCAGCCTCTGGGTTTTTAGATGCTCCTGTCTGTCCCACCCCTGGGAGTGAGGGAGTGGCCTCTGTGGTGTCATTATTGACTGAGCCCCAAAGGCAGTTGTATTTCTCTTACCACGCCCTTGTACCTGAGTTTCCAGATAAGAAGTGGTCATGCTAAGGTGTGCCTCATTTGGTGGAGTGCTTGTCTAGCTTGTATGAGGAAGCCCCAGGTTCCTCCATCTTTAGTACCACATAAACCAGGTATGGGGTGAACACCTGTAACCCCAACACGGGAGAGGTGGAGGCAGGAGGATCAGACGTTTAAGGCCATTCTTGGCTGTATAGTGTGTTTGTGGCCAGCCTGGGCTACATGAGACTCGGCCTCAGTGCAAGACACCACTCTGAAGCATTTCATCCCATGTTGCTGTCAGATACAGAGTCAGAGGGAGAAGGAAGCAAGTAGCTTTGAGCTCCGGAGATCTGCAGAACAACTAGTCAGTAGCAGGCAGCTACTGCTGTGTAACAAATAGCCCCAGACCTAGCAACTTCAAACAGTTACCTTTCACAACATCGACTGGCTACATGAAACCATAACGTTATGATGGAAATCTCAAATATACATAGCATTCATGTTTTAGGAAAATCAGCTCTATAGGGCATTTTAAAAGATGGAGAACTAGAACAAAATAGCATTTTTCATGTTTCCTCTTGAGTTGGTGGGTGAGCCAGGCAGTCACTGTCTACTTCAGCTGCTCTTGTTTATGGTCAGCTGCAGGCCCTCGAGGGACTGGGGACCCAATGAGGCTGCAGCTGGGTGGGATTGACTTTCCTTCACATCTCTATATTCCTCACAGTGGCTGAGAAGACCTAGTGTCCCTTCCACACTGTCTACACCATACCAGCTCACATAGGCCTGGCATGGCATCAGCATCCCATCTCTCTGACGAGACTTGACATAATCAATTTGTACAGAATGGGGGTTTGCTTGGCTTACACTTGTGCCTGGCAGGTGGGGGACCAGTTGCTTGGGTCTCTGATACGAGGACAGGGAGTCTGAGGCAAGCCACCTGCTTCTTTCAGGGCCAGTGCCTTAGTCGCTGTCGTCACCACTATGGTCATTACCTAAGAGGGGCAGCTTGAGGGCAGGAAGGTTGCTCTGGGCTCAGTTTTATCATGGTGGCTGGAGTGTGTGGAGGAAGAGAACCATTCACTTCAAGATGGACAGGAAGCAACAAGAAAGGGGAATAGAGTGAGGGGCCAGGGCAGGATATGGCCTTAAGCCAGACCCTGTGACCAGCTTCCTCCAATGAGGCCCTTCTCCTACCTTCTACCTCCTGTCAATCATGCTGTCATTTTCTGAACCCACCAAGGGTTGTCCACTGATAAGAAGAGGTCCTCATGCTCTCAGAGGCCTCTCAGCATGGTCAGTTGATTCCCTCACAATGCTAGGACATGAGAGAGAGAGAGAGAGAGAGAGAGAGAGAGAGACAGACAGACAGACAGACAGACAGAGAGGAGGATGACTTCATGGTCCCTTCCAAGGACAACATCAAGGACTAAGGCCCCTCCCTGTAATGACCCAAGCCTTCAACTCTCTGGGGGTATCCCACTCACACTGCTCTAGCCTTGTACAGTGGGGGAAGGGTGTAAGGGGTAGGGGTGTAGGGTGTAGGAAGTGGCAATGGGGCTCTCCATCAGGGCAGGGCCCACAGTGAAAATCATGGGCCACATAGCTCATGATAAAAAACAAACGAACAAACGAAAATACCCACAAAGAACAAACAAACAAAAACTGGAAAATGTTTTAAAGCACAACTAGGTGGGAAGAAGAGATCGGGTACAGGAAAGGGCAATAGTATTGTTTTTAAAGTTTATTTGTATTATCAGTATTATCTGTAGGCCCGGCTAGCAATCAATTAAGGCACAGACACTTATTATATTTTAAAATAGCCTTAGTTAACCTGGGGCAGGGCAGATATTAATCCTCTATACTACCTCCCATAGTGGGGCAGGCATGGGATCCCTGCCTCAATCCCATGCCTTCTGCTTCCAATAACTTCTATCAAGCTACCTCCCATCCATAATCCCAAATGCTTGCTCATGTTCTTCATCTGGGCTGGATTCTCCATCCACGCCGCGGGGCCATGTGCTTCTCCTCCAGCTAAGACATGGCGGCCTTCCTCCCTTCACTTCAGGTCTCCTTCTCCTGGTGGTGGTCCTTCTTTTTCCCAGAATTCCTCTCTCTCTCTCTAAGCCCCACCTATCTCCTCTGCTCTGCCCAGGTGGGATGGCTTTTTATTAAGCAAAAGGTGGGTCACAGACAGAAAGCAATAATTAACATCAAAATACATCAGACCATCCCCCAACACAATAGTGTGTGAGTGCGGTATGAATATAGGTATTAAAACATTCATGTTATAGCTCATTTAGCATATGTACTTAATAAATGAACATATTTATGGAGTATAGTATTTCAGTAATATAAAGGATTGTTAGTATCAAACCAGGATGAGTAAGCCTCACCGTGTGGTGTAAATCACACTTCCTCTTGAGTTTAGGAGCCTGCTTTGTTTTTCTGGCTGGTTTGACACATGCAAGGAATTGTGAAACATGAGGACCCATTGTGCTGGGACTTAGCCCTCCTAACCCCATGTGTGTGCATCCGTGTTTATGCAGAGACCAGAGGCCGATGCCAGGTCATCTGCCGTTGTTCTCTGTCTCCCATCGAACCTGGAGTTGGCCCATTCAGCGAGACTGGCCGGCCAGTCCCAGGCTTCTGATTCCTGAGTCCAGTTTGTCAACCGAGAACAGGCAGGACTCCGAGCCATTCACTCTCTTCCCAACTCATTCATGAGCCGTTTCTAGCTTTTGTGTAAGGCTCAGCGCTGGGGCTGTCAGATGCAACGACTTTGACGTTTCCCCTGCTTGGAGATCAGCGCCCACTCACCTTCTACCTCCAGATCATCCCTGCGTGGGAACTGTGAAAAGCTTTCGCCTACACTGCAGGGCTCTTGGCACCGTGGAGTCCGTGGAATGAGCCGGGAGCTGTTGTCCCCAGAGTCCTCGGGGGCAGTGACTTCACATCGCCATGGAGATGCGCTGTCTTGAAATATATACCACCCGCCACCCACGTTTGGGGAGGGAGGCGCGGGGCTACCGCTTTCCAAGTTAAAAGGGCCTGGCTAGAACTCAGAGGTCTGTGGTCCACTTGGCCCATGGACACAGCATCCCTTGAAAGCTGTTTTGATTGTCCCCGACTTAAGTAACAGTCTCACAGATTCATTTTTTGTTTGATTTTGATGGATGGAAAAGCTCATTGTAAACTCCCTCGTGGCAAGCAAACGGCAGGGTTTCTTCTCAGAATGCGCGGAAGAGGACCCTTAGTGGTGCTGCAGCGGAGCAGAAAGAGCCAAGCGCAAAGAACTACACATTTCCCTGGTATATAAACCCTTGCGTTGTGGCCGACTTCTTGCCCTGGCTGTCCCTCTGTGACTTAATAACCCGCCAAAAGCCATTGTGGTGGCTCATAGCTGTAATCTCAGTACTCCCTGGGGCTGAGGCAGGAGAATTGCCTCAAGTTTGAGGCCAGCCTGGGCTACATCTTGAGTTGAACTCTAACCTGACCTAAAGTGCAAGCCTTTGTCGAACCCCCGTCCCCCAATGTCTTGGTCACTTGCTTAGGCAGCTCTTTTCTCACTCTTGGACCCAGCTCCTGCCCACCCACTGGGCTGCCTGGGTTCACACCAGCTCCGCCCGTGACTTGTTGTCTCTGGCACCCTGGGTCAGCAGCTACCCTCCCATGGTTATTCCTAATTTGGCCAGTGGTGATGTGATAGCCCCGGCCTCTCCTAGAATGAGATATTTGGTGAGAGAGTGCATGGGCAGCACTTTGCATACAGCAAGTGCTCAGTAAATGGGAGCTCTTGCTCTGCTTGTAGCGTGTGTCGGCTGCTTGGCAGTGCATTCTCACAGTGGTCACCTGGTTCCGCTGGCCCCCAGCAGTGCCACCAGGCACCATGAGTGAACTCTTCCAGGGTTTCCCAGCTCCTTCCTTCACCCACCTCAAGCATCTCGGTATTCTCCCTGCTCCATCCAAACAGGTGGTGGTGGGGCACACTTTTAATACACTCATTTTACAGATGGGATGGTTAAGACCCAAGGAGGCTCAGTGTATGCTTGGGGTCCCACATAATCCCAGTAGTTTTTTTATTTTATTTAGTTTAAGATGGTAGTCTAATTGAGATTTGATTTACACACATCCCATTATTTTATTTTATTTTATTTTATTTTTTGAGACAGTTTACTATGTAGCCCTGACTGCCCTGGAACTCTCTCTGTAGACCAGGCCGGCCATTAATTCATAGTGATCTACCTGCCTCAGGAGCAAAGATGTGTGCCACCACTCCCAGCCATCTTGTGTTCTTTTAAGTTGTTTTAAATGATGCCGGAGATGGAACTCAGATAGAGGTGAAGGTCCTACCACTGGGCTACACCCACGCTCCCTTTACATTTTTTTTATATTACATTTATGTGCGTGCGTGTGCACTCACGCATGCTGGGCAAGCCAGTCCATTGTCTGCTTCCACCATGTGGGTCCTGGTGTTTGAACTCAAGGCATCAGGCTTGGTGACAGTCACCTTTACCCACTGACCCATCTCGATGGCCCCATACACATCTTCTGAAGGTGTGGCCCGGTATCTCTAGCTTACTGTGTTTTTCTTTTTCTTTTCTTTTTCTTTTTTCCCAAGGGATACTTTTCTTGGGTATTGTTTGATTTAAAAAAAATTATTTTATTTTTGTACAACCTACTGAGTTTTTAAACTGTCACCGCTCTATGAGTTTAGGACATTTTCATAAGTCCCTCCCCCCCCCCAAAAAAAATCCAGACGCTGTTTCTCCTCCTCAGAGGAGACTCTCCTCAGCCCTGCCTTCTATCCCCATGTGACATGAATAGACTCGTAGCTGCTGTGCCATGGAAACCTCATCCAAGTCCACAGGAGGTTGGTTTAGTGTGAGTCTAGTGAGCCACTCACCACGCACGTCAACCCTTGTGACAGCAAATACTTTTATTATTTCACAAGGTCTGGTGTAGCCGGGGTTGACCTTGAACTTCTGATCTTCTAGCTTCTGCCTCTGTAGTGCTGTGCTTACAGGCGTTCATGGCCACACCTGGATTTACTTGGTGCTGGATGCAGGGGTGGGGTGGGGCGGTGGGGGTGGTGGGGGTAGTGGGGAGTTGGGGAGGTGGGGAGAGGCGGCGCACAGTCCACTAACAGCATCCCCAGCGCAGCCATCCTCACTGTGCTCTGTCACCTGTTTTCACGCTTGCCCCTTCTTGGTTTGGGGGCAAGGCAACAGAGCAGAATGTGAGTGTGTGTTTGAGTGCAGACTTGTACACACAAGTGTGGGTGCCCAGAGGAGGCAGGAAGGAGGTCTCAGATGCCCTGGAGCTGGAGTTACAGGCAGCTTGGAAACTGAACTTGGGTCCTCTGCTAGGGCAGTCCCTGGCGTTGCTGTCTGACCAGGGGCATCTTCTACGGTGGGTGGGTGGGTTCATTTTCAGCCTCCGTCCCCCCTCATCCTCGAGCAGCTCCTGTGGCAGAGCTGAGTGTCCCCTGAGCTTAGGTGCCTGGGATGAAGGAACTTCGATCAGAACTGCCAATCAAAACAAACCCAACCCAGGAGCAGCTTGTTCAGCACTTACAAATCAGGTCTCAGTTTTATCCCTGGGGACAGTTAGTGACAGGGCAATCTGATCCAAGCATACTCTGTTTAGACACGTGGTGGTGGGGGGGGAGGGGACAGGATTGCTTTTCAGCTGTCAAAGTAGGCAAATTGCAGGCTACCCTTCTGCCTTCCATAATTTGTTCAGTGGTGCTAGGTGTGATTGGGCAAAAATCACATCTCTTCAGAATCCAGGATCTTCTGTTTCTAAGGTGTGGGTGACCTTGAGTCTCCTTCATGCTTTTTTCTTTTTTCCTCCCTGCTGCAATCCAGTTGGCATTCTGGAAAGAATTTTAGCGTCATTCCAGCCAATTCCATGGCTGTACTACAAGCCAGGGCAACCGGGCCTTCTGGGAGCCTCATCCCCACCCCAGCCCTAGAGGCACATATTCAGACTTAAAGGGCAGTTTCTGACCTTGTCCACAAAGGAAGATATTCCACTCCTTGGTGGACCACAGGGGCTCTGCTGTAGAAGGAAGTCAATAGATTTTTTATGAAATTATCGAACTTTGAAGCTGGGAAGGGAAGTCCTCAGAGCGTAAAGGGCTGGGCCTGCGTTAAAGAGGCTGCAAGGTCAGATGCCTGAGCGTGGAGGTTATGGAAAGTTAAAACGTTGCAGACCAGAGCCGAATTATCTTGGGCTAATTTTAGTCCTCTTGAAAGCCATTCATTGTCTTCTCCGTGTCTGATCTAACATCCGTGTGACTGTCAGAGCTTTTAAAGTGTATTCTTAGGGGCTGGGGGGATGGCTGGGGAGTGGGGTAAGAATGCTTGCTGTGTACGGAAAGGTGTGCATTGCCAGGTGAAGACTGGCGGCTCACTGGGCAGAGAGCCAAGCTGAGACCCTGCCTCAAGGCAGTAAGGTATGTGGTGATAAAAGAAGGACTCCTGATGTCTTCCTCTGGCCTCTACATGTGTGCGCACAAGCACATGCATGTCCATATTCACTTCCATCACACACACACACACACACACACACACACACACACACACACACTGCATCTTAACTAACTACTGGCACCCACCAACTTAAAAGCTAAGGATGATCAGACGGCACCTGAAACCTAGAACAGGGCTTTAGAGGTAACCTACCTCCCTGAGGTTCCCAGCAATATGTTTGGTAAACGCTTTGATTTATGACTTTGCTATATAACTAATAAAAATCTCACACAACCACTTACGCAGTGGGACTTGGGACTTGAAGCAACCTGTATTGTGTTTATAAGCCTTTTGTATTTGGCTCCAGAGTCAAATACCTCTTATTCCCTTTGAGCCAAGAGCTGCATTTTCTGTTGAACGGAAGTTGAGTGTTTGGTGTGTGTGTGCTCGTGAATGACCCGGACTTCCCCCTTGCAAGGGGGCTGGGGAGATTATTGACAGTGGCAACCACGTACTGCTGGGCAGGTCATCTTTCAGGGACCCCTGTGCCATCTCTGTGATTGGCAGGTGTCAGCTTTGATTCTGCATGGCTAAAAGGGACTAATAATCTGCCTTGGCTGCTGTTGTAGAGCATGGCTTGGTGAGTCATATGGCCGCCATCTTTATCAGCACAGCTGTCCCTGCTTACAAAGGCCCATCAAGGGTGTGGTGGGCCACAGCTATGGGTCCCAGCAGTTGGGAAGCAGAGGCAGGCAGAGCTCTGTGAATTGGAATAGGCCTGGTCTATAGAGCAAATTCCAGGACAGCCATGGCTACATAGAGAAACCCCGTCTTTGAAAAAAAAAAAGTGTTCCTTCTAGGCTGTTTGAGGACTGTTAATATTGTCACATAGAAGGACAGCGTGGGGAGGGTCACTGGGCCCTCCTATGAGATTCTAGCCATTTTGTATGCAATTCTTCCCTTACTGCTTATGCCTCAGGGTTCATGCTGTAGGGACAAGGTTGACAGAAGGGGCTTCATCCATGCAGCTACGGGGAAGCCATCAGCTGTACTGTGTGAAGATTTTCCAAATCCCTGCTTTGGGACCACCCAGGCTCACCCCAGGGTGAACTGTGGTGGCATTGACTCTGCTTTGTAGTTGGGACCTTAGGAGGAGGGGGGCAAACACTGTTTCTGTCTCTCCAGGGAAGGCATTCTCTCAGCAGCCAGAGAGCCCACTGGGAACTGCAGGACGGAGCCTGGCGCCTCTGCCTTCAACTTTGGGTCTGTCTCCTCGACTTTGCTCAGGCTCATAGGTGTCACACAGAGGTGTGGCCATTGCCAAGGGAATCTATCTCACCCAGCTCACCCCCCTCTCCTCCCGTGCCCCAGAGGTTGAAGTCAGAGAAGCAGGCCATTGTCTTTTGCCTGCAGTCCTTCTGGGTTCCAGGAGCAGCGGGACCTCACCAGACAGCACCCCAAGGCAGAACAGTTATTTCTGATGGAGGCTGCACCTTAAAAACAGGTCATCTTGAAGGACCCGGGTGGGGTCCCTTGTGATGACTACTTATTGATCCACCTGTGGTGGTGGTGGTGGTGGGGCAGATGATGGACAGACAGACCACAGAGCACCAGGGCTTCAGATTGGGGCAAACCTGACCCTGACTCAGCTCCTCCTCTACGTAACCATAGAGTTCATATCAGCACCTGCAAGACAAACAACTTGGGAGTCACTGGACCTGTTCCCTAAGGCACTGGCTGCATCTCTCTCTCTCTCTCTCTCTCTCTCTCTCTCTCTCTCTCTCTCTCTCCCAACTGATAGCTGTGTCTGGCTTATTGGGACTGCTGGAGCTGAGGCATTTGCCTTAAAACTCAGTTGTAGTATCTGGGTTGGGATACGTGTGTGTGTGTGTGTGTGTGTGTGTGTGTGTGTGTGTGTGTGTGTGTGCGCGTGTATGCATGTAGAGGTCGGAGGAGGCCAACCTTGAGTGTCTTTCCTTAGGAGATACTCACCTTGATGTTTTTTTTTAAAGGACAGGGTTTCCCTATGTAGCTTTGGCTATCCTGGACTTGCTTTGGCCACAAACTCACAGCCATCCACCTGCCTCTGCCTCATGAGTGCTGGGATTAAAGGTGTGCGCCACCATGCTCGGTACTCACCTTGAGCTTTGAGATAGGCTCTCTCACTGGAATCTGGGTTTTGCCAGGTAGGTTAGCCTAGCTGGTCAGTGAGCCTGAGAGTTCTAGCCATCCTGCCTCCCTACTGCAGGGGGTGCTGTTGCTGCCTCCTCCTCCTCTTCCTCCTCCTCCTCCTTCTTTTTCGTCTTTGAAGTCTTTTCTCCATATTGTCCTGGCTGTCCTGGAACTTTCTTTGTAGGCCAGGCTAGCCTTGAACTCACATCGATCCACCTGCCTCTGCCTCCTGAGTGCTGAGATTGCAGGTGCTGTGCCACCATGTGGGCTCATACCCAGCTCTTTATGTGGGATCTAGGGATAGGACTCAGGCCCTCATGCTTCGTGGCAAACACTTTCTCTCTCCCTTTTCTATTTCTTTTCATCTCCCCTCTCTTCTTCTCTCCTCTTCTTTTTTGTGGAGTTGGAGTTGGAACCTGGGGCATTGAGAATGCTGGATAAACACTCTACTATTGAACTGCATTTTCAACCACAGCCCTGGATAGTTCAGTGCTGTGCAGGACTGTCCTGAACACCTAAGCTGCTGAGTGGCATTTGGGGCCACTCCTCCACAATGAAGCACACCCCTCCTAAGATGACACCCCAATGTCTCAGACATCGCCAAGTCTAGAAAGTGTGCCACCTGCACTTAGAACTGGAGTGTTTGGGGAGGTGGAAAAGGTAGGAGGAAGCCATGGGGAAAGGAGAAACAGGAAGTCAGGAGAGACACAGGCAGAGGAAGGAGGGCAAGGCGGAGTGGACAGACTCAGGCAGGCTCTGGTCTCTGCTGCGGGAAGGACAGTAAGGCAGAGTGGATGGACTCAGGCAGGCTCTGGTCTCTGTGCTGCAGGAAGGAGGGCAAGGCGGAGTGGATGGACTCAGGCAGGCTCTGATCTCTGTGCTGCGGGAAGGACAGTAAGGCGGAGTGGATGGACTCAGGTAGGCTCTGGTCTCTGTGCTGCAGTGGCAAGGGGACCCTGGAACACCCACTTCTCCCCCTGTTTTCCTATCTGCAAACTGATCATCTGTCCTACAGCATGTACCATCAAGAGCAACTTGGCTGCCCTTTGTGACATAGAGTACATGGGTTGGTCTTGTCGGTGCTGCTCACTTGAGCTGTGGGTTAGCAATGTTACCTGGACCCAGTTCTGTCACTGCTGTATCCTTATGTGTTATCACGGAGGACTCCAGGGAGAGGCATCTTTGGACAGAGTTGAGACAAGGGTGGTGGTGTGAGCCCAGGTGCAGGTGACAGGGTTGTAGAAGATGACACTGCTTCTGACGACAGGCACCACCTGCCTTCCTACCTCCCGTACTGTCCCCAGTCCCCCTGCTGCCCCTTCTGGGAAGCACAAGCCCTGTGTGTGGCTCTGTCCACACACCAGCAGGTGATGCAGGGGTGTACGTCCACCCTCCAAGTCTAGACCAAGGGTCTTCACTTGTTCTGAGGCCTATCTGCCCTGCCCTCGTCCAGGTGGAAAAGCCTTTGGCATCTTGCACAGCCCTAGAGGTCTGGCCCAGCCCCTCGGGGCCACCAACCCACAGCAGTCACTCATACTGTCCCAGTCAACCCAGGTCTGCTCTTTGTCCCTGGCCACTACTGGTTAGGCTGAACCCTGTGGCCACTTTCACCTGTAGTCCAGCTGCCTCAGGGTCAGGGCCTGCTGGGAGACACAGAGTCTAAAGGAATGAAGTGGGGTTAGGGGACATAGGTGGACAAGGGATGCAGAGGCAGGCTAACTGAAATGGTGGCTTCTTATTCCCAGCAACTCCAACTCCTGTAGGGAGACATGGGGGTGAACATCTGCATGGGACCAGCACAGGGAAGCAGAGAGCCCAGGGGCCCCCATGAAATGCCCAAGCCTGCAACTGTATAGCAGATTCCCAGACATGGGCTTCTCCCATCCTGAATGTCTAATGTTGGAGTTTTCTCTGAAGCCTGGGTTTCTGTCGTTTCCCGTCTTTAATTCTGTTTTGTGCCAGGGAATGAACTCCACGGTCCCCTAGACAACCACTGACACCTCCATTACAGGAACACCGTGTCCCCTCGCATGGCATGACAGGACACATGGCTGGTTCTCGTCTGTGAACTCTTAGGACTTTGTTCAAAGTTTCAGCTACTTTTCTCTTCTACAGTTACCACCCCCTCCGCCCCCCAAAGTAGATCTGCCCTTCTAGAATGGGAGATGGGCAGGAGACTGGACGAGGGTAACATCGACTTTAATATTGTTAGGTGTGGTTGTGTGTGTGTGTGATAGATGAAGAGAGAGAGAGAGAGAGAGAGAGAGAGAGAGAGAGAGAGAGGGAGAGAGAGAGATAGGGAGATGAGGGTGAGAGCAAGTGTCTCATGGTGTACACGTGGAGGTCAGAAGACAACTTTGTGGACTTGTCTCCTTCCATCTTTGTGTGGGTCTGGGAATTGAACTCAGGTCACCAGGCTTGTATGGCAAGCACCTTTACCTACTGAGCCATCTTGCCTGCCCCTAGACTTATAAGTTGTCAAAAAGTGGTCTGGTAGGCCCTACGTGTTTTCAGAGTGAGAGTGAAGACTTGGTCTCTCAGTCTTCCAGGTGTGGCCCTCAGTGGACATTCAAGGACGCTTGGCTGAGGGCGTCCTTGTCAGGGGTTTCTTCAGGTAGGAGAGGCCATTTTTGTTGCCTGCTTTGGTGGCTCGGTGAGGCCTGGGGGGAGCCTCGTGGCTGTGACAAGGGGCTTTTTCTTCTCTGATGTGCCAACCTAACTCTGACACTTACTTCCTCAACCCTGTCATTCCCCTTCCATCTTTATAGTTGTCAAGGCAACAGTTTCCCGGGCAACCTGTTGACTTATTTGACTGCCAAGTTTGTATTATCCAGAATGGGGAGCTGTAGTGGAGGACTTTAAAAAAAAAATAATGTCGTCAAGGTAACCGCCAGCAGCCATTTAATTATAGTTTTAGGTAAAGATAAAGTCTCTTTTGCAAATGTTACTGTATTTTTGGTTTGAGGAGGGGGAGACTCACCCAGAGATGAACGTTTTCAAAATTAGAAGCTTTCAACCATGGACAAGCCTGTAACTTGGTTTCATTCAGGACTAATTCCTTTTCTAAAAGAAATAAAAAAGAAAAATGAAAGAAAATAATGAAAACAAAGAGGAAAAAAATAAATCTGATGGGAAGCAGGCAACAAGTGTGGTAGGGCTGGCTGGGGCAGGCATTGCGGGGGCAACGCCAACGTCTGTGCCTCAGACAGACTCTCTCCAGATTTGGCAGGCAGTGCAGTGCAGTGGTTATCCATCTGGTCTCTGAAGTCAGGCTGGCTGAGTCCAAATCCCACCTCAGCAACTCCTCAGCTGTTGACCTTGGACAAGGAGCTTCACGTGGCCATGGGTTTCCTCCTTGAACTTTAATTGGGGAGGTGGGGAAGTGAGTGAAACTCCACCACAGGTGGGTTTGCTTTGGCATGCAGATAGGCTTACAGCACTTTGATGTACACCCCTGTGTAGTGCGGTTGGGATCAGGCATCCTTATCAAGATAGAGCCTCCTCCCAAGCACTGTGCTCTTGCTTTGCTAAAGGCTGACACCCCAGCCTGCAGCTCAGTCAGGACCCTGCGGTGTGACATCCCAGTTATAACAACACGAAGTTCCAGCAACAGGCCGGTGTGTTGGCTGCCTTTAGAGACATTACTGAACTCCACGCTCCCGTCAACCCCAAGAGTTGGGGACAATTATTCTTTTCATTTGACCAGGGAGGAAGCTGAGTTGAGAAAGAGGAAGCTTGGAGCTGGTTAACATAGGTATGGGGAGCTGGTCCTCCAGAGAGCTCATGGCGTTCAGTCCCAGAAGCTTTGGGGGCACTTCCCTTGTAACTGCAGAGTCCTTGGATACACGGTCCTGTGGGGGCTGTGGTGGTCCAGAAGTCTGTTGTCTCACCTGAATCCCTCGGGATGAACCCTGGGTGGAGGAGCAGATGTGCTGGTCCGGGGATGGAGCCTACCAGCCACTCTGCAGACAACTGAGTAGAAGCCGATGGCCAGGCGTGTGAACTCAGACGGGGACTTCCTTCTGTTCTCAGGACTTGTCACTACCTGAGAGATCAAGGATGCCTCCCGGGGACCGTGTGGGTTTCTAACTGTGACTTCAGGGCTGGGGAGACAGATTGCTGGTGAAAGTGCTTGGCAGCCAAGTATGAGGACTGGAGTATGGAACGCCAGAACCACCTAAATGCCACACGCATGTGGTGGCCTGCCCATAATCTCAGGCTCACAAAGCAGTGGTGGGGATCCCCAGAGCAAGCCAGCTCCCAAGACTGACCGTATTGATGAGTTCTGGGTTTGACTGAGCGGCCTAGTCTCATAGAGAGACTGAGAATGGTTCGCACCACCAACCTGGGGCCACCACATGCTCACATACATGCACCAGACACATGCGAAAGCATGCATGCACATGGCTCACATGCATACACACATGGGGGGGGGGGCTATGATTTCAAAAGGGACAGAGGAATCACAAATTGGCCATAGGGACCCAGGAGAGTGAGGCCCCAGGATGCTGGAGTCAGGGTCAGCCCCTCCCTTAGCGATCTGGCTGAGTAATGCATTTCTCTGTGCCTCAGTTTCCTCACTGGCAAGGAATAACCTCTACCAACTTGTGAACATGACCAGGACAGTGTGACTTTCACAAGCCACCAGGAGTGGTCATAGCAGTGAGCTGGACTGTGATGTGATGATGGCCTGCTACTGTCACACGTCTCATGCGTTGGGATAAACGATGCCAACACAGTCTGGTATGAGCAGGGGTGGCCTGGCATTTTCTTACTTAACCCTCACGGTCTGTCGAGTGGCCGCATCGGCATGTGTCACCTTGTGGGAACCTTATGACCTCCCATCTTCTCCTCACCTCTTTTTATTACCCGGCTTTGCAAACCTCTTCCCGCTGAGAGTCAGCTCCAAGCGCTGTGCTGCTGCGAGAGATTTATTTGCACTTTCTTCCTCTTCCTGTGGATCCTGGACGTGTTCATCATTTGCTGATAAAGACCTGCATAGCAATGACCACGTGGGCGGAGATCGGCCGGAACAGTGGGGTTTATCAAGGATCGTCCCAGGGCCGACTGGGTTGTTGGGAGGGAGGGTGCAGTGGTGTTGGTCAGGCTGTGCCCCATCCCACCCTTTGTGCCCTTTACTTTATAGGCATTGTCCTCTTCCAGGAACTGTACGGCCAACATTTTCTCTCCTGCTCATCTTCCCTCTAGGGGCCAAACACGATTTATTATTTTTTTTCTTGGTACTGCAAATACAGCTTATTTATTCCCTACCCTGTGCTTTTTTTATTTTTATTTTTAAATTCAGTGTTAGATGGGAAAGCTCATGTTCTGCCAGGATGATTGAAGAAAGGTAATTATATAGTATTAGGGGGAAAAGAGAAAGAGAAAAGAAGCTGAGAGTCAGCCCCGAGGCTCTCTGCTCAGGGCAGTATTCCTGCCTGTGGGTGAAAAGGCATTTGCGCTCTTGATTTAAGGTCACCATTGTGGGGACTGCACAGTAACTGGCATGGGTCGGGTTGTGAGAACCCTGTGACAAATGGATCCATCGATGAACCGTATGTGGGAATGTGGGCCTCTGTGCAGTGGGAAGGTATAATTGCCAGCAGAGCCACCACCTGCATCTCCTTGTTGTTTGTGGTGGCTGCCGTCTCTGTCATGGGTGTCACAATACCTTCCTGTACACCGGCAATAATGACCCCTAGGTCTCTTCACACCCCATGTGATGCAGTGTCTCCTAGCATTTTCTCATCTGCAGGTATGACAAGGGTGACCTGGAGGGCTAAAGAGCCTGCACTGGAATCTTGGCTTTGCTGTTGATCAGCTGTGTGTCCTTGGGCAAGACACGGAAGCTTGCTGGGCCCCTGGTTCCCCGTCTGAAAAGGGAGCTGACAGTGACATTCACAGGCTGGAGCATCTGCAGGCAGAGCAGACACATGTAAATCAGGCGGAGCTAGGGTGGCAAGCTGTCATTTAATAATTATATTGCCATGTTCATTGTCAGCATCCACACCAATGGAGCCATGGAGGCCAGCTCTGTTTCATCACATGGCCACTGACTGGGGAAAACAGGGGTTTATTTGGCTTATTCTGTGGCACTGGGGGTCTACCTCAGTGCTGCGCACAGGCTGTGCAAGCGTGCTCAGCACACTTGGCTGGCCGGCCTCACAAAGGCAGCACAGCACCTAACAACACCACGCTGGGGACCACGGGGACCCTTGGGGATGCTCACATGAGCCAGAGCATGGCAGAAGTGGGCCAAAGAGGGGCAGGTTTTTTCTGGCCTCAAGGCTGACAGTTAGAACTCATAGCTTCTGGGGGGGGGGTGAGGGGGTCTCGTTTTTTTCCTTTCTATCTCCTGAAGCACGGGGCTGCTTTCTCTCCTTGACTAAACTCATATGCCTCTCCCTGTGCAGCCCAAGAGAAGGGTCACAGACATTCCTCCCTCTTCCTGCGGCCTCAGTAACAAGCCAAAGTACAGTTCCACTGAAGTCTAACTTGGCAGAGCAGTGAGTTCAATGGTCTTACCTCCAGGCACAGGTGAGGGGTTCCTTACAGGAGTGTGGGTGACTCAGAGCTGCCACACCACCGGAAAGCCACTCTAGCATGAACGATGACTTAACCAATAGCTGCACAGACGGAGCCCCCAGCTCGGCTAGCCTTCCACGGTATATACTCTAGCACCTTCTGGGACCACAGGGCCATGCACAGTTAGGATAGAATTCTAGACAACTGCCTGGGAGGGGGCAGGGAGCCACTACAGCTCAGGTGACCTTCTCCACAGCCTCCCATGAGGGATTCTCAAGGGGCAACAAGCCTGACGCCAAGCGTCTCTAACACAAAGTCACATCTCCCGGGTGGTGATGGCTGTAATGCTCAGAGTATGGTAGCCTGTCTCCAACAGGGAGGCAAGAGGGTTTGCCTGCAGTTCTGCCACAATTGCACCCAGTTAATTGAGTAATTGACAACTCAGGCTGGCACTGCGAAAGAGGAAGTAGCTCCTCTCAGAGTCTCATTCGGGACCCATCACCTGACCCATGTGTGAGGCAGGATTTAGCTGGGTACGGTAGGAAGAGGCTCCGAAGAAGAAGGGCATCCACCAAGGCTCCTCCCAGCTGGGTTTGGACTCTGTGAAGGACTCTCATTTTGCACCAGGGGTGGGGGTGGGGAGGTGAGGGGGTGGGGGTGTTGGGGGAGTGAAGGGGTGGGGGTGGCGGGAATCCGACTTAATTCACTGTTTAAAGCCACAAGCGAGATCTGTTCAGGCTTATCGTGGCACATCTGGAGCTCGGATTTCAGCTCTCTCATCTGGCCAGGCTGTGAAATGTCACAGAGGGCCTGGGAGTCATCTCACAGCTAGGGAGGCTGGCATTCTTAAAACCAGAGACCTCATTTGCTCTCTCTGAAGCAAGATAGTGGGGCCTCGTACAGAGGATGCCGGGCCACAGGGATTTGCAGACCACTCCAGGTGGGAGGCGCTGATAGTGCGGACAGCAAGAGCAGGAAGTATTAGCAGCGGGAGGTTCAGGCTGAGGGACGAGGACGGCACTGAATCTATTTCTGCCAGCCCATGAGCTAAATGCCTATTTTTGTTTTTAAATTCAATTAACTTTAAAAAAAAAATCAGGGTGATATGTTTGAGGATGTGCTTGCTGTATAGAACAGAGCGCTGGGATTGGGTCCCCTAGAACTGCAACTACGGGGGGGGGGGGGTCGCGAGCTGCCCAAAGTTAGTGTTGGGAACTGAACTCTGGTCCTCCGGAAGAGCAGCAAGTGCTCTTTCTTAACTGGTAAGCCATCTCTCCAGCCCCAATTGACCATTTGAAAAAATCATATTTGATTCTTTTATTTTTGGTTTTTTGAGATGGACTCTCGTGTAGCTCAGGCAGGTCTTGGATGTACTCGATAGGTGAGAGGGACCTTGAACCTGTGGTTCTCCTGCCCCCACTGCCCAGTGGCTGGGATTCTGGGTGTGGGCCACAGCGCCTGGCTCTACACACGGACTCTTTGAATAACGCATGTCCACAGGACGGAATCCATGGAAATGTCAGTGTGGCCCGTGCCCCGTGCTGATGTCCTCCTCCTGGTCACTCTCTACTGGGGACCCAATACCTGTCCCTCCAACATCATTCACACAAAGCTTCGTGGGAGAGCACTCTGGGGTACTCAGCCTCTGCAGCCAAGCTCCCTTGAGTTGAAAGGAATGGGTGTCCTTGAGAGAGAGGGGTGGGTGCCCCCTTCTGCCCTGTGAGGGCAGAAGAAAAGAGAGAAAAGACAGCGGGGAGATAGCACACCAGCCTTCCAGACACTCTACCCATCTTGAACTTCACAGCTTCTAGAACAGCGAGGCGTACACTTCTGTTCTTTGTAAGCTGCCCTAGCCCACGGTGGTTTGTTACAGTAGCTTGCATGCAGGGAGATACTCTAGTAGGTGAGCATACATTGGTCTCCTTATGTCCCATGGCTAATACACACACACACACACACACACACACACATACACACACACACACACACACACACACAAACACACACACACACACACACACCTATAATGCAAGAGGAACAACTATACTGTTTGGGATTTTTCACTTACAAAAGAATATTTCTGACACAGGGTCTCATGTACCCCAGGCTGTCCTTGAACTCAAAATGTAGCCAAGGCTGACCCTGAGCTGATCCACCTTCCAAGTGCTGGAGTTACAAAGATGTACCACTAAGCCCAGCTTTTTCATCCACTATAAAAGATGTTTTCCATATTGACTGTTTTGCTTGAAAGATGTTCTGTTTCTGCACATGGCTGCCTTAGGCCTTTGTGCCGGACACCTTCGCTGCAGTGATGTGTGGGGGTGTATTTAGCAGATTCTCTTAAGAAGGGACCTTCCAGCGTTCATGGCAGTGGCTCTCAGTGGGGTGGGGAATAGGCCTGGGAGGATGGTTGATAGTGTCTGGGCAAAGTAGCTGACTAGGGAGCACTAGATGGGATGATGTTTACACAGTGTGCACAAGGCCTGCCTCCCATCCCGTGCACCAGATGGAACAGAAACGGAAGGGCTCAGTACAGTATGGACTCCGCATGCCTGCAGCCCTGGGTTTGATTCCCAGTCCCGCATAAAACAAGCATTGGTGGTGCACACCTGTATCCAAGGAGGAGGGAACAGGAAGGTCAGGAGTTCAAGGTTATCCCCTGAGCTTAATGCTAGCCTGGGCTACCTGTGACTCACATCAAACAGTGGAACAAAAAGAGGTGGAGGGAGGAAAAGCTGGCCACCCTCTGAGGGAGACAACCAGGAGAGGCCGGCCCTCAGGAGGGAGGCTTCTGGCACCCTGTGTCATTTTCCTCCCTAGACGCCTGAACTCCGGAGCTGTGGGAGGAGCATCAGGCAGTTATCTTCCCTGAGCTGAACACAGTTATTAAGCAGCGGTGAAGCTTTTAATTACGGGTGTGTTAGCATACTACAATAGGGAGCAACACTTGGTGAGTAACAGCCTAGGGCCTGCGGAAGCAAGGCCTGTTCTTACCACTAATTAGGAGAAAGCTGGAGAAGCTGGAGGAGGGAAGGGTCTTTCCGGGGAAGATAATTGGATAAAGATCAGTTCTTCCTCCACCCATCGCTTGCAGGCAGATGGTTTCGTGCCTGTGCTCCGCTTGCCAGCCTGTTCCGCGCACGTTGTGATGGTTGTTTGCGTGCGTTCAGCACTTTACAGTTTTCTAACTCATTCTCTCTGTGTGTGGCACCACTCTGGGCTCTATGGCCAGGAAGTCACTGTCCCCCTTTTAGAGTAATAAGACAACAAAGAGAGACTTCAGTGACTCCCCACAGGCCACAGCTCAGAGCTCTTGGATGGAGAGGCATTTTCTGGGGTGCAGCATGCTGCTGTGAAACCTGAGGGGGTTGGGGGCTCCATTAACAGCTCTGTAACCCCAGGACAAGCCATGAAAGCTTCCCCATGCCTCAGTCTCTCCATATGTACGGAGGGGTCAGTCCCTGCCTTACAGCATCATCACAGGGGCCACAGGGAAAGGAGAAACACTGACACGGACACATTGCTCCAAATGGGATCCACTGCTATGTAAATCAGCCCTTTCATTTTACTAATGGGGCCACTGAAGCCCAAAGAAGGTATTGGACCTGATGTCACACAGCCATGGCCAGAGGAGAAAGGCTGTGTGTGCGTGTGCGTGTGTGTGTGTGTAGATGTATAGACAGACCCAAAGAACCCTTTGTTGCTGAAGACTCTTCTTTAAAGCTTGCTTATCACACAGGGTTGTATTTCCCTGTGTTTTGTATAAAAAAAATATGAACGTGTTTGTGCTCTGCATGTGTTCATGTGGCCCCCACTCGGCTCCTGGCCCCTACGAATGTGCATCGATGGGGACAGAGCAGGCTCCTGCTGCCAGAGTCTCATGCAGCCCAAGCTGATCTCCAGCTCTCTATGTAGCCGACGATAGCCTTCTGATCTTCCTGTCTCCACTTTCTGAGTGCTGGGATTACAGGTGGGAACTACCATGCCCGGTTTGCGTGTCGGTGGGGACCAAACCCAAGGCTTGATGTTACACCCGTGTTCTGTTAACGGAGCCACACCCCTAGCACACCACCGTTTCTGTTTTAAGATAGGACCCCACTGTGTATCTCCTTCCATAAAGTCCTTCCAGGAAGGACTCAGATCATCAGGCTTAGCAGCATGTGCTGAAGCACGTCACAGCTTACCTGGGTCCTTCTTGTCACCCTCTGTGCCACCAGCAGCCTGGAGGCTCTGCCACCAGTCAGGACACAGCATTAAAGCCAGCCTAGGTTCTTTGTCATCCCTGCCGCCACCCTGTCCTGCCCTGCTGCATACAAACATCTTTGCTAGGGACCTGGATAGGGACTTTGGGAGTTTTCTTCTTCTGCCCCTGTGCCCCAGAGCCTGTATTTGTGGGGGAGAATGACTCTGAGAGTGGACAAGCTGGGAGACTTCAGAGACATCCTGGTTAAGGTTTCTATTGCTGAGAAGAGATACTATGACCATGACAAGCTTATAGAGGAAAACATTTAATTGGGGCTAGCTTATAGCTCACAGGTTTGGTCCGTTATCGTCATGGCGAGAAGCACAGCAGCGTGCAGGCCAACATGGTGCTGGAGAAGGAGCTGAGAGTTCTACATCTTGATCCCCAGGCAGCAGAGGGAGACTGTGTCTCACACTGGGTGTCGCTTGAGCATATATAACCTCAAAGCCAGTCTCCACAGGGACACACTTCCTCCAACAAGGCCACAAGGCCACAAGGCCACAAGGCCACAAGGCCACTCCAAATGGCCAAGCATTCAAATATATGTGTCTATGGGGGCCATACCTATTCAAACCGCCGTAAGAGCTGTGGCTTCATGTGGAAATAGAAAGAAAAGTTCACCAAGGGTTGCAGAGCCAGGGTCTCTGAGACTGGAAGCCAAGGTCAGAGGAGGGCCTGTGGGGGGCGGGGCCAGGCTAGTGGGGGCTTATCCTTAGAGCAGTTCTGAGAGCCACTGGGGGCTGGGGCGCAGTGCTGTGCTAAGCTGAAGCTGGTGCAAGGCATAGTGTGAAGCCAGGTGCACTGGAGAAGGGGACCCCCCACGAGGAGGTCCACAGTGTCACATGAACTCGGGGCTCACAGGAGGACAGGCAATGAGAGATAGATGTTTCCTGCTGGCCATATTGTATGCAATGGGGGCAGCTGGAAGCCTTGGTGACCTGTGACCTGGCTAGGGAGCCACCTGCCAAGCTGCTATACACTCTGCCAGCCCTCCATCTGCCTTGGCTTTGCTATGGTAAAGTCTGTGTTCCAGCCTGCTCCTCTTGTGGGACTGAGAAGATGGTTTATGCCGAGAGTCCTACATAGCCATAAAAGTTAAGAGTGTTTATACACAGGCCTGCCTGCCATAGGGGGTTGGGGGGGTGGGGTTACAGAGGAACCTCAGGCTCTGGATAGCCTCTTAGAGCCAAAGGCAGGCCCTCCAGGCTCAAGGTGGCACCAAAGCAAGAGGTAAACAGTGTAAGGGTGGCAGGGAGTCCTGGAGTGGGTAGGCGACCCAGTGGTCCACAGAGAACTGCTCTTTGGGTAGGTACATTGTCTGGGGAATGAAAAACCAGCCAGCCACCAGGAAGCTTTCCATCATTTTTATGTTGCAAGCCATTTACAATGGCTTGTTACAATTTCACAATAAATCAGTTGGGTAGGATATAATGCCTTCATTGCAGAGACAGGGAAAACTGATACATGGAGAGGTTACTCAAGGCACAGGCTACAGGCAGCAGAGCCAGGATGTGAATGGGCCTGAGGATCTAGGCTGAGTCTTAACTACTGGACAAAGTCAGGGTGTAAGAAATAAATCACTGGGGTCGGGTGTGATGGCGCACACCTTTATAATCCCAGCACTCGGGAGGCAGAGGCAGGTGGATTACTGTGAGTTCGAGGCCAGCCTGGCCTACAAAACGAGTTCAAGACAGCCAAGGCTACAGAGAAACCCTGTCTCAATAAATAAATAAATAAATAAATAAATAAATAAATCACTGTAGTCTGTTTTCAATATGAGGTTCAGTATGAGGTGTGCTTGAAGCTCATCCCTTCACCCCACCCCCACAAACCACGCACATTGGTGGCTGATATGTCCTTTTCCCAGAGTTCTCAGGGATGAAGAGTTGCAAGCATTCTGCTATGTGGCTGAGCCCACAATCAGCAAAGGAGGCAATCTGGAGCCCCAGGACAGTCATTAGGAAGGCTTTGTGCTCTGAACCAATGGCATGGGAGTTTAGCAAGAGGGTTATGCAAAATGCTCACGACAATTGCAACTCTCTAGAAAAGTGCAAGGAGTTCTCAACTGACTCCAGTCAAATCTGCACCCCAGCCATGTGTGCCCTTTGTCTGCTTCTATGAAAAATCAAGTAACTGTTTTCTAGCCTTTTGAGTTGCTATTGCAGAGCAAGGGTCTTGTTTCTCACAAGGCTCCGGGCTCCTCTGTCCAGCTACCTGATGGCCACAGCGACATAAACTTGGTCTGCTGGCCAAGGCGTGAAGAAGGTCTTTAAAGATGCTTGACCCTCACCTCTGCCTCTGAGGCTAATGGGCAGCTGAGCCTGGTTCACTGGCAGGGTTGGATGAGTGTTGCAGAGTATTTGATCCCATTGTGAACCCTGAGATGATGAACTGTAAACACCTGTTTCTAATTGTGGTGTGGTTCAGTCTTTGATCCTAGAGCTTTCTGTTTACTGTAAACAAGTACCTGGAGTGTGGCTCAGCCCTGGTACACACCTTTAATCCAAGAGCTTTCTGTAAACAGAATTAAATAAAGTTAAGCCTAGGTCAAGAGACGAAGCAGGCAACCAGATTGACAAGTAGTGAACACAGGGGGAAACATAGTGAGAGGAAGTTTGAGGGACAGATAAAGGCATACACAGGAAGTAGAAAGGAGGGACATTGAGTTAAAGGGTATTTAAGACAGCTTGGAGAAGAAGAAAAGGCTTTTCCTTCAGGCACATGAGCTGAATAAGAAGAGCTTTTTTGTTCTGGGACATCAACTGAGTAGGAAGGCCAGCTGGGTGCTTTCTCTGTCTCTCTGAGCTAGCAGGTTTTCACCCCAGCATCTGGCTCCTGAGCCTTTATTGGTAAAATAGAGCAATTTGGATTTTTCTCTCTTTATAACAACAGATGAGAGTGAGCAATTTGGTCCTATCTGGCCCTTTGCAGTGAGGGCTGTGACTGTCCTATTTCACAGAGGAGGAAACTGAGGCACAATGATGATGGCCCCACAGCTTGCCAGGCCACCAAACCAAGCTGGACTTGAAAGCCCCCTCTAGGAGCTGAGAGATAGCTGAGAGTCAGTAGATAAAAATACTGACTGTTCTGCCAAAGGACCTGGGCTCAACTCCCGGCACCCACCTGGCAGCTCACAACTGTCTGTAGTTCCAGTTCCAGAGGATCTGGCACCCTCACACAGACGCACCAACAGGCAAACTACCAAGGCACACAAAATAAACAAACAAATGAATAAATCATTTAAAAAAGGACAAGGAAAAGAAATAAAAGTCGAGCATTAGAAGGAAGAGGAGGAGGAGGAGGAGAAAGAAAGAAAGAAAAAGAAAGAATGAATGAATTTGTTTAAAATCTCTGTGTTACCTTGTACTGGCTAGTTTTATGTCAACTTGACACAAGCTAGAATCATCAGAGAGGAGGGAGTTTCAACTGAGAAACTCTTCCATAAGATCGTATTGTAGGCAAGCATGAAGGACATTTTCTTAATTGGTGATTGATTGGTGTGGGGGGTGGGGAGTACCGTCTCTGGACTGGTGGTCCTGGGTTCCATAAGAAAGCAGGCTGAGCAAGCCATGAGGAGCAAGCCAGTAAGCAGCACTTCTCCATGGCCTCTGCATCAGCTCCTGCTTTCAGGTTTGTGTCCTGCTTGAGTTCCTGTCCGACTTCCTTTAGTGATGGAGTGTGATGTGGAAGCACAGCTGGCTGAACACTTTCCCTCCACAAGTTGTTTTTGTTCATCCTGTTCCATCACTGCAATAGTGACCCTTACTAAGACATTCCAAAATGGCGGCCACTAGACCCTTCTGTTTCTCTGAAGCCCCTAAGCTATGTTTTTTGTTTTTTTCTGTTGCCTATTCCTTTGTTAGGCATTGAGACCCAGAGAGAGTGAGAGTGAGAGGACTGGACCCAAGGCTAAACAGACACAGTAGGTGAGTAGAAAGGCAGGATTCAAAGTGGGAGGAGCTCAGGTCACTCCTTCAGCCTTCCCTCTGTACCTCTTGCCTGAGCATCTTAGACCATCTGGGGTTACAGTGATGGGTGAGGCGTCTTCCACTTTGATGAGGGCTTCCCATTGGATGGGGTGGAGGTGATGGTTTATAGTCCAACCAAGAAACCATCCCATGGGAGGCAGAGCTGGGATCCAGGTCTGAAGCAACCTCTTCCACCACACCAGGCCGCTCCCCTCCATGACCCTCCAGCCTGGGCTGCAGAACAAAGTGAAGATGTGACTAGGTACCTAGGCCGTGACTCTTTATAGATGCTCCTTTTCCCCAAATCAAGGAACTCTGGCCTGATGAAGTTCAGGGCTAACCTGGAGGGGAAGAGGAGAGGGTGAGAGGGGTAGAGGAAGAGGGAGGAGCAGAGGGGAGGAGGGAGAGGAGAGGGGAGGATGAAGGGAGGGCAGGGAGGAGGAGAAAGAAAGAGGCAGGAGGAGGAGGAGAGGGCCTAACTGAAGTGCCTATTTAACATATCAAAGCAGGCTCTGGCCACCAGAGCCATCCTGGCTGGATGTACCTGTGCCCCCTACCCTAAACTCTCCAGTCCAGGCACTGGGCTGGGCTCCCCCACCCCCGCCCCCAGCCTCTCTGATTCCTATATAACGCAGCCATTTTGGCTACTTGTAGTCTCTTGGTCCTCTCTTTTGGTTCCCATTGTCTTAGCCTCTCAGCGTCTAGATCAGTGGTTCTCACACTGGTTGCCAAAGACCATCAGAAAACACGGATGTTTACATCATGATTAGTAATAGTACCAAAATTGTAGTTATGAAGTAGCAACAAAAATAACTTTATGGGAGCTGGAGAGATGGCTCAGTGATTAAGAGCACTGCCTGCTCTTTCAAAGGACACGGAGTTCAATTCCCAGCACCCACATGGCAGCTCACAACTGTCTGTAACTCCGAGATCTGATACCCCTGTCATAGTGTTTCCTGAGCAACACCGTGCCTGAGCCACTTGGGCCCTGTCTTTTCAGCATCCCAGCAAGGCTCACTGCAGTGCTTCTGTGGACGTCTCTGTCACAAGCATCCACAGAGTGGCCCTGCCATTGGAGTGATAGTCACTCCTTTCCCTGGATTGCTCTCACCTGGAACCTGAGTGAACCAGATCCAGGGGCCAGCTCTCTGCGCACTCCGTCTGCTGTAAACCTCGGGACAAGTGCTACGGGAGCCAGGTAGCTGTGCGACACTTCCCACCCCAACAGCAAAGTCAGACCTGTAATGCCATTCCTGTAGCGAAATCAGAAACCTGTTGAACCCAGTGTGGGCAGGCCCCACGCTTGGCTTCCTGCTGCCAACTGTGAATCCCAGACATCTTTCATTTGATGGGACCATCTGCTCCAGCAGGCAGCCTGTGTGAGCAAGCGTCTCTCTCTTTCATAAATGGGAGCAACCAAAGAGAACCCAGGACATGGTGCGATGACCCCCGAGGCCTGGGCGGGGTAGGGGGGAGGGGGAGGGGCGCAGCTGTTTTGGATCTTGAAAGCTTTGGGCAGTCTAAGCCTGGGGAGTGTCCCAGGAGCCCCTGCGTTGCATGCTACACCTGATTCTCTCCCACAGCAACTTGCAAGCAGAAGCCATTTTCTGCACGGCACACAGGACACTTGGTTAACTAAGCATCTCAGACTTAGTGAGTTCGATCGCAGGGGACACGCTGTGGTTTGTTGTGTCTCCAGAGCTACAAGCCCACCTGGGCTCCCCGTGGGCTTCTCTGAGAAACCCTCTTTCTGGGGGCAATGCGTGGTGTCAGCACCGTAGACGCTGGCACCAGCTCCATCCCTTAATGTGAGGTAGGCTGTAGGCAGGACAGTGACTTCTTGCAGCTTCAACTCCCCTCTTAGTGAACCCACATAATAAGAATGTATGTCCGTGGCTGTCATCGCTAGAAAATAAAACCACCTAGAGCACATAACATGCTCTCAATAAAGGACAGCTTATTATATTATAAATATAGCGCCAGGGGAAATAACAGAAGTATCTTTTTTTTATTTATTACTGTAAACATTGCAAATTTCTCTTCTTCTAATGATAAGGTTACATGTACATTATGAAAACGTGGATGATACCGACAGAAGGATGATCTGCCGGCACAAGCCTGTCATGGCACAAGCCTGTCAGACCAGCTGCTCAGGAGACTGAGGCAGGAGACTGCAAGGTTGGAGCCTGTCTTGGCTTCAGAACAAGTTCAAGTCCCACCTGGGCAACTTAGTAAGACCCTTTCTCAGCATAGAAAGAGGGCTGGGGATGTGGTTCAGTGCAACAGTGCTTGCCAAGGATGCTCGAGGCCCTGGATTCCATGTGCATCGCTACACAGAGTGAGGAAGAGAAAGAGGAGGGGGGGAAGGTGTTGGGAGGCAAGGCAGCCTTGAGTGAACGTGTAAAGGGTGGGTGAAGTCCCGAGGGAATGTGTGTTGTTGACACGGGCACAGCCATGTCGAGGACCCAGTCCCCAGGCCCATGGGGGATGGCAAAATCTCTCCCCACTGCCCCCATGAAGCTCAGGATGGCAAAGGATGTCTACCTTTGGTCCACAAGTGAATGTTGACAGTGAGTGTGTAAGGATGAGTGTGCAAAGATGAGCCACTGCAGCTTGCTCCTCTAGTATTTTTACAGCCTGAGTCAGTTCATCCACAGGCACCTCCTACCAAGGCTCGCTTGCCCCCCACACTGTACATAATAAACCCTTCTTGGTCCTGGATTGCTACATCGTCCATGCCGCTAGAGCAGGAAGAACCAGCATGGTCCACCCGGTTCCAGCTTTTCTGTAGGTGTGTCTGTGTGTCTGTCCTTTCTCCATTTCCTCACTCCCTCAGTCTTGCTCCAGGACCAAGAGGCTCTGGGTACCATCCGGTAGTGCTGCAAAAAAGAGAAGAGAAGGGGGAGGTGAGGAAGAGATAAGTACTTTGATGGTTTATGATTATTCTTTTTTTTTTTTCTTAAAATGCACACACAAAAAAGTCCACCGTGTGCCATATCTACTGCCTTTCCTCTCCAGTATTGTGTCTTAAACACTTCTTTAATTTGCTTGATCTTTGAAAAACCCTCTTCTCTCTGTGGAGGTCCACGTTCATCCCTAGCCAGCCTCCGTGATTACCCAGGGTTCCGCGCTGCTAAGTAGCACCACAGTGGGCTCTTTGTTGTCTTTTATTAAGGACCATGTAGAACTTGCTAGACGTCTGTGCTGGTCCCGAAGGACTTCTCCCTTCAGTTGTATGTGGTTGGTTGGCTGCTGCTGTTGCTGTTGCCAGGACAGCACTGTGAAGCCAGAATGAATGGGTTTCAGCCAGGGGCAGGGACCGGGGCTGCCCTGTGTGGTGAACTTGCTCCCCTCCCAATCCATTTGATTGAGGAGGATCCTGCTTTCCTGGTCTTTAGACCCTGTCTTTTATGTTTTCAGCTGCCTGGATGACATTTCCATTTATTTCCCTTGTCATTCCCATTTTAAGGAATTGGAGGGCGCGGGGATAGGGGGGGTGGGGGGGGTTGGGGGGGGGTGGGGGGGTAGGGATCTTCCAAACTCAGGAACTCAGAGGCTCATAAGTGGGCTCTCAGCTTGTGCTGCCTGAGCCACCACTGGCTGCTTTGCCCCTGCTGTCCGCAACCCTTACACAAGGCCTGGAAAGAGCCCCACGCCACATTTTGTTAGCTCAGGATCTGTGATTGGGGGCTGTGTGTCATTTGGGGACCTTGCCACTATCTGTCTCTGGTCAAATGGGAAAGCAGCCCAAGGCTGGCCTCACCGGGGAACATGACTTCCCAGGAAAGCCGCAGTCCGCTGCAAGGTAAAGTCGCAGAGACAAAGGCATAAGCAGGAGGCCCGCTGGGTATTCAAGCTTTGCTTTATGGGTGTTTTATGTTTGACATTTTAAGTTGGGGAACATTACTTAGGTTTATAAAAGAACTCTATTCCAAGGGTAGACTGTATAAAGATGTCCTAATGAGTTTCTACAGTGGAGGCTGGTACATAGGACTCTTTAACTCTTCATATTCTGCCCCAGAACCTTCTGGAATATGATTCTCAGAGCAGATTTGAGACAGCAAATTTATTCAGCTGCGAGAGTCAGGTAAGGCCACAACGTGTCTTTTATACAAGGATTTTAGGGTGTATATATGTGCTTGTAGAGGTCAGAGGTCAACCTTAGGGTTTTTTCCCCCTCAGGCACTAACTACCTTGTGTTGAGACAGGGGCCCTCACTGGCCTGGAGCTTGCCAAGTACAGCTAGACTGTCTGGGAGGCATTTTAAGCATGTACCACTGTGCCTGGCTTTTAAAAGCGGGTTCTGTCGACTTAAACTGAAGTCATCTGGCTTGTGTGGTAACCATTTTTATCAACTGAGCCATCTCCCCAGCCCAGACTGAGTTTCAAATTAAAAATAATTGTCCCCCAATCTACCCAGCTGTCACGGTGTTTTGTCACAGCAATAGACACCCACTCACAGGGCTTGGACACAGACTGTCCCTGAGGAAGCTCATGTGTTGGGCACCTCACCTGGGGCTGTTGATGGTTTGGGAGGTCTTGGAAACTTCAGGAGGCGGGCCCTTGGGTGCACCTTGTCCCAGAGCCTTCCTGTTTCTCTTTGCTTGTTTTCTGGCCAGTATGAGGTGAGTTGCTTTGCTCCACCCTGCCCTCCCTGCCATGTTGGACCGACAAGATAGATACCTCTGAAACCATAAGGCAAAGCAAACAATTTTTTCTAGGTTGTTTCCATGGGTATTTGGTAGTTGACATAGGAGCTCTCGGTTCTTTTGGGGGTGATTATAGAGGAATGTAGCGGCCGGTCGTCAGTAGCTGTGAAGTAAAACCCACGGGCCTCTGAGACAGTGTTGAGCACCGTGCTCTTAGTCTCTATGGTATTATGAGGCTGACGTTACTGTTGTCCCCGTTTTGCTGCTGAGTAACCCGGGGCTCCCAGAAGGTGTGGAACTAACCTAGCACCTGTCAGTGAGGCTCGGACCCAGGCCCTGTCGTAGAGCCTGGGGTCCACTTTTCCCCTTTGGGGTGTCCAGGCACCAATTGGTACAGGTGCTGGACTCAAAGGCATGAAGCTCACCCTGGGCGGGCAGGTTCGCAGGATCCCAATCCACCAGCGGTGAGTGCCTGGAAGGAGAAAGCCTTCTCAGGGGAGAAAAAACAAAAAAACAAAAAAACAAAAAACTAAACCAAACAAACAAACAAAAAACCCCTTTAAGTGTTAGAGTCCTTTTAGCTCAGAGCTCACCCATAGATGATAGTCAGAGAAACATCCTGTGTGCTTTATTCAGGGTGAGCAAGGGCTATACCAGCCTTGGAAGTGAGGAGGGGTTTTCGGGGTAGACGGATAGCATTCTGGGGCTGAGGTGCTGTGGATGTTTTATTTGTATAGGGAGGAATTCCAGGTGCTAGGCTGCCTGAATACTCTGAGAATTGCAGGGGCAGGGCTCCATGCACAGGGGCATGAGGGCACAGTGCAGGGAGGGAGATCCTTACTCCTGCTGGTCTCACGATTGAGATTTTCGGGGTTTGGACACATATCAACCTCCCTCTGTCTCCATGCCAGTTTCCCGGGGGCATAGTTCAACTCCGTCTATTCTTTAGGCAGTGTGGAGTGGACTGTGAAGAGCAGAGACTGGAGATATTTGGGTAAGAAAAACAAAACAGGTGGTGTCTCTGTGAGAAGGGGGCAGGCTGCTGGGCAAGGGCACATGGCATCATCAGGTGTGTCACACCTTCCACACAGGCCTAGAAGTGAGCGGGTTTTTCTGGTGTGCTAAGTGCAATAGCGTGAGTAGCCTGTGGGTGAGCCTACAGCTGAGCCAGACTTACCCAGGTCCTGGTCCAGAGGAGATGAAAGCCCCACACAGGTGTCTCCTTCCAGACTCCAGCTAGGGCTGAGCGCCAGGCACACAGGCAGCTTTGTGCTTAGAGCTGAGCTGACAGCTTGGTCGGTTGGCAAGGCAGAGCTGACAGAAACCAGAGAGCCATAAAAGGCCACCTCAGAGTGACAGGGCCACACACACTGTTAACCAGATGGTCTTTCTCCACCTGACTGGACCCCATTCTCCAGGCAATAATGATAAGCGGGTGGCTGAGGGCCACCTGGTAGGCACCTCTGAAATCAGTGCTGATGGGAACCCTGCCTGGAGAATTTTGTGCCCTCTGGGCTACCATTGCAGTTATACCAGGAGGCTGGAGATAGATTTGAGTTGTCTGAGATTAGAAGACTTTCAGCTTCCTTGTTAATAATAAAAGCTCAGCACATTAAAGCAGGGTGCTTGGGGCTTGGGGTTGGGGGGGGTCAGGGCTAAGAGTGCTTGCCGCTTAGCTCAATGTGTTGGGTGCATGGCTTTAACTCCAGCTCCAGGGAGTTTGATGGTCTCTGTGGGTACACACACATACACACACACACACACACACACACACACACACACACACACACACACCTTGAAGAAAAAGCAAGATGCCTTTTTTTTTTTATTACTTTAAAATTTTATTTTATTTTGGTTTTTCCAGACAAGGTTTCTCTGTGTAGCCTTGGCTGTCCTGGACTTTGTAGACCAGGCTGGCCTTAAACTCACAGTGATCTACCTGCCTCTGCCTCCCAAGTGCTGGGATTAAAGGCACGCACACGCACACGCACACGCACACGCACACGCACACCACCACCACCAGGCTAGCTTTTTAAATTACTTTTTCTGAGGTCTGTGAGATGGGCCACAGTTAGGAAAGACAGCAGCACCCTGTGTAAGCTGAGGTAGAGAGAGAGAAGCCTGTAGGCAGAGCCTGGGGTCATGCGTCAGTTCTCAGAGGAGGGTGCTGTCCTTAAAAAAAAAAAAAGATTTACTTATTATTTATTTTACATGTATGAGTGTCTTGTCTTCATGTATGCTTATACACCACCATGTATGCTGGGTGCCCAAGGAAGCCAGAAGACAACCTAGGATCCCCTGGACACTTGGTTGCAGATGGTTGTGAGCTGCCATATGCTGGAAATGGAGCCTCTGCAAGAGCGACCAGTGCTGGTTAACAATGAGCCACCAGGGGCTGTGATCTTGGACTCCAGACACCCTGAGACATAGCAAGATAGGGCTGCAGAGATGGCTCAGTAGGTAAAAGCTTTTATTATCAAGGAGGCTGAAAGTCTTCTAGTCTCCAACAATTCAGATCTATCTCCAGCCTCCTTGTATTACTGCTATGGTAGCCCAGAAGGCACACAATTCTCCAGGAAGGGTTTCTACCAGAACTTAAATATCAGTTTAGAGACCCCTCAAATCTACATAAAATCCAGACATGGCAGTGCTTGCCTGCCATCATAGGTGGAGACAGGAGAGTTCCTGCAAGCTTCCAGGCCAGTAGCCTGGCGTGTGCAGTGGTAAACAAGAAAACTTCTCTCGAGTAAGGTGGAAAACAAAGACTTAAAGCCTGCTTGCTTGTCTTCTGATGTTCACATGTACAGCGCGACATGCATATGCCTGCACACACACACACATACACACACACACATGCATGCACTCACGTACACACACACACACACACACACACAGACACAATTTTTTTAAAAGTGAGATATGAGCACCTAGATGCACGTGCAAGGACAAGGTCTGTGTTTGGATCAGTGTCCAGGATGATGGGTGAATCACTAGCTCTTGGGCAGGCATGCCATTGGCGAAGCACTGCTTTTTTGCGTTGCTATGGCGAGATGGTCCAGATACATCACCGGGTAGAACATATGGTCCAAAATAGTGCACATGGTCTTAGCTCATTTTTGCAAAGAAGCAAACAGGACCGTCTATATCTGTATCTATATCTGTGTGAAAATGAGAGGAAATAGTAAAATACGTATCTCTGGGTGTTGGAGCTACGGGTGGAATCTGTGCTTTTAAAAAATTCTTTGTGTGTGTGAAGGGAAAGCAATTACCGGAGAGACACAATTAGACAGTCTTTATTGGCAAGGGATCAAATGGTTCTGCACAGGAGGGTGCCGTGGTGCTGCTGGGCTTGGGTGCTGGGGTCAGCTCCGACCTGGGTGTGACTTCTTCTTGGAGAGATATGATCTGTGTGGCTCATAGTGCAGCCTTTCTCATCTTTGTGGAGGTGTGAACTGTCCCCTCCCGGCTCATATGTGTGGTTGTCCAGTCCCCAGGTGGTGGCGCTGTTTTGGGAGGTGGTGGAACCTTTAGGAGGTGGGTCCTTGCTGGAGGAGGTGGGCTTCCCCACCCCACTTCTGCTCTCTCTTTGCATCTCATCCGGCACCATGCTTTCCTTGCCCTTCAGACACGAGCTTCTGTGAATTCTCTCTTTTTAAGTTAGTTCTTGCCAAGTGTTGGTGACAGTGATGTCGCCCTACCTCATGACGGCCCTATGAGGGCTAAGAGGACGATGTCCGCAAAGTGCGTGGACCAGAGGATACACGCAAACACACATGAGTAAGCTCTGAAGATGACGTCTGTAGTTACAGCACACACACGCAGGAGGAGCCTGCTTTGGAGGCAGGTGGATCCTGTGAGCAAAATCACAGGGATGCTGTTTCACTCCCCAGATATCCAAGGGTGGGATGTGAGTACCGGCTAGCAGCATTCTGGAAGGTTCCAGGCGAACAGATGCCCTGGCTGGCACCAGAGATGATGTGTAAGAGTCTGATGTGGGTGGGCCCAGCCATTGGGGCTTCTTTGGTCCTGGTCCTCGTATTGAAGCCTCCATTGTGGGGTTGAGAGGATGGCATAGTCAGGACATCCGGGGCTCCTTCTCAGTTCTGCCCGTCACCAGCTGCATGTGGCACTGAGTGGCATCTGTCTCTCACGAGTCTGTGTGTTTAGCTAACTTCTGTGTAGAAGCATTGTATGATTATCAGTAATCAAACCTGGTATACTGTGACCAGCTGCCAAAGTGCCTACCTCTAGATCTTGCCGCCATGATGGAATTGCCCCCTCATACTGTGAGCCGAAATGGACCTTCCTTCTGCACAAGCTGCGTCTGTCAGGCATTTTGTCATAGCCATGAGACAAGTAACTCATACCACTGGCAAGTGCAACCATGCCTGCAATTTTATTATTTATTGCTGGGCTTCTTTACTCTGTTTTGTTTTGTTTTGTTTTGGTTTGGTTTTCAAGACAGGGTTTCTCCGTGTTAGCCTTGGCTGTCCTGGACTCACTTTGTAGACCAGGCTGGCCTCGAACTCACAGTGATCTGCCTGCCTATGCCTCCTGAGTGCTGGGATTAAAGGCGTGCGCCACCATGCCCGGCTTTCCCCTACTCTTAAAAAAACCTCTTGGCTCATGTTTTCAGGGGAACCCTAGTCCCCTAGGCAGTATCTAAAGGCTGTTCTGGCTTAGAAGTCTTTATTGCCAAAAGCAGAGGCCCTGGGAATAAAGTGCTCCTGGTCCCAGCCAAAACTCTCCACACTCTCTGTGTCCTTTGGGAGCCATTGCAACTGTGATGGGGCAGCAAGCCTTCGATGGAATGGTTGGGTCTGCCCAGCTATGGCACCTGCTAAGTCTTGTCCCCATTTCTGTAAATCTAATTTTGCTGTTCCAAATCCTTACTCCGAATATTGAACTGGACAAGGGAATTAAATTCTCTCTCAAGTTCAAATGTACTTTGCTGTCATTTGAGGCAAATGGGTTTGTCCCTAGAATCTCCGTGATGCCTCGCAGGCGATTCGGGCCATGGGCCTTCCTGACTACATTGAACATTTGTTCAAATGAGACTGTAATAAAAATGGCCTCTGTTTGCTAGATCCTTAAGCAGGTGGGACAGAAACTTGCTCAAATCCCAGACTTACAATGAGAGCAGACGTCCATTCATCTGCTTTCTCTCACTTTCAAACAAGAACAAACTGTCCTTGGCAGCTGTGTCACCTGGTTCTCCTCACACAGCTCTCTGGAGTGTTGGCCTACCTATCTTTTCAACCACAGAGAAGTTTAGCAACTGCATAAGGTCGCCCAGCAGGTAGCCTGAGACGGTGGAACTTGAGCACAGGACCAGATGAGACTTCCAGGCTTCTGGGCACCTGGGCACCTGGGCACCTTGCTGAGAGCACACAGTGAGGCAGGATGTGTGTCAGGCTTGCTTGCAGGCGTGTGCAGAAAGTTGACCCATCTGTCCAGAGTGGATGACAAGGGATGGAGCCATTATCTGGTGTGTTGGTCTGCATCACTGGCCAGATTACTCTCCTCCCCCTCCAAGCTATCAGTAGCTCCCTATTGCTTTCTTTTTCTTTCTTTTTTTTTCTTTCTTTCTTTCTTTCTTTTTTTTTTTTTTTTTTTTTTTTTTTTTGGTGTTTTATTTGTTTGTTTTGGTTTTTTGAGACAGGGTTTCTCTGTGTTAGTCTTGGCTGTCCTGGACTTGCTTCGTAGACCAGGCTGGCCTCAAACTCACAGCGATCCACCTGCTTCTGCCTCCCGAGTGCTGGGATTAAAGGCACCACCCGGCTCCCTATTGCTTTCTGGGCAAAGTCTATACTCCTGTACTATTCCTTGTAGAATGGTTTCCTCTTACATCCCTTCGGGGTCAGCAGTGGTTTTTTAAAGAGCCTTGCAGGACACAGTGTCTGCCCCAATACCTCAGTCCCTCCACTCTGCCTCTGTACCACAGGATGCAAACAACCAGGCATGGCTTATTGCAAAGACGCACTTAGGAAAATGAATGTGGCTCAGAGGTCAGAGCTTACCGCCAGCCTAGGCTACACAGGAAGCAGCCAAGTTAGCGACATGTAATAGCAGAATGCCATGAAGTGTGTTTTCAAGTAGTTATCACTAAGCAAAAGAAAACTGGGCCCAGGGAGATGGCTCCGTGGGTAAAGTGCCTGGTGTAAAAACATGAGGACTTGGGTTTGATTCCCAGCATCCAGTGTCAAAAGTGTGTGCGTGCATATGAACACACACATACACACACACATGCAGGCAGACAGACACACACAGAGACAGACACATACACAGACACACACAGAGACAGACATACACAGCCAGCCAGACACATAGATAGAGACACAGACACACACAGACACACAGACACACACACACACACACACACACACACACAAACACACAGAAAGACAGACACACACACAGAGACACAGACACACAGACACAGACATACACATACATAAACACACACACACACACACAAAGACAGGCAGACACACACATAGATAGAGACACAGTCACACACACATAAACACACACACAAAGACAGACCCATACACACAGATAGGGATACACACAGAGAGACATACACCGAGACATAGACAGACAGACAGACACATGCACACACACATGCACGGCTCCATGGTCCTAGGGATTTGCAAGCCCCTACCTGACTCCTTGTAAATAATACAGATGAGAGAGAGAGGCAGCTGTTTCCTTAGCGCAGAGACCCGAGGCAGCCTGGAGCGGAGGAAATGTCATTAAGCTCAGAAGATCTATGCTTATCCAACTACCTGTCCTGCCTGGCTGAGGTTAATTGACATCATCAGAGAATCGTTGAAAAGTGCATTTTGTTGTCCTGTAGTCTGGGGGCCTGGGACCTGCTTGGCTACCATAATCAAGTCCGTGGTTCTGTGGCTTCAGAGGCCATCTGTCCGTCTGTGTGCACATTAACCCCATGGGTCTTTGCAGGTGGCTTTCCTATTATGCCTTGTCTATCACCAAGGTCTTTAATGGAGGTCTCAGCAGATGCAGCAAGCGCTTCACCAGGAGAGCCTCTGATCATTTTTGTTTTGCTTTCCTGGCCCTGGACTTACCATGTAACTGAGGCTGGTTTTGAACTCCTGACCCTACTCCTGCCTCTCTTGCCTGGCTCTTCCCTTTTGATATGGTTTGTTTTGTTTGTTTGTTTGTTTGTTTGGCTCTTTTCTTTTCATATGGTTTGGTTTGGTTTGTTTGTTTGTTTTTTCAAGACAGTGTTTCTCTATGTAGCCTTGGCTGTCCTGGAACTTACTACACAGACCAGGCTGGCCTCGAACTCACAGAGATCAACCTGCCTCTGCCTCCCCAGTGCTAGGAGCGAAGGTGTGCATCACCAGCTGCCTGCTGGGCTCTTTGACTTTTGTCATTAGACCCCAGGATGGGTGAGTGAAGATACCTGCTTTAGAAGTGGGTTCGATTCGCCAGACCCACATGGTGGAAGGAGAGAACTGACCCAACACACACACACTGTGTGTGTACACGGGTGTCCTCCATATACATATAACACACACATATGAAGTAAATAAAAATAAAAATAAAAGAGAGGCCTCAACATAAAGAGTCTCTTGACCTTCCCTGGTCTTCAGCATCTGCTTGAGTTAAGTTTCCATTGCTGTGACAAAATGCCTGAGATGAAAATAATATAAAAGAGGAAAGGGCTCAGCCTGTGGTTTCTTGGCATCATTGCTTTGGGGCAGTGGAGAGGCAAAGTATCATGGCCAGAAGCACATAGGTAGACAAAGCTACTTACCTCAGCCAGGAAGCAAGGAGAAAGCTGGGACAGGCCTCCCAATAGCTCCTTCAAGGACACCCCATCTCCTACAGCGCCCTCTGCCTGCCAGGAGCGCCACCAGTTGGCAGCCAAAGCTTCAACATGTCAACACCTGTGATCCCGGGCGCAGCTCCTAAGGAAGCCGGCAATTCCTAGAATGGGCTTAGGAACCAGACGGATGGAGATCGAAATGTGAATTGAGTCATTTACTTAGTTTTGTCAGGTGGGTGACTTGGGGAAAATTCATTTAAGATTTCAGAATTTGGGATTCCTTACTTACAAGTCGGGTGGTGGAGCCCAAGTCCTCCCGCGCCCTTAACGAAGACAACACAGGTGTGATGCATCACTCAGTTCTGGGCATTGCTTCATAAGTCATCGTGCGGCCCTGTGAGGACTGGACTCGCCTCACCTCCACTGTGTGTGTGTGTGTGTGTGTGTGTGTGTGTGTGTGTGTGTGCGCGCTCTTGGCAGCCAGAGGCTGATGTCCTGTGCCTTCCTGGTTGGGTGGTAGGGGCACCAGGACCAGGCCTCTGGGTGCTAGGTGCTGGCTTCCCGGATTCCCAGGGCCATATCTGGTTGGTATCTGTTTGTTCAGTCTGAAGGAATCTACTGTAGTGTCTATCTCTCAAATTTTACTTTTCACGCATGTGGCTTTGGCATATTAACATAAAATCCATTATTTTGTTATATTTGTATACAACTCAGGCTATTATTAACTTAATATTTTGTTAGTTTAAAGCTGTATGCATCTAATTAAAAGGAAAATTATATGTCATTATTGTAAACAGAGCTGACATTATGTTCTATAAATAAGTTTTATTAGTCAAATAAGAAGTGTTGGCGGCATTATTAGCGGCAGTCCATGCTGTTGCCCAGGCCCTGTCCCATGCTAAAGGGGGTGTACAGGTGCAGAGACGAGGCTCCTCCTCACTCCCCAAGCCTTCCCCCCATCTGTAACAGTAAAGAACCTTCCCGCGGAACCTGCCCAGGAGAAGGGTCTGGAGAATATATCATGGCTGGAGCTGGAACTCTGGAGAATTGCCTTCTGGGAGTGAGGAGAGCTAGGAACAAGTCACCCTTCCAGCTCATCCACACTGGCCACCTCTCCCCTCCATTCGGCTCTTCTCCTCATGGGCTCTCTGCTGTGAGCAAAGGTTCTCAACCTGTGGGCTGAGACCCCTTTGGGGGCCAAATGACCCTTCACAGGGGTCCCCCAAGACCATCAGAAAATGCAGATATTTATATTACAATTCATAACAGTAGCAAAATTACAGGTATTAAGTAGCAACACAAATAATTTTATGTCTGAAGGTCACCACAACACGAGGAACTGTATTAAAAGGTCTCAGTGTTAGGAAGGTTGAAAACCACTGTTTTAGAGAGAGAACTTCTCAGGGATTTGCAGTGAGCAACTTCTCAGCGAGACACAGAGAGCATTAGTAATGAATAAAACACCTGTAGATGGGACTACATCATTGTGTGTGTGAACAAATGTATGCACACACAGATATACACAGATGTACATAAAACATGTATGCACACAGACACACACATGTATACATACAGGTACATGCACATGTACACATATGTATACATAGTGTCCACACAAGTATTCACACACAACTATGAACATACATACATACAGATGTACATAAAACTTGTACACGTGTATGCACATATGAACACACACTACACATGTATGCACAGTCACATATATACACACATGTACAATGTACATATATGCACAAACATCATGTATACACACACACACATACACACACACAGAGTGAGGCGGTAGTACAGGTCCATTAGAGTGATTGACATTAAATGGACCAACAATACTAAGTACCAGTGAGAGTATAAAATATTAGAGAGTTGGGCTGGAGAGATGGCTCAGCGGTTAAGAGCACTGTCTGTTCTTCCAGGGGTCCTGAGTTCAATTCCCAGCAACCACATGGTGGCTCACAACCATCTATAATGAGATCTAGTGCCCTCTTCTGATGTACAGGTGTATATGGAGGCAGAACACTCTGTATGTAATAAATAAATAAATATTTTAAAAAAATTAGAGACTCTCACCTGTTGCTTTGGTGGGGGTCATACATTCAAACACTTAAAAACCTGGCATTATCTGTTAAAGATTATCATACTGGTATCTGCTGGCCCAGTGTTTTCTCTCACACATCTTCAACAAAATTACATACATCTGTGCACCAAAGACACAAACAAACTCAAGCCAGACCTTATCTTATCTACAACAGTTTCAGTTCTGAATGAGCCTACTGGGAGAGAGAGAGAGAGAGAGAGAGAGAGAGACAGACAGACAGACAGACAGACAGAGACAGAGAGAGACAGAGATGAGAGACAGAGATGAGAGACAGAGATGAGAGACAGAGATGAGAGAGATGGAGGAGAGAGAGAGAGACAGACAGACAGACAGACAGAGGAGTGAGAACACAACAGCAGCAGAAGCTGGGGCAGTTGAGGCCTCCGCTCTTCATGGGGACCCGCAGCTCCTCCCCTTTCACATCACTGATCAAGGCTCAGATGCTGCTCGGAGTGGTGGCCTGCCAGCTGCTCTGGGGACACAGGGGTCTCAGGCTATTTTCCTGTTCCCTTCCCACCCCTAGACAAAGGGCTCTGCTGCAGGACACTGTGAGACAGCATGCTGGGGTCTGAGATGGGGGCAACCCCCCTTCTAAAGAAGTTTCCCAGTGAGCTAACAGCACCTGACTGTTTACCAGTCTAAACAGGATGGAGCCAGTTACAACTCTCAAAGTGAGACAGACCTCAGAACCCAAGTGAGCAGAGCGAGGCATAGGGAGGTCCTTGCTGTATTAACGTAAAACCAGTTAATATAAATGGAAGATAAACAAAAGCTGTTAATATGAAGCTTAAAGATGTCAAGACCATGGTTGTCATGGACATCAATAATGGTTGTCCTTGGAGAGGACAGAGGAGGGAGGAGGGAGGGGGAGGGGAGGAGGGAGGAGGGAAGAGGGAAGGGGTGGAGGGAGGGGGAGGGGGAGGAGGAGCAAGTCGTTTGAGACCCTTTCTTTTTTTTTTTTTTCATTTTATTTACTTGTTGCCCTTGAACATGTAGTGGTTGAGAACAGCCTTGAGCTCCTGATCCTGTTTCAACCTCCCACAGGCTGCGCTTACTGCTTTTGGTCTGGCTCTGGGCTGCTCAGGGACCTCACCCTGTGAGGAGCCTGTGTAGGTCTAGGACTGTCACACTTCCCTGGCTGTGATGCTTCAGTGCAATACGCAAGCGTCACCTGGAAAGGACAGATGCTTGAAAAAATAAGCTAACATTTGCCAGTTTTCCTAGGCCAAGCAAAGTGCTGAGAAACAGTGAGGGAGTTGTCAAGAAGCCCTTTCTGAGTGCACATGCATGTTTCTGTATGTGTGTGCGTGTAGGTATGTTTGTGTGTATGAACATGTTTTTGTGTGTGTGCATCAGTGTGTGTATAATGTGTGCATGTGTGGTGTGCGTGGTATATATTTATGATATGTGTATGTGTGTGTTGTGTGTATATGTGTATGTGTAAGTATATATGTGTATATGTGTATGTATGTATATATGATGTGTGTATGTGTGTCTGTAAGTGTGTGTGTATGGTATGTGTATATAATGTGTGTATGTGTGTTGTGTGTATGTTTATGCATACGTATATGATGTATGTGGTGTGTGTGTATATGTGTATGCTGTGTGTATGTGTAGGTATAGGTATGTATGTGGTGTGTATAGATTGTGTATGTGTGTGTAAGTGTATGCGGTATGTGTATATGTGTGTGTATGTGTGTTGTATGCATGCATGTATGTATGTGTGGGGTGTGTGTGTATACATGTGTATACGTGTGTGTTATATTTATGTATGTGTGTATTTGTGTGTGTATAAAGGCTGCCTCCAAGAAGTTGCCTGCTGTTGCTCCCTTCCTGGTCACATCATGTCTTCTGGAGGCAGCTTCTTCCTCAGGCTCCATGTGTTGAATTGCAGACATGTGTCACCACACTGTGCTCTCAGGGAGCCTTCTGTGGAAGCGCCCCTCCTGCTTTCTCAGTCACTGGCTCCCTAGAGCCCTGACCACTCATTCCCACTCCTCTGGTGGTGTGTGGTACCCTCTCCAGACCTCGCTCAGTGGCTCCTGCAGAAGTTTCTCAGGAAGCCTCTGGGTTAATCGGCCTCCTTAGGGTCACATGCTCATCTAAGACCAAGCTCTGGCTGGGCAAGTGGGGCACTGGAGTTGGGTTGCCTGGGCTGCATGGCAGCTGTCTGTCACAGAGGATGGACTGTGTCTCTCACAGTTGCAGTGGGACAGAAAAGACAGGGCGAGGTGGCCAGTGTCCTCTGCACCTGCTGGCTTGTGATTCTCAGTTCACTTGCCACACTCAGGTAGTTTTGTCCCCCCAGCTGCCATCTCCCTTTCCAGAGCAACAAAATAGCAGTTTTCCCATTGCTTCCCACTGAGCTGCAGGAGGCTTCCTGGGTACCAAAAATGAGCAGGGAGGGGACCAAGGCTGTCCCAGACCAAACATGGCTGGAGCTGGCCCATGGCGCTTGCCACCCAGACCCAGCGGACTCCCTGCCTTGCTCTCTCTGGACTCTTCATGGCTTCTTTCATCATTAGAGTTGGTACACTGTGCTTAAAATAGCCTTAACAAAACTGGGTGTGGTGATGTACACCTTTAATCCCAGCATTTGGGAGGTAGTGTGGATCTCTGTGAGTTTAAGGCCAGCCTTGTCTACATAGCAAGTGTCAAGACAGCCAGCATTACATAGAGAAACCCTGTTTAAATATATATATACATACATAAACAAAGGGCCAAGGAGATGATTGCCTCCTGTCAAGACCCGAGTTCAATCCCCAGGACACATATGATAGAACAGAAACAACTTCTGACCTCCATATATGTAATATGGCACACACACACACACACACACACACACACACACACACACACACACACACACGCAGGCACTCACACTCAGGCACAGAGACACACATATATACATATGTGACTCACATGCAGGTACATTTGCACTCTCTCTCTCTCTCTCTCTCTCTCCCTCTCCCTCTCTCTCTCTCTCTCTCTCTCTCTCTCTCTCTCTCTTTCTCTCTCAATGAACAATGGAAAGTTTAGATCCTTGACAGTTTTCTCTCTTCTTTCTAAAAGACCGAGGTGGAATTTACACAGTGCGAGGCCAATTGCCATGGCTTGAACATGGCTCTCGTGTATGCGTGCCTGTACCTAGCCGGCAGTGCTGTTTTGGGAGGCTGTGCTTGCAGAAGGACCTCTGCGGACGGCTATCGAAGGCCAAGGCTAGTGCCACTGCCTGGGCCCTCGAAGAAGTTGGATTTGGTGATCTGGAAGTGGGGTGCTCCTCCAGGGGATGGCACTGGGAGGGAGGAGTACCTGGGAGGATGGGAGGTGGATTTCTACATCCTGCCGCTGGTGCTCCCAACAGCAGGAAGGGAGAGAAACACTGTGAGAACAGATGCTTTTGACGGTGACTGGAACCTGGAGACAAGTGACAGGAGGCAGGCAGGTTTGGGCAAGATAGAAAAGGCAACGGCAGCTGACACCCACAGATACACCTTCCACCTGGAGCGCTGTGCACTCTGCAGCCTGAGGGATGCACGCACTCCTCACTGCAGGCAGGGTCGCAGGATGCCCTCGTCACCAGTCATTGCGGGAAGGTGCTCAGCATCTGTCCCATGTTTCAGAGTGTAGCTCCTCCTGGGGCCTGGCAGGGCTTCATGTCCATGGAGGAACACTGTCTCAGTCACTGTTCTGTTGCTGAGAAGAGACCCCATGACCACAGCAACTCTTACAAAAGAAAAGCATCTAATTGGGCCTGACTCTCAGTTTCAGAGGGTAAGTCCATGATCATGATGGCGGGAGCATGGCAGCATGTGTGACAGGCAGCATGTGTGGCCGGCAGCATGTGTGGCAGGCAGCATGTGTGGCAGACAAGATGCTGGAGAAGTGGCCAAAAGCTGCATCCCCATCCACAGGCAACAGGCAGAGAGAGGCTGGGACTGGTGGCTTGGGCGTTTGAACCCTCACAGCTCACGCCCAGTGACACACTTCCTCCAACAAGGCCACTCCTCCCAATCCTTCTAATCCTTTCAAACAGTTCAAACACTCCCCGATGACTAAGTATTGGAGCATATGAGTCTATGGGGGTTTTTCGTATTCAAACCACCACAGGCGCTGAGGCAGCCGGAACAGGTTCTTGTTTGTTTTAATGTGTGGATATGTACATATGAACATGTGTGTAGGTGCATGAATGTGGGGAGTGCTTGAAGGCCAGAGGACAACCACAAGTGTCATCCTCCAGAGCTCTGTCCATCTCCTTTGAACAAGGTCTCTCCTTGGGCTGGACTAGGCTGGTCCTCCAGTCTCTGCGTCACCAGTGTTGAGGTTACAAGTGTGTGCCACCACCACGCCTGGCACTTCATGGGGGTTCTGGGGATTGAAATCAGCTCCTTGTACTTGGGAGGCAAGCGCTTTGCCAGCTGAGCCACTCACCACCCCCTTCTTGGGTTCTTGTCTGATGTCAGAGAGGGACGAGCAGAGCCTTGGAGCTGCTCCCTGGTTGTCTGCATTGGTCATCAGCTTCATGGTCTGTACAAAAGAGCTGTTCTCAACCTGTGGGTCGTGATCCCTTTGGGGGGCGGGGCGGGGCGGGGTCCAATGACCCTTTTACAGGGGTCACATATCAGATATCCTGCACATCAGATATTTACATTATGGTTCATAACTAGCAAAATTACAGTTACGAAGTAGAAAATAATTTGATTGGGGGCCACCATAACACAAGGAACTGTCTGAAAGGGCTGCAGCGTTATGAAGGTTGGAAACCACTGGCATAAAGGGAGTCAACAGCTGCCAGAGTCTAAGGCCACTGTGAGGATCAGGTGGGCTCACCCTTGCAGAGGGCTTTGGAAGCTGCGCCACGGGCCATTCCGGACTTGAGACCCCTTCCCAGTCCCTAAGGGGTCAAACGGTGGCTGTCCCAGCACTGCGTAAACTTCCATGTCACCAGTGTGCCAGGTGTGGATGGACTAAGAGTAGTGTGCACCATGGGACCAGGAATAGTGATCGTACAGAAGTGTGCCCAGGCCATCAGCGCCCTCACAGTACCACTTTCCTCCAATGTGGGAACGAAAACTGTCTCCCGACGGGAGGCTCAGAGGGGAGGAAAATCTGTGGAAGTTCCCAGAGGAGGCTGATAGGAGGCAGAGCTGGGATTGTATCTGCCTGTCAGATCCCACCTGTGCCCTTTAAGGCCCCGGAAGGAGCTGCCGTTGGCTGTGTTCCCAAAGTCCACGTGCAGTGTGGCTTCAAGGGCAGAAGTTACGCACGGGCCTGTGGGAGTCAAGCCTACCTGCACGCAAGGTTTTTTGTTTTGTTTTGTTTTGTTTTGTTTGTTTGTTTTTCTGTTTTTAACTTATAGGAGAAATGGAGGTCGGAGGAAATCATACTTACTTGGGCAACACAAATTTCAGCCCAGGAACCCCAAACTGGAGCACCCCGTGTGGTGATGTGGGGCAGGTGCAGGAGAGGGTTTACAGAGGACCTTTCTGAGGTTTTTGGGACAGGTCATGGGGCTGGATTTGCAAACCAGCATTTTCTGGGTTTCTGAGTGAGTTAATTAGTCAGCTCCCAGCTGAGAGCCGCAGAGGGCGGGTGGTCTGACCTCCAGGCAGCGTGAAATCAATCAGTTCACAGCCTTGGCTCCTCTGACGAAGTGGGAGCTGAGCTGCGTCTTCCTCTGCCTGCTGCGCGCCAGCCTGCGCCCGCCTGCGCCGGCCCTTCGGCAGGCTCTTCGCCCTTCTGAGGTCTGAGGCCAATCTCGTGGACTCTGGGAGCTGAACCGAGCTGAGGTGCTGCATGGTGCTGTTGAGCTGGATGATGAGGGCTCACACCTCCACCAAGGAGGAGCCAGGCTCGCAGAGATGACTCTGACGGTGCCGGCAGGGCTAGGCCATGACTCTCGGTCTCATGTCTCACCTTGGGAGAAAGACACGAACTGGTGTCCCAAAAGGGTTCTCACGCCCAGCGCCCAAGGGACTCGGCTAGGAAGCAGAAGCTTCTCAGGTTGTGAGGCAGATGCATATTCATCCGCGATAATTTAGAACATGCGATCTTGCCAGGAAGAAAATAAAACCCACCAGCGTTCTCAGTGCCTGGGGACCGCGAAGGCCGACGCGTGTGTATTTTCAGGCTTCCGGGGAAATTTTAGAGGCTAGTACTGAGGTGCCCTGCTGGCTCTTAGCCACCGCCTGGGGTTTCTGCAGAGTTTCCCACCTCACAGAAATGGGCTTCTGAGACATTGGTTCTCTGTGATGGGCTGACCTGCGAAATGAAGGATGCTTCAAAGCATCCTGGGCTAATCATCATACCCACTGGATGCCAGGACCACCAAACCCATCTGTAGATATTTCCAGGTACCAGCTGGCCCTGGGCGAGCATCTCTGGGCTTGGGGGTGGAGGTGCTGCCATTGGCCAGACCTACTCCCCATCTCTGCTGCTTAGGTACAGCCCCAGGCCTGTGAACCCTGACCTTCCTCTGGGAAACCAATCAGAAGTTTTCTGCCTGCAACTCTGGAGAAACATACAGACACCGGGACTGTCTTCACTGTGAGGGAGCCACAGCAGCCTCAGTGAGGCCCAATTTACCCCAAATACAGAGAGGTCCAGTGAGTCTCCCTGTTTCTTCAGGAAGTCCTCTGACAGAATGCTGTCTCTCAGGGAGGCAACAGGAGCTGGGGCAAAAGGCGGCTTTGGAGGCAGCCAGCTTGGGTAACGTTACGTAGGTGGATAGGCCATTCTGTGCCTCTGTTTCGCCATCTGTAAACAGAAAGCAATGGTAGGATCTACTTGCCATGGCTGCAAAAATGAAGTGGTTTTTACCTACGAATGGCTATATTGATATGACCCGTGCCCAGTGCGGTTGTGGAGGGCCATGTTGTAAATAGCCAGGGCAGCCTTTGAGATACTCCCGCAGTCTGCAGACCGAGGCAATGTGCTTAACTTCATGCCTGCTTCCCATAGTCCCTGGGCACAGCTGCTGACCCTAATGGCCCCAAGCTTGGGAATGACACCTGACTCCTCTTGAGATCTGGGGTGCTGGAGCCCATTCCCTGGGACATTTCAGTCTAAAAATAGCCCTCATGTTTTGAGGGCTCCCAAGAGCTCACTTGACGTTCCTGATTTTTAAGTTGCCGCAATATTTATAACTTATTAATATGGAACGATATTAATATATGTAATAACTGCTGTTCTGTGTTATCTGTAGTTTATTATCGAGAGCGTGCAATTTGCTAAGTCCCCTCACGCCTGCTGTGCGGCTGCCACCACCACCCGTCTCCAGAATTTCTCTTCTATCCCCATAAAACACTAGCTCCCCATCCCTCTCCACTCCCCACCTCCTGCAATGCCCCACCCCAAACTGCTGGATCCTTTTCTGCCTCCGTGAACTTGACTTTAGACGAGTAGGATCCTAAGCTGGGTGTGTGGTCGTGTATGCCTTTAATCCCAGCATTGGGAGGAGGGACAGACGCAGAAGCAGAGGCAAGCAGATCTCTGAGTTCCAGGCCGGCCTGGTCTTACCACTATGGTCTACATAGTCAGTTCTAGGATCCTGTCTCAAAAAACCAAACCAACCAACCAAAAATAAAAATAAAAATAAAAATAAATAAAATAAAACAAATAGAACCACCAAATAGTTTTCCCTTTGCTTGTAAGCTGTTCTTGGCATCATGTTTTGAAGTTCACCCGTGGTCCAGCATGCGTGAGCATTTCCCCGAGTTTTTGCCATCTAATGGTAGTCCCTCTTGCGCTTACAGCTTTGTTTGTCTGTCTGATGGCGGGCATTTGGGTGGCCTCTGCCTTTTGGTTGCCATACACTGTGAACACTTGGGTATGGGGGTGGGCCCCACTTTCAACCCTTTGAGGCCAGACCTAGAGTCAGAATCGCTGGGCTGTATGGGGCAGGGGGAGGAGGCCGAAGCTGTCCAGCGTGAGTAGTGACAGTTCACACCCAAGCCTCTCACCAGGTCTCCGTGCTGCCACTCCAATGCCAGCAGGGAGTTTGGGGAAGATAAGTGGCATTTGGGGTGGTCTCCATCCTGATGTTTGCATTATGACACTGGGATCATTTCTGTTGAGCACCGCAGACTCTCCGTAAGAAAGCCCTCTGTGCAGGACTGAGAGGGGCTTAGTGATAAGGAGCACTGGCTTCCCTTGCGGAGGACCCCACTTCTATTCCCAGCACACCTGTCCTTCACTCCAGTTTTGGGGACATCTGGCTCCCTCTTCTGCCCCCTGAGATTATGAGTTGACGCGTGATTTTCCTGTAGAGCACTGAGGACTCATCCGTTTTATCCAAGCCCATGCACTGTAAGCCAAGAGCGTTGTCTTTTAAAAAGCCCTAAAAGCAGCATGTGGTGACAGAATGTCTGCCAGTGCAGCGCTTAGGAAGACTGTCGCAAGTTCAAGACCATCAGGGCAAACCCAAAGCCCCCACTTCTCCGTTCTATCGATTGTCTTCTGTTGCTTCTCCTTTGCGCTCAGCGCCTTCTCCCTGAGTCAGGTGCTAATCTGTCTGGCACTTTCCACTTTAGTTGTTGTATCTTTTGGCCCTGGAAGCTACGGTTCATTTAAACAAAACAAAACAAAGTTTTTCATTTCTACTGACATTCTCCAGGTTAAGTTTGCTCATTGTGATCATATTTTAAATCTCTGACTGCCTTTTTTTTTTTTTTGTCTTTCCAAGACAGGGTCTCTCTGTGTTAGCCTTGGCTGTCCTGTACTCACTTTGTAGACCAGGCTGGCCTCAAACTCACAGCGATCCGCCTGCCTCTGCCTCCCGAGTGCTGGGATTAAAGGTGTGTGCCACCACTCCCAGCTGACTGTGATTTTAATAATTGCTGTGAACGTCTTGATATCATTGTGATGGTGGTCCTCATTTCCTGCTAGCTGCTTTTTACTTTAAATTTATTTATTTGTTTGTTTTTATTTTTTCTAGTTTTCTTTGCTTGTTTGTTTTTCATCTTGTTTTGTTTTGATTTTTCAAGACAGGATTTCCCTGTGCAGCTCTGGGCTGTCCTGGAACTCACTTGGTAGACTGGGTTGGGCTTGAACTCACAAAGATCTACCTACCTCTGCTTCCTGAGTGGTGGGGTTAAAGGGGTGCACCACCACTGCCTGGCTGTTTTTAAATTTTAATAGGAAATCTTGCCACGTCACCCAGGCAGGACTCAAACTCCGCATCTTCCTGTTCCGGCCACCGAGTGCTGGGATGACAGGCCTGTGAATATTTCCTGTCTGGCTATTTTTGGGGGATGAGTTGGGCTTTCACACTCCTCTGCATGCGTGGTGCCTGGTGACTCCTGACCAGGTACTGCTACTACAGTGCTGTGCACGGTCCAGGTTTTCCGGAAGAGTGACATCCTCTCTTGCAGGCGCGTGTGGATGGACCGAACCTCCAAACCATCTCTGCAGGACCAAACACTCATGCTTAGATCTCAGGTCCCAGCTGCAGCTTTCCCCCTCAGCCCCTGGGCTCCCCAGCAACACGAGGCTCTGTGGTCAGCTAAGGCTTTGGGGAATGTAAATGCTCGCTTCATCTTCTCCCTGTGTCTCCACGCCTCTGTCGCTCCTTTCTCTCTGTTTTGTTCTCTGTCTCTCTCTGTGTATCTGTCTGTCTCCGTTTCTGTTTCCCTCTCTCTGCAAGAAATCAATCCTTATTTTCTGGTTGTTTTTTTTTTTTTCCAGATGGCAGCCCTCTCCTTCTGTCACTCCAAACTGCTTCTGAATTGGTGAGCAGCTTCTAGCCAAAAGTCCCCACCATGCAAACTCTACACATTGGATTCCCGTTCTTCCAAGGCTAGTGTCCCCTCTGTGTATACCCATTTCTACTTGCTTCCAGACCCTTTAAGAAGATGCTGTCCAGGGCTGGGAGATGGCCCAGTGGGCAAAGTGCTTGCTGTCTTCACACTTGTGAAGACCTGAGTTCGAATCCCGAGAGCCTGTGGAAAGCTGGACAAAGTAGTATAGATCTGTAATCCCAGTGCTCATAGGATGAGATGGGGGACAGACACTGGGGACTTCCTGGGAGCCCACAGGCCAGCCAGCTTGACACAGTCAGTGTTAAGCAATAAGAGACTCCATCTTAAGGCAGAAGGCTGGCACTTGGCTCGAGGCTGCCTTCTCCTGCTGCACTTGTTTAAATATGGTCACGCCTTGCCCACCACTTATAAGAGCATCAAACCCAACACTCACCTTTATCTCCTCCGATCATCACCTCCTTGGTGTCATCCTTAAGTCTTCACCTGAGGCCAACAGACCTCTCCCTCTTTTTTTGTTTCATTTTCCGAGACAGGGTTTCTCAGTGAAGCCTTGGCTGTCCTGGACTAACTTTGTAGACCAGGCTGGCCTTGAACTCACAGCGATCCGCTGCCTCTGCCTCACGAGTGCTGGGATTAAAGGCATGCGCCACCACCACCCAGCCCAGACCTCTCCCTCTTAAATCCTGTTTCCGAGGTTTTCCTTCTCCCCCAGCCCCAGCCCAGCTGCTGACTTGGCGCTGTGACCCACCAGCCTGTCTCTTCTTTCTGTATGGCTGTCATTAGGGGCCCTTAGATTCATAAACCCACTGCTTCTCAAAAGAAATTAGGAGACAAATTGATACAGGAGAGCAGACCTGCTCAGGAAGGGTCCTGGGTCTCTTGCCCTTCTCTGCAGTTTTGAAGCCAAAACCAGGAGGCGAGCCTGCAATCCTTCATGCTGTCAGAGGGTTTCCAGTCTCTTCCCCGCAGGCAGGCACAGGGCTCTGGCTGGCACTGCGCTTCAGTCTTTCTCTTTGCCCAGCTTGGGATTCCTGGGCTGTTGTTGGTTTTTGTTTTTGTCTTTTAAACCATCAGGACAAAAGCAGGATAGCCAAGGGAAGGGGCACACATGTCTTCTTTCAGACTATCCCCTCTCCTTTGCCAGGGCAACTACTCTGGGCTTCTCTGCCAGGGTGGCTACTATGGGCCGCTCCCTGGAGCTTCTTTTTCTGTGCCTCTGACCTCTTCTCCCCTCCATCCTACAGTAGCCAACCATCTGCCATGTGCACAGGTTGCTTTGGAAACTGGAGGTCCTGCAGTCAAGTAGAAAGCAGGCTTTTTTTTTTCCCCTCCATGGAGTTGATACCTGGAGGTGGGATCCTGACAGTGATCAGGCCTTAGCGATGAGTTCTATGTGCCATGGATGACACATGCAAATCCTCCTGAGCTTCAGTCCCTATGGCCTCCCCCTCCCTCCCCCCCCCCCCCATCCTGGGCTTTATGTTTTTCACCCTACAAGGCTTCACTGGTCAGTCCTGGCTTTGGCCATTTCTCAGCTCTGTGGCTTTGGAAAAATCCCCACAGCCTGGCATGGCAATGCACATTTGCCATCCCAGCACATGAGAGGTGGGAGCACAGGAGCACAAGGCCAGCCAGTCACACAGGGCCCAACCTCAAAGAACCAAAATATAAAAATATAGAAAAAAAAAATTCCCCACAGGAACACCTCCAGCCCCTTCTTGGTGACATACAAGGCTTAAGTGAGGGAGTGCCTGGCACACGCAGGTAAAACTCCATAAATATCAGCCACCCAGCCACAAACAAGCACATTTCCCACCATCTGAGAAACAATGAATGAAAGTCTGTAATCAGTTGCTGTTCTCTCGACTGGGCCAACTGTGTTTTGTCTCCCTATTGGTGCTAAGGGAGAGGGCAGTTAGGATCAATGGTCAGTGTCATATATTGACATAGCCCTCAAAGGCCATTTGGGAATGAAGCTGGAGAAATGGCTCAGTGGTTTAGAGCACTGACTGTTCTTGCAGAGGACCCAGGTTCTATTCCCTGGAGCCACCTGTGACTTCAGTTCTTAGAGGAACTGATGCCCCTTCTGAACTTTGACGGCACCAGGCATATCCATGGCACATATGCATGCGTAACATCCATACACAGAAATAAAACTAAAAATAATTTTTAAAAAAGACACCCAGAAAGAGGTCGGGGGGGGGGGGGAGGATGGGAGCTGGGAACGGCCGGCGCTCCCGGAAGGGGTTCATCTTGTGAAGAGTGAGAATGAGGAGATAGCGCAGGGTCCTGTCGCTGGGCCCACGCTGCGACTCCAGTGTTCCAAGTGCTGAGGAAGGTCCCGGAAATGCCCGTTCTCAAATGTTGCTGTGTCCATTGACACCTTTCCTGCTTGTCCAATGTGTCCTTGCCGGAAGCTGTCCCTTCTTCCGTCCCCCTCTCCCCCCCCCCCCCCCCCCCGCTTCCTTCGGGGGCGTGGGGGAGGGCAGTGGGGGCGGGGCACATTGCCTGACTTGGGCTTGTTTTCAACTCCCGAGCTCCCCCATCCATGTTGATTCCTAAATTCTAAGGCGCCGCTCAGGGAGGAAGGAGCCCACAATCTGCCAGTCTGACTGGCTCGGATCTGACACCCATCAGTGCCCCACACTCAGAGGGCTGTTTCTATTTTGTTTTTGTAATTCTCGGGGAGGAACTGGCTTGCAGGAAGGCACGCTGTTAATTGATGCTGTCGGAGCGAGCAGCCAGATGGCTCGTGGGTGGCAGGTACTGCAGCTGCGGAGACAGGCCCACCTGAGAGAGTAGGTGTTTACAAAGTGCCACCTGTGAAGCCAGCTCAGCCAGCTCAGCTGCCTCTGGGCTCCCATAGCTCCACTGTAAGCCAGGTGTTCTGTTTCCAAGGACACAAGGGGCTTGCTCTGTGAGACGGGCCCCATTAAAACACTGGAGTTTCCCTTGCTTGTTGTGACTTTTTTGTTAATCCTAAAACCTCTGGGCTGCGACTAACAGGCCTAAGGGAAGCAGACTGGGCCACTCAGAGGTTCTTTGTCCTGTAATAGTCCAAAGGGATGAACGACACTGCTTTGTGATGCCCCAAATACCGGGACCCTCCCAGCCTACCATTCTATTCTGCATGACTCCCATTGCTCAAGGTCATGGTCTTAGTTAGAGTTTCTATTGCTGTGATGAAGACCGTGGCCAAAAGCAGCACGGGGAGGAAAGGGTTAATTTCACCTTACATTTTTCAGGCCACATTCCATCGCAGAGAAAATTTGGAGCAGGAGCTCAAGGCAGGATCCTGGAGAGGCCATGGAGGGGTGCTGCTAACTGGCTTGTTCTTCATGGCTTGCTCAATCTGCTTTCTTATAAACCCACTGTGCCCAGGGATGGTCCCGCCCACAGAGACCTGGGCCCTCCCACATCCATCATTAATCAATAAAATACCCATGGACTTCCTCCCCCCCCCCCCCTTCAAGACAAGGTTTCTCTGTGTGTCCTTGGCTGTCCTGGACTTGCTTTGTAGACCAGGCTGGCCTCCAACTTACAGAGATTCACCTGCCACTGTCTCCCTGAGTGTTGGGATTACAGGCGTGCATGGACTTTCTACACACATTCTGAGGCAGCAATTCCACCATTGAGGTTATGTCAAGTTGACAAGCAACCAGGACAGTCATCCCTTTGCCTGAGAGGACTGTTGCACCTCTGTTCATCATAGCTGCATTTCAGGCAACAGGAAGGCAAAAGGGCAAAGTTGGATATATGTACTTTCTTATATTTATGGTTGTGAGCCTAGCCTTTAATGGCTGAGCCATCTCTCCAGCCCTATGCACTTTCTTAAAGGACACCTCCCTATAGTTGCTCACATTTCTCCTGTCATCCTGGTTAGTCAGCACTTAGTCACATGGTCACTGCTAGCTTCAAGGGAAGCTGGCACATGCAGCTAAAAGCTAGAATTTCTAACAGGCAGGGTTTGGGGTGTAAAATCTATGCACTCTACTACTAAGAAAGAACAAATGGTGGAGAGCCAGCAGGCTGGTGGGGAAAGCATGGCACACCGGAATCAGCTATATTCAATTTCCAGCATTCCCAGGTCTCCACTTGTCGCCTCTGAACTGAGGGCGGTGGCAGCGCCTCACAGTATGTGGAGGTCCTTTGATCTGGCGTATTGGTAGAGAGACACCTAAGGAGCGTGCAGAAAGTCATCTTAGGCCCTGGTAACATGTGCGCCAAGGCCGTAGAGTCTTCTGTATGACAAGCACATGGCTGTCCCAGCCCCAATCCCCAGGGGTTTGACGGCTTGGCCTTTACCACTTCTCTAGGCTGCTGGACAGCGGAATCTTGTGTGAGATCTCTCCAGGGCTCCTCACAGTAGCCTGTGGTGTTGAGAAGACCAGAAGGGACACAGGAAATCTAGGGGATAATGTGGGTGCAACAGGTGTCCAAGGTGATTTTAAATGGCAAATTTAAAACATTATTATTATTTGTTTTTGCATATGGGAGGGAGAGATATGTGTTTGCAAGTGTGGGTGCACATGGGGGCCTGTGCATATGTATGTGTGTGTGTGTGTGTGTGTGTGTGTGTGTGCATGCGTGTGCATGTGTGTATGTGTATATGGGGGCCTGTGCACATGCATATGTGAGTGTGTGTGTGTGTGTGTGTGTGTGTGTGTGTGTGTGTGTGTGTAGTGTGTGCATATGAGTATATTCGCATGCACATGAATATAGTCCAGAGGCTGGTGTCAAGGTCTACCTCCCGAATGCTTGGATACCAGGCAGGCTGCTACATTCACTCTGTTCTACTTGGAATACTAACTCCTGGCCTCAGGCTTGCACAGTAAGTATTCTTATACCTGCTTAGGTATCATCCCAGCCCCTTAAAACTTTAAAATTATTGGTTTGTTTGTTTTAACATATCTCTAAGGAAAAATAAACTTAGGCTGGCGAGGTGCTTGCCACCACACCTGATGACCTGAAGTCAGCCTCCAAAACTCACATGGTAACAGGAGAGAACTGATTCCTGGAAGCTGCCCTCTGACCTCTGTGCACGTGCCACAGCATGTGCAGCCCCGCCCACTCCTCCCCACACAAATAAACAAACAAACCGAGAGTTTTGTGGACATTATGATTCAGGATAAGACTGGGTTTAAACTCAGTAAGTTAACCAAATGGTCTTGGACTTGGGCAGAAGCTTAAGTGAGGGCTACAGGCCTCGCCAGTGCCGGGCTTGGGTCTGGTGATGCCCGGGTCAGATCTCAGTCATTCCTCCAGGTCTAGCTGTCTGCGGTGGACTCACAACATGTGGCCATGTCCCCAGGTCTGTAGCGAAGTAGGTTACTGAACAGAATCAGAGAGAGAGAGAGAGAGAGAGAGAGAGAGAGAGAGAGAGACAGACAGACAGACAGACAGACAGACAGACAGACAGAGACAGACAGACAGACAGACGAGATGGGTGGAGGCTTGAAGAAGGCCACTTGCCAGGGTAAGAGTCAATTTCCTGTGTCCAGGTGGCTTGAGCATCCAAAGTGTGAAATCTCTTCCTGGAGACAAGTGGCCCTGTGGTGACATCACACTCCATGAGACTTCAGGGAAATTCCAATTCCTTGGCCCCCTTCCCCCCCCCCATTGTTGGAGCCTCTGATGGCTAACAGGAGTCTCTTTCTTAAGAACCCCTTTGCTCTTTCAACACCATATTTTTGTTCCACAGGGTTTCTCTGTGTATCTTTGGCTGTCCCAGACTCGCTTTGTACACGAAGCTGGCCTCGGACTCATGGAGATCCAACTGCCTCTGCCTCCTGAGCATTGGGATTACAAGTGTGCTCCGCCACTGCCCCCTACAACACCATCATTTTCATGGAAAAACCAGAACTGGAGCTGTTGAGTGTGGGGGTGGTTCCAGCAGTGAGGGTAAAATACCTGGACGTAGTCCTGATCTTCCATCACACTGGAGCCTTGGGCGTGATGTCATCTCTTTTAGATGACAGTGTCACCTGGTTTTCCTTATTCTTTGCGGAAACTGTCACTGATTTAGAATTCTAGCTATACTAGTTCCAAGTCCTTTATAATATTATGTTATTATACTAATTGGTTATAGAGCTGTTTTTAGAAACACATTTAAGCATTTGTCCATTAAAATGCATTCTACAATCACGATGCATCTGTAAGGGAGGGACTCTAGTGAAGAGGCTGGCTGGGGTGGGGTTACTTTAAAATGTCTTTTCAGCTAAGTCACAAATAGCTGCTAATTTGCTCTCCAGCTAGAGGCTATGGCATTAAAGTTGCAGAAGAGCTGAGAAAACATGGTCCACGGGGTCCTCCAGGCTGGCTCCTCAAGGAACCTGGCTGAGGCCATCACACAGCCCTTTGGATCTCAGGAAGATGTGCAGGAAGGAAGGTCCCTGTGCCCTCAGAGCACACGTGTGGCAGCCTACACAGCTGAGTGTGTGGGAATCAGGTTCAGCTAGGAGGAGCTTTGAAAAGGGTTAGTCCAGGGAGCCTCTCACAGGAAGGTGTCCTTGCTGAGCTCAGGAGCTCTGGGAATGTGTGGGGAGCTGGGCCCGGGGTGGAGGAGGCACTTGGTTAAAGGACTTGCCCAGTGGCCTTGGGTGAGCTGGCTCGTGGTTAGGCACTCTCTGAGAGATGCAAGCGCACAAGCTTTCCCTGCCTTGGCCCATCCTGACCAAGGGCTTGTCTGTCTTGTCCGGGTCAGTGTGGTCTAGGTTGATCATTATCTAAGTACAGGTAGTGTGAAGAATTCCTCATTGTTTGAAGGGACAAGCTGGCCGCCAGGAGGTGACAAGCTGGTCCCCAGGAGGTGATGAGCCATTCCCCAGGAGGTGACAGGCTGGTCCCCAGGAGGTGATGAGCCAGCCCCCAGGAGGTACCCAGTTGGTCCCCAGGGGGTGATGAGCCATTTCCCAGGAGGTGACAAGCTGGTCCCCAGGAGGTGATGAGCCAACCCCCAGGAGGTACCCATCCGGTCCCCAGTGGGTGATGAGCCAGGCCCCAGGGGGTGACAACTCCAGTTCAGGGACATCTGTCTCAAGCTCCTGCTCTTGCTGGAATTCTGGGTGACCGCAGGTTTGGGAGGATGACTGTAGCTTCTGGGCAAGCCAGGAGGAACCATATATGAGGGGGTGCAGTAAAGAAACTGCCAGCATGACTGCCCCATGGTGTGGTTAAGGCTTTTTACTGTAAACATGAGGAACAGCCGGAGGCCTCTGGAAGCCTCCAGAGGGGAGAGAGAAAGAAGTTGACTGAACGCGGCCAGCACACTGGGAATGGCCGGGGCTAGGGAAGTCGGAGAATAGGAAAGAATAGAGGAAATAGAGCAAGAATTAGAGAGAGTAAATAAATCAGAGTAAGAGACAGAGAAAGAAAGGTAGACAGACAGAAAGGAATGTGAGAATAACAAGAACAGAGAATAGTAATAATCTCTAAGTTATAAGGATGAGGAGCTGGGGAGTTAGAAGTCCAAGAGGTGGAGGGAGTTATGACAGGAGCGGGTTTGAGGGGCTAGGATGCTAGTGTGGACTGTGACATGTGTAACAGGTACTTGTGGGAGCCTGGAGGCCAGCACGGGCTTTACTATGCTAATAGGCACCACAGATATATGTCAATGGAACTATATGTCTCTTCTGCCAGGGGTAACGGAAATGACTCCTTTTGGCAGACAGGAACTGGCTTCACAAGTTCCTGAGGAGTGCTGGCTTTTATCCAGCTGCTAAAAATCCTCCCGTAGTCCAGGTGGAGCTCATTTCTGGCTATTTGGACTGCCCTCCCATGAGACCTAACAGACACAAGTTGGAAGAACAATTGCCAATGTAAGAAGCCTTTTCTCCTTAAGTGACAAAACCTTTATTCCCTTTGATACTGAATATAAGCCCTTCTCCCAGATCCAGAGGAGGAAGCTAAACCCGGCTGGAGAAAAATCATCACGGTTTTAAAACAGGAAGTCACAGAAGAATTATAAATTATAAATGTAGCACACAGAGGGAGAGGTGCCTCACATAAATGACATATTTAAGGAGGAAAAGAGTGGGGGACAGAGACAAGGAGGAGGGAAGCAGAGAAAGCCAGGGGGGCCAAGAAGCAACAATGGGTCCTTGAACGCTTCTGAGACTTTTGTGTCTCACCTGCGTGTAACTGTGGCTGGAGTGTGTGCCACACTTCCACTTGCTCTGGGGAAACTGGCAAGAAAATGGTGTCTTGGTCCCCTTCTCAGTGAATTGCTACCATGGGTGATCTCCTTGCTACATAGGTCACCTGAGTGACTTCCCAAGCCCATCCCTCCCACACAGCTGTGTAATTCATGGTTGAGATGTGTGTTACTTGTTTACCATATTTTTTTATCTCCGTCTGCTGTTTTATTTTTGCCCTAGCAGTTTACCTTTTGACCGTGGGTGTGATGCTGCAGGTGGTGCTGGAGGAAAAGCCGTGCAGACGGCGTGGAAGCTTTAGCACGGCTTGGTGACTTCCTTCCACTTTTCACGGGCTTGTGACACACACCCTCACAGCCATCTTCCGGCCATCAGTTAGGCCCAGCACCATCGACTAACTGGATGTAGTTGGAGGCTTGCTGGGTGGATTGTGTTTCCAAGAGCAGATTTTCCTTGTCATTTTATTGATCCTGTGGGCCAGTGTGGTCTTAAGTGGCGTGTAGTGCTTAATCAGACTGCGACGTTCTTAGAGCCAGAGGCAACTCCTGACACCTCCTGGCATAGGCATAGTAAACGATCAATAACTATTACATAGTGAGAGTCAAGTGATCTGGAATCTCCACCAAACACTAGTGGACTCTCCAAAGGCTGCCAGGAGTGTTCCTGTTTAATGTCCTTGGTGACATTTAAGGTCCATGTCCATGACTCAGAGACTCTGATGCCATGCTTATTAAACAGGTGGAACAAGTGAGAGGCGGTGTCAATGTTCTGGAAGACAGGAAGTAAAGGAGAGAAGCTTCCAATACCCAAGAGAAGTGTCATCCCATCAGACTGAGACAAAAGTCCACGGTTCATAAGTGAGCACTTCCACTCGGAGTGGGGAGGGCACATGGCTGCACTCACTCTGCCACGCCCAGCCTATGAGAGCATTTCACCTTTTTGTTTTGTTTTGTTTTTTCGAGACAGGGTTTCTCTGTGTAGTCTTGGCTGTCCTAGACTTACTTTGTAGACCAGGCTGGCCTCAAACTCACAGCGATCCACCTGCCTCTGCTTCCCAAATGCTGGGATTAAAGGCATGTGCCACCATGTCTGGCCGAGAGCATCTCACCTTTAAACAAAGTTAATATCACTAAGTTAGGGATAAAGTCCGGTTGGTTGAGTGTTGGTCTAGCATGCACCAAGTCCTGGGATCCATGCTTAGCCCCACTACAAGTGGGTCTGGCGGGATCTGGCTTTAATCACGGCACTTAGGAAGAGGCGGGGGAGTCTCAGAAATCAAGGCCTTCTTCGTGCTGTCCATTCAAGGGTCAGCCTAGGGCTACTGGAGACCCAGTCTCAAAATCAAATCAAATTACCACTTCCTGTGTGGCTGCTGTAAAACGGCCCTTGCGTGAACAGGGATGAAGCATCCAGCACAGTTCTGGACATACAGTAGGTGCTCAAGAAATGTCCCTTATTTATGAAATGTCCCCTGAAGCTGGGGGATGAGCCACAGTGGGTCTCAGGCAGGATGACAGGGGGTTCAGGGGTGTACTGGTTGCTTTTCTCTTGCTGAGACAGAAAACGTGACCGAGGCAGCTTAGAGAAGGAAGGAAGGGCTCATCTGGCTTATGGTCCATCATGACGAGGAGGTGCGGCAGGCACGGCATCAGGGAAAGCCCAGAGCTCACATCTTGGACTGCAAGCAGGAAGCAGAGGGAACAAACTAGGAATAGCTGGGGCTTGGACACACCTAAAGTCCACCCCCAGTGTTACTTCCTCCAGGAAAGAGCACCACCAACTGGGGACTGAGTGTTCAAACACCAGACTGTGGGGTACATCGCACAGAGGGTAAGGACGTATGGGACTTGCGGCATCTCCGTCTTAGTTGCTGTGAAGAGACACCACAGCCACAGCAGCTCTTATAAAGGGCAACAGTTAACTGGGGCTGGCTCACAGTCTCAGAGCTTTAGTCTGTGATCATCATGACGGCAGCGTGCAGACAGACAGGGTGCTGGAGGAAAACAAGAGGACACTTCACCGATGTATATTGAGAAGCTGGTGGCTGTCTCCCACAAACAGGCCTTGCAGGGACAAAAACAAAAAACGAAACAAAACAAAAACCCATCAGCTTATAGTGAGCTGACAAGACAATTGAATACGATTCAATATTACATTGCAACTTCATAATAAAACATTAATAGGTTACCAAGCACTTGTCATAGCAACCACAAGAAAATACAGAGTGTTCATCCTGCACTGGGCTATGTTTTAATCCTGTGACATGCGCTATCTGACTGGCTCCTTCTCCCCCTCAGCAATATGTACTGTTTCTATTAATCCAAAGAGGAAGAGAGGGTCAGAGCAGGCCATGGTTTGCTCCAGGTCACACAGATGCAGGGCATGGTGGCTCTGCGGCTGACCTCAGCTCTGCCACATGGATGCCCCAAGACAGTTGGGATAGGGGCGGGTCACGTGACACTCCTTTTCCCCAGAGCATACCTCTGCTCAGGGATGTGCTTTGTGTATTTCTGCCCAAGGCTCTTGGCGCTGTAAAAAGATTTTCACTTTTTGCGACATTTCTGGGGGCTGTTTACCAATCACGCACCGCAGAAGTAAGATTTGGCAGTGCACACCTGTGATCCCAGGCCTGGGGAGGTGGAGGCAGAAGAACCACAAGTTCAAAGGCATCCTTGGATACATAGAGGGGCCAAACTCCCCACTCTGGCCTTACAAATGTTGCCACATTCGCCTGCCCACCTTTTGGCTTTCCCGTCTATGGGTACCAGACGGGCTCGCATGGCAAGCACTTTACCAACGGAGCGCTCTCCTCAGCCCTTGGCAGGCAATGTGGAGGGCAAGTTTGAAGTGCAGTAGAGATTGCTCAAGCTGCATCGTTGGGACAGAGCTGGGGTCCTTTGCAGCAGTGATTTTCCTGGATGAAACGCATGACAGGTGACCAGGTGGTGGGGGAGCATGCTTGTCATGTCTCAGTGTTGGGGTGTTCCCTTCCTTTATAGTCCAGGTGAGAGGTGCTATCTGGCATGCTAAGTGAGTGCCTCTATCCATGGTTTCTGATATGACTGGACAGAGCCATAGATGTTAGTGTCTCCTCTGTGGTTGGATATATCAATACGCATCATTATTTATTAGTGCAGGTGAGTTATTCCGTTTGAGCCTCAGGGTGCTCTGACTAATGGTTCTGTTTGTTTGTGTAGCCAAGATGCTATTACTCTTTCTCAGCACTTACACACACCATGGTGTCACTCAGGTCAAAGCTGTTTCCTCATAAAGCGGAGTCATTTGAGGCCAGATATAGCCGGAAGCGGCTTTTCTGTGTAATGTAGCCTAGCCCAGAACATCCCAGCCTGCTGTCCCCAGTGGGGGTGTTTTCTCAGTCACCTCCTTCCTCACCTGCCCTAGAGGACACTTGAGTTGGTGTCCTTGGGACCCAGTGGCTTTGGAGGCAAATGTTTCTGTCCCTGCCCTATCTGATGGTGACTGCACTACCCCAGGACCTGCGCCATTGCCCTCTCCAGATTTTGGTACCCTCATGACAAAACAGGATGACAATATCCTGATCTGGAAAAAAGAAAAACTGGTAAGGAATCAAGAAATGAGTGTTGGGGGGCAGGGGGATGGCTCAGTGGGTGAAGTGCTCACCACGGAAGTGTGAGACACACATTCAGATCCCCAGAACCTGTGGTAGATAGAGAATGGGGCACGGTCCCACAGAGCTATAACCCGTGCTGGGGAGGCAGGCAGATGGATGGGTCTGTGGGCTCACCGGCTATCCAGCTCAGCCTAGCCTAGCCAGTGAGCCTCTCTGCTCAGTGAGAGAGACCCTGGCTCAAGACATAAGGTGGGTGGTTTCTATGGAGGAATGACAGCTGAGGTTGACCTTGTTGGTCAGGGCCGGGTTGTCTGCCATCATGTAGCTCCTGGTACCTAGAAGCTACTCTCTCAGTGTCGGATCTCTCCGCGTTCACAGTCCAGCTCAGCCCAGCTGTGCCGATGGAGTGTCCAATGGTGTGTGACCAGCCTGGCTGGGGAAGCTGTGGAGCCTCCTGTGTCATGCAGGCTGGTGCCCCATGGCAGCATTACCACAATTTCTGTGTGTCACAAAGATAGCTAACAGCAGCAGTGTGATCCCTCATGTCTACCGCCCAGCTTGAATGCCGGTTCCAAGTCACGGTCAGCTTGCTGAAGACGTCTGGAAAGCCATGGAGCTGTCACTCCCATCGCCCCTAACAGCCTAGCCTTTGCTAATCATCTCCCTCAGAGACCTTTTTAAAAAGAGAGATGACTGCTGTGGTCTGCCGTCTCCGAACCACGGCGCCTCTCCGCTCTCATCACGGCACTCTGCAGCCGATGGAATTCCGTAGAGGTTTAACGTGGGCTTCAGGATACGCTCCCCAAGAATCCTCCAGAAGGGAGGGAAGCAGTGGTGGGGTGGCTTGCTCTCTCCTCTTCTTGTGCTAAAGAGAAACAGCTTGGGGGTTGGGAATTCCGAGGAGGACACCTTCATGGGCACATATGCCACCAAGGACTGGGAGCAGGACAGGAAATGACACTAAATGAGATGGTCATTTTCTACCACTGCCCAGTATGCCAAGGGGGTGTAACAGGTGCATCACCTCCTTGGAGCACCACAACCCTCTTTGTGAGTGAAGAAGTCAGAGCTTCCCGGGTCACAAGGGATTCCAGCCACCCTGCAGAATCCAAACGGGTTTCTCTCCTGCCCGCCCTGCGCAATGGTCTCCACAAGCCTCCTGGGGCACTCACACTGAGTCCCTGGCCTGCCTGGTCTCCCTACTGACACCTCACAGGTGTTTATTCCAGCAGATGGCATCTGCCTTTGTGCACCACCCTGTTCCCTCCTCACCTGGACAACAGAAGAGTTGCCCCACCCTGAGCTCAGCGCGTGGGACTCTCTGAACGCTAGTCATGTGGCTGTGACATGGAGGTTATGGGACCTGGACAAAAACTGTCTCCAGAGATGCTTGGAAAGATCGCCTAAGTGGAGTCGGCCCGGAGAGGTGGGGGAGGGGAATCGCAAATGTGGACGACTTTGAGGTTTCTGTTGAGGACACGGAGGAGGCGACAGCGAGGAGATTATTTATTCTCTGAGGGCCTTGCACGTAGCTGGGTAAGCTTTCTATCACTGAGCTGCAGCCCAGACTCAGGGTCTCACTGCATAGCCCAGACTGGCCTCCTCGAACTCACAATCCTCCTGCCTCAGCTTTTTTGAGTGCTGGGATGAGATGAGGAGGGGAGGGCAATGAGTCCTCAGGAGCTGTCCGAGGTGAGGTGAGAAATGTCACGGCAGGGCCAGGCTGCCCGTGGAGAGGAGGGAGGGGTCGCTGGAGCTTTCCCACAGCATTTCACAACGTGTGAGGAGACATTTCCATCCCTGGCCTTCCAGACAGCTCGGGATAAATAATTTAGATGACTTTGAATAATTGAGCGATGTAAAGGTCTTTATTTCACGTCAGCTCCATGTTCTCGGAGTGGGTTGCTCGGGGTTCGTTAGCCGAGAGCGCAATACGTGATGTTCCTTCTCTACCGACACTGCCTGACCTGTCCCTCCCTCAGGACACCATGAGCACCTGAGATCCTCCCCTCCCCAGGTGACCAGCCCTGTCCAGCTTCCATCACCACCCCCACCATGCTCCCTCCGCGCACTGCTGACTGGCACCCACCCTCCCTCCCTTCCCACGCTTCCTCCTGCCGCCTTTCCCTCCGGGTCTCCATCAGTCCAGGGCTGACCTAATAGGGACTCACGCCAGCCTTGCTGGCTCCAGCGTCTCCCCGCTCCATCCATCCTGCCTCAGGAATACAAAGTACTGTGTTCTTCGTGCAGCGGGAACACAAAGCCCTAGGTTCTGCAGGCGGAGAAGAAATGGTCTGGTCCAAGCTGACCTCATTTCTCACCTCCTGTCTCCAGGGCACAGGAAGTAAACTCTGCTCTCTGAGCACCTCAGGATCTTTTTGTTCTATTCTTAAGATTTTCAGTTCTTAATTTTTTTGTTTTTTGTTTGTTTTGTTTTGTTTTTTCGAAACAAAGTTTCTGTGTGTAGCTTTGGCTGTCCTAGACTCATTAATTTTTTTTTAACTTTTTGTGTATGGGGGCTTTGCCTGCATATGCATATCTGTGAGCTACATACATGTGATGCCTATGTAGGTCAGAGGACAGCATCAGATCTCCTGGAGCTGGAGTTTTATACAGTTGTGGGGCGCCATGTGGGTGCCGGGAACTGAATGGGAGGGAGGAGCGGCCAGTGCTCTGACCCACTGAGCCATCTCTCCAGCCCCAAATTCTAGCTCTTCATCCTAGCACACCCCCAGCGAGTGGCCCCTTTGCTCTGCTCACTTCTCCAGTTACAGCCCCACATCCTCCTCTGTCAGCCATGTCCTGCCTCAGGGCCTTAGCACCTGCCGTGTCTCCTCCCTGTGGTGCTCTGTCTTGACCTATTTAATTCTCAGCTTAGATGGCTCCCAGCAGCAGTTTTTACTGTGGGCGAGCAGAGAGGCGAGTGGCTGGCTGGTGGCCATGACGGGGGTCCCTACAGGAACTGTGCTTGGCTAAACTGTTGACCTAATCTTTAGCACTGGGATTCTCCCACCCACTGGCTTCTAGATGTTTTCTGGGCAGAGACTCAAGCCCTGCACACTGCCTAGAGGACCATAACCCAGACCTGATGCTGCCTTGCCTCTGTCCTCCTTCCCTCCTCCTCCCTCCCCCTCTTTCCCTCCTCCTCTCCTTCCTTCCCTCCTCCCCTTCCCCTCTTCTTCCCTCCTCCCTCCCCCTCTTCCCTCCCCTTTTTTCCTCCTCCTCCCTCTCCTTCCTTCCCTCCTCCCCTTCCCCTCCCCTTCTCTCCCCCTTCTCTCTCCCCCTCCTCCCTTCCCTCTCTCTCCCTCCTCTCTCTCCTTCCTTCCCCCTCCTCCTTCCCCTTCCTTCCTCCTCCTCCCTTTCCTTCCTTCCCTCCTCCCCTCCCTCCTCTTCCCTCCCTTCTTCCTCCCCCTCCTCCCTCCTCTCTCCTTCCCTCCTCCTCTCTCTCCCTCTCTCTTCTTCCTCCCCCTCCTCCCTCCCCTCTCCTTCCCTCCTCCTCTCTCTCCCTCCTCTCTCTCCTTCCTTCCCCCTCCTCCCTCCCCTCTCCTTCTCTCCTCCCCCCTCCTTCCAAATGCACCCCCTCATGCTGGCATCTTGAATAATTGCAGTCCCTTAAACATCTTCAAGCCTCCCCATCCCCTTTTAATTCCAGGTTTTTAGTGTCCATCTGGTGGGAGCATGGGCATGTTGTGACTGGACCTTACTCTGGTGCCCTCAGCTTTCTGGCCCCTGTGACCCGGTGTTGAATGACACAGAAAAGACACAAGGCATAGTGTAGAAGTGGGCATTTATGCCAGGGCAATGAAAGGGGGAGGGTGGGCAGGGGCCAAATGGGCATTATCCCGATTACATTAAAAACATGGGCTTTGGGGCTGGAGAGTTAACCCAGTTGGCAAAGACTGCATGCCGTCTTTCCAAGCAACTATAATTTGGTTCCAGCACCCACACTGGCTTGCCACCACCTGTAACCTTGGCTTCAGGCAGTCCCTCGCCCTCTTTAAGTCTCATCAGACACTGTGCCCATGTGGATACGCTCCATCCTCTCCACAGGAGTACATGCAATTAAAAACAAAATAAATTTCTAAAACACAACAACAGCAGGGCTGGAGAGAGGGTTTAGTGCTTAAAAGCACCGGCTGCTCTTCCAGAGGACTGGGGTTCAATTCCCAGCACCCACATGGCGGCTCATGACTTTCTGTAACTCCAATTTCAGGAGATCTGATGCCCTCTTCTGGCTTCTGTGGGCACTGCATGCACATGCCTAGAGGCAAACACTCATGCAGAAACATGCACACACACACAGGAAGGGCTGCTTGCTTATGGGATGTAGACTGGGCATGGCCACTCCTGAGAGCTACTGGCCTGTGTGCCCAGCCCTCGCTCTTCATTTCTTAGGTAAAGCTTGGCATTTATGAACTCTTTTTTTTCCTTTCTTTTTCTTTTTCTTTTAAAAACTGAACTGACTTTATTACATATAAGGTGCACACATTTTCAGTTCCACGAGTTTTAACAAATGTCAGCACACTCATGGCTGTTGCCTTAATTCATGGTACAGAACAATTCCTTCACTCTGGAAAGTTCCTTGTGTCCCACTGTGGGTCAGCCACTAAGATAATCACTGATCTGCTTTTATTATTAAACATTAGTTTTATTTGTTCTGAAGCGTCATATAGCTAGAATCATATTTTCTGTTCTCTCTCTCTCTTTCTCTCTCTCTCTCTCTCTCTCTCTCTCTCTGTGTCTCTTTCTCCCTCCCTCCTCCCCCCACCTGCCCCCCACTTTAGCTCAGTGGCATGCGAGGTCTGGTTGTTCCTTTTGGCCCGTCCTAGTGGCCAGTTAGTCACATGCTGTGGTTTTAGCTCACGTTTTTGCATGTTTGCTAGCTGTGGGTAGACATCCTTTCTTGCAGTGTCTGCTCAAGTCTTTCTTCATTCTGGGATTGGGCTTTTGCCTTGTTATGGGCCTGGGAGAATTCATTATATTTTCTGATATCCATTGTATTAGTCAGGATTCACTAAAGCAGTGGTTGTCAACCTGTGGGTTCACAACCCCATCAGCTATCCTGCATATCGGATGTTTTTACGTTATGATTCATAACAGTAGCAAAACCTCAGTTATGAAGTAGCAATGAAATAATGTTATGGCTGGGGCTTACTACAACCTGAGGAACTTTATTAAAGAGTCACAGCATTAGGAAGGTTGAGTATCACTGACCTAAAGGAACAGAACTGATAGAATTTATATATATATATATATATATATATATATATATATATATATATATACATATACATACATGTATATATGTATATACATGTGTGTGTGTGTATGGGATTTGCTAGAGTGCTTTACAGGTTGCCCAACAATGGCTGTCTGCCCACAAACAGCCCCAAATCCCATAGTTCAGCTTATGCGACTGGATGTATCAGCAGCCCAGTCTGGAGCTGGCATCCTGGAGGACTCCTAGAGAGCTGTGGCATCAGCATACGTCAGAATCATGGGAAGTAGGCTCTAACACCAGAGAAGGAGCAAGCGCCTCAGCAACAAGACAGACGGGCTCTTTTATGTGGACTGCCGCAAGAAAGTGTGGCCCAGATTTAGGGTGGGTCTTCCCACCTCAGATGATCCTACCCCCCTCCCCAAAATCCCTCATAGGTGTGCCCAGGTGCACCTTATAGGTGTGCCTCATAGGTGTGCCCAGGTGTGCCTCATAGGTGTGCCCAGGTGTGCCTCGTAGGTGTAAGCATGCTTAGGTTGTAGATGATTCCAGATGTAGTCAAATTGACAACCAAGATTAGCATCACACTTATCCTCTGGAAGTTATATATTGTGAACGTATATGCGTATATAAATAGTCCTAAATGGCAGCTTGCCTTTTCTCTGCTCCTCCCTTTCCTCTCAATATTTCTGTTTGCTTGTTTTTTTTTTTTTTTTTTTTTTTTTTTTTTTTTTTTGGTTTTCTGAGACAGGGTTTCTCTGTGTAGCCTTGGCTGTCCTGGACTCGCTTTATAGATCAGGCTGGCCTCGAACTCACAGCGATCCACCTGCCTCTGCCTCCCGAGTGCTGGGATTATAAAGGCGTGTGCCACCACTGTCCGGCCTGTTTGTTTGTTTTTAAATAGATCTTTCCTAAAGCAAAAGTTTCTGTTTTTTCAAAAAAATCATTACATTTGTTTATTCCCTGTGTACCCATGTGTATGTTGTGGGCACACACATGCTGCGGTGTGTGCGTGGGGAGCAGAGGACAGCCAGAAGGAGCTACTTCTCTCCTTCCACCATGTGGGTCCTGGGGATCAAACTCAGGCGTGGCAGTGAGCATCTCTAACCACTGAACCATCTCGCCGGTCCTGAAGGTTCTAATATTGGTAGAGACTAGCCTATCCATCTCTGCATTGTTAGTTGGCACTAAGTGTCACATTTTAAAAACACACTATGTATCTGCTGTGGAGGGACGTCTGCTCATTGAGTTCCTTCCGGGCACAGTAGCAGCTTGCCTGTCCTTAAAGAGGTTATTTTCCCAGACTCTTTCTACAGCTTAGAGGCCTTGTGGGTGGCGTCTCCTGGCCCTGGCCCTTTCTCAGAGTTGTCCGCTAATGGGGCTCCATCAGTGTGCGCGTGTTGAGGGTGAGGCAGGTTCCTTTTTTATACTGAAACACTAAAGGGAAAGCCAGGCACTGTTTTCCTTGTACTCTGGGTGCACTCTCCCCAGATTCCTCCTGGGTCTGAGATTCTCCTGGAAACGCTACCTCATAAATATTGCATGACGTCCGTACCTTCTGCGCAGGCCTCTGGCAACTGCTTCCTAGAAATGAATTTGGAGCCGGGCAGTAATTACCCCTGGAGATGTTCGCTCAAATCTGGGAGCAGATTAAATAATGAATAGGAATGTCATTTGTGTGTTCCAATTTAGAATCCCCATCTCATTCTTTTTTCTGGGTGAAATTGAACGTCAAGAGCGATAGGGAACTTCAGGGAAGCAGTGGCTGGGGAGGGTCAGGAGGAAGGGTTGGGATGGCAACGTGCTGGCTCTGAAGCAAAATCTCTGAGCATCATCGGGGTCCCGCTGCTCCTTCAAAGACCAAGCAGGGGTCAGGCAAGTTGACAGGCCATCATGTTAGGGACCTGCCTCTGTGGTACCCGAGTCCCATCTTTTTTTTTTTTTTAACTTCTTTTTCCCCTTGGAGAAAAATGGTAAAACACAGAAAAGCAATAATGAAGAAAAAAAATCCATCTACTGTCCTGTCAGGCAAGGGCAGCCACTATTAGCATTTTTCTCTCAGCCTATTTTTTTTTTTAAATATAACTTAAGCCCATAGTATAGACACAGCTGTGTCATCTGCAGAGGGTAGCACCATGCTTAAGACGAAAGCATTTAAAAACCCGATTGTGCGCACTTCTCCAATAGCTCTGGGGATTCTTGTTTCACTGTGTCCTCTGGATGCTGGGTGTCAGGGACACAAGCTGAGTGCTCCCAGTGCCTGCCCTATGCAGCCTGAGCCATGTTCAGAAGACACCCAGTGAGGCTGTGAGTATGGACCCTGTGTCCCAGAGCTGTGAAGTCCTGGGTGAGTCACTTCCCCGCTCTGGACCTCAGTGATATACACCCAAGACTCTAGATATATAAAGAACAATAAAACACCACCTCAGAGGTCTTTGTGAGGCTTCAGCTCCAGTATCAACTCAATAGCATCTAAGGTCAACCAGAGACAGGTGCCTGGACGTGACTGAGGAGATTTCCCTAGATGAGGTCCACTAAAGTGTGCGGGCCCACTCACTGTGGGTGGCACCACTCCTGGGTTGGGGTTCTGGACTGTATGAAAAGGCTAAAAGCATGGACTGGCATGATGGTTCAGTGGGTGAGGGAGGCTTGCTGCCAATCCCAAAGACCCAAGTTGGATCCCTGGAACCCACATAGCGGAAGGAGAGAACTGACTGGAACGTTGTCCTGAATGTCCCATGTGCACTGTGGCCAGCCAGAATTGTCTACTTGGCAAGTTCCTGACTGGGGAGAGGCCATGTCTCAAAAAAGCAAGGTGGGTGGCATGTGAGGAACAATACCCGGGATCGTCCTCTGGCCTCCACATGCAGGCACACATGTATGTGCTTGCACACATGAGCACACATACACATATATATAAAGAAGTGAATAGAAATTGAACTGACATTTGTTGGATACCTACTACACTGGATGCTCTGTGCTTTATGACTTATATCTTTGGTTTTGTTTTTATTACATTTATTTGGTTAGTTTGTGTGTGCTTGTGTATGTATGTGCCTGTGTGTGTGCCTGTGTTACAGCACACACGTGGAGGTCAAGGAGAGCTTGTGAACCTCTCCTTCCATCATATCTGTCTTTGGGAATATCAAGTCCTGACTTCGAGTTCATTGTATGGATCAAATCTGATGACACATGGAAATGTGTTCTGTTTGCTCTACACACAGAGAGTGCCTTCTGCGAATGCCCACACATCCCAGCAGTCTGTGGCAAGGACACCTGTTCCTTACGGAACCCTGTGCACCCTAGATCAGCTGGTGGTTGTGGTTGTGGTAGTGGTGGTGGTGGTGGTGGTGGTGGTAGTGTGTGTGTGTGTCCACTGCTGGCTCTGGTCTGCTCCACTTGCTCTGTGAATCTGGTCCATTTGCCTCTGTCAGCATCAGTTCCTAGTGAGTCTTGAAGCCCAGCCTTGTGATTCCCCCAACTTTTCAGGATGGTTCTGTCTTCCTCTGTGCCTCTCCACAGCATCTTTTATTTTATTTCAGGGACTATTATTGATATATTTTAATGGATTTTCATTCTTATTTGACAGTCAGACTATTGAATCAGGGGACTGAAAATCTCCCCCACCTCCTCCCCAGTGCTAGGGGACAGGAAGGGTGGAAGCCCTTGTGCTGGCCAGAGGAGGAGCCTGTTTCTCAGGAAGACATCGCAGCAGTTGTTCAGGGGAGCCTAAAGCTGACACATGATGGGCTGCTGAGGGACCCATCCTTGACCAGAGATTCTCAATGACACAGGCTCCAGGCTCCGTTTAAACCTAAAGCTTATGTCAAGACTCCAAAGACTCATGGGTGGGCTGGGGGGGGGCATGGCAGACCCTGCCTCTTCTTTTGCATCTCTTCCCAATGAGGCCACACTGACTACATCTGCTGTCTCTGTCTTTCACCATCACTATCTCTATAATCAGTGTAGTGGAGATGGTCATCTGGGCCCAGGTGGCTGGGAGCCCATCCTGGCCAGTTTTATGTCAACTTGACACAAGCAAGAATCATCAGAGAGGAGGGAACCTCGATTGAGAAAATGCCTCCCTAAGATCAGCTGTAGGCAATTGATGTGGGAGCGCCCAGAACATCATGGGTGGTGTCACCCCTGGGCTGGTGGCCCTGGGTGCTATAAGAAATCATGCTGAGCAAGCCATGAGGAGCAAGCCAGTAAGCAGCACCCCTCCATGGCCTCTGCATCAGCTCCTGCCCCCAGGTTCCTGTCCTCCCTGCTTTGGTGATGAACTCTTACTCGGCCCTGTGAGGGAAACAAACCCTTTCCTCCCCTGGTTCCTTTTGACCACTGTGTTTCATCAGAGCAACAGTGACCATAACCAAGACAAGCCCCCACAGTGCAGGCTTTGACCCTAACCCCAGTGTCAGTGACACATACTTATGGAGCCTAGTGAGACATTCAGTACATGTGTACAAGGGGCCATACTCAGGTCAGGGTGACTATCATATCTGTCACCTGAGACATCACTTCTTTGTGTTGGATACATTCAGGCTCTCTCCTAACTCTTTTGAAATGTGTCCTAATGGCTTGTCAACCATAATTATCCTACCAGGCTGTAGAACACAGTTATTTTTCCTACCCATTTGGACCTCGCACCCATTGGCTGGCCACCCTCCATCACAGGCTTCCAAAGTCCTGCGGACCTCACTTCTATTGAATGCTTTCTTGAGATCATCTTTTTAGTCGGAACTCACCTTGTGGATGACAGAGTGTGAGGAGGGGCGGGGCATGGGCTGAAGATGTGATATTTAAAAGGTCTCCAGGGCTGTGCGTGTGATTACAGGGCTGGAAACGGCAGAGGAAGCTCTCCACAACTCTATAGGAGAAGACAGCTGCACGCCACGGGACCAAGGTCACACATGGAAAATGAGGATTCAGTGTGGAGTCTGCCTCTAGCCAACCAGTAATTATCTCCTGTTCTCCTGGGGGTGTCATCCTGTGGCAGGACCCAGAAGGTTACAGGGTTCCTCTCTATATAGTCACCAATAAAAGAAAAGTGCTGGGACTCCTTTTTGTTTGTTTGTTTGTTTGTTTTTGTTTTATCTTGTTTTTTTGAGACAGGGTTTCTCTATGTAATCTTGACTGTCCTGGGCTTCTAAGATCTCAGGTGGTCTGAGCTCAGCCACCTTAACAAAGGCTGGTAGCAAGAACAAACAGAGCAAGTTAGCATTGAAGCAGAGCCCTTCACCTCACCCTGCCTGCTCGGAATTTACTGCGTCTACCTCACCCTGCCGAGAAAAGGCCACATCCACATAGCTTATCTGCCATAGTCCACTACCCCCAACCCCCAAAAGGTCACCTTTGTTAGCCGATCAGTTGTTAGCTAACCACTGTTGCTGAGTTCTGCTTCTGTAAAGGGTATTTAAACCTTCAGCTTCTGCAGAATGGGGGTCCTCAACTTTTCTGAGCTTGATGGACCCCAACACATCGGCTCAATAAAATTCCTTTGCTTTTGTAGTGACTCTGGACTCTGGCTCTCATTGGCTTCCAGGAATAGACTCTGACGACCTGAGTCTAACAGGCTTGCTTTGTAGACCAGGCTGGTCTCGAACCCACAGAGATTGCCTGCCCCTGCCTCTCGGGTGCTGGGATTAAAGGCGTGTACCGCCATAATTGAACACAGAGCGGCCAGCTGTCCTCTGGTTGAGTGTCCACCCTTGCAGCACTAGGGTGGATCTTGGGGGGCTGTGGAGAAGGCCTCCTTAGCCTCTGGTTCTGCTCTATCCCTGGCTGACTGGCAGCTACAACTGAATTGGATAGTCCTAAATCCAGAGGTACCTGATATCAGGACTTAGCCACTCTTGCCTCAGTTTCCTTACCTGTACAATGGGTGTGTGATTAAGTGGGCTAGTCCATGTAAGGCACTTCCTTTCTGGTGTGTGGTGTGCAGATGGGTAGCCTTATCACGGGTCTTAAAGACAATCTCCAGCTCCTCAGGCACTTTCCGTCTCCTCAGGACCCATTCAGCACTTCACACCTGGCCCACCACCTGCAGCCACTTTTATCTCCTCAGGTTCCTCCTAGAGCCTCAGGCCCCACCCACCAGCATCTCAGGCCCCGCCCAGCAGCATCTCAGGACCCTCCTAGCACCTCAGGCCCTGCCCAGTACCTCAGGCCCCTCCTAGCATCTCCGGAGTTTTCTGACAGTACACACAGAAGCTGGGACATGGTGTTCCTCCTGCTTCTCCAGTCTTCCCTGCTGAGACTTTGTGTTTCTGAGACAGATGAGTTTCCCACGGTGTCACCCGGGCCTTCTCCACGGGCTTTCCCTCCACCCACATCGGGCAATACTCATAGCACACAGCAGCGGGGGATGCCAAGCTCTTGCAGCTTTGAAGAACACTGACTAGTCTCGGGGATTGTGCCTGAAATCCCTCCTTTCACTCACCCACCCGCCCCCACACGGAAAAGAAAGATCTTTGAGCTTCTGCTGCAGTTTGTTAACACTGGTGACTAAATCGCCCTTGGCAGCTTAGTTCTTACTTTTTAAAGTGCACCTATGGGAACCCACCGTGTAGAGAAACCCCACGACGCACAATTCTGCAAAGCAAATAATTGCAGGCTAATTCGTCCATTTACAAAGCCCAATTTTTGCATATTATATTTTCAGAACAAAACCAGTTAAGCTGTTGGAAGCTTGAGTTCTTGATTAGCTATATTCATGATTTCTTTTTTCTTCGTAAGTAAAATAAGCCTCTTTTCCTGGTCTTGGGGAGGGAAGAACAAATATACATGTATGTATGTATACAGGTCCTGAGTGCGTGGCTTACCGATCCATAGCCTGTGTAGACTGAAGCATCCCATAGCTTACATATCCACTTCTCAGCCAGCGCAGCCTTCTGAGAAAGTGCCTGTCTCCGACTTATCTAGCACGGATTAATATTCCTGTTATTGAAGGTCACATGGTGCAGGGGTGGCTTGTATAGTCAACACACCCCTCCTTATGGGTCCTCTTCACTGTCCGTGGATGGCGAGGTGTTTCCAGTTCTGTGCAGTTACAGAGGAGCCTGCTGTACTGGGTGTGGTGGTGTCGGCCTGCTATCCCAGCATTCCGTTCTGGAGGACGAGGCCGGAGGATCACAAGTTCCAGGCCAGCCTGAGTGTAAGGAAGATCTGTTTGCTGTGTTTGGTGTTGGCAAGTGCCAGTGCTACGAGGGTCTTTGTCGGCACAGAATTCCAAAGCTGCAGACTTGTATATGTTGAGCTTAAGAGGACACCATAAAATAGTGACCAGATGTGGAGCTGTATTTTTTATTTTTATTTATTTATTTATTTATTTTGGAGACAGGATTTCTCTGTGTAGCCTTGGCTGGCCTCGAACTCACAGAGATCCGCTGCCTCTGCCTCCTGAGTGCTGGGATTAAAGGCAAGCGCCACCACCGTTGCCAGGTGCGGCACTTTATTTTCATTAAGAGTTCTAAGAAAGGACCCGGGATATCACAATGAGATCACAAAGTCCTTAAGCTGGGGCAGGCATGCGGTAGGGCTCTACTGTCACTGTTTCTCAGGCCATTCTGACCCAGCTTGGCAGGAACTGCAGCCTCCTTGGTACCAGGAGGATAACCAGCAACCCACGCAAAATCATCTTCTTATCTATTTGATGTATATGAGTGTTTTGTCTGCATGTATGTATGGCTGCTCATCACACACGTGCAGTGCGGTTTTGGGGACCCCTAGAGCTGGAGTTATGAATGATTGTCAATTACCACTACCATGTGAGTGCTGGGAAGCCAACCCTTGTCCTTTGCAAACATAACAAATCCTCTTAACCACTGAACCATCTCACCAGCCCCTCTTTTTCTTCCTTTCTAGGATGTTCCTTAGAGTGTATAATGGAGGGACCAACAACCAGTGAATGACCAGTGGGTTGATATTCCTGTCAGCCATTACATTTCTGTTGTGTCCCTTTGTTCATTGTATTGGCCTATAGGAACCCAGACCCCTCCCTGGCCCCCTGCCCCTCGCAGCTGCTGTTTGGGGAGCATTTATCCTCGGCAATCAAAGGTTGTGTTTTCTCCACTGTATACTCGCATACAGTGTATATTGCAGTTGCTCTCTGGGAGTTTTTAAGGGCTTGGGGGTCTAGACTCGTGTCCTGACCTTTAGAACTGGCCTCCTTTGGGAAACAGGGCTTAGGGAGCTGCCTTCATGGCCGGATCCTGAGAGGGGAAACACCAGGGGGGCCTCCCTGACCAGCAGGCAACAGTGTTAAGCATGACTTAACCACGCAATCAAGGCGAGAGCTGAGCTTGGCATCGCCTGGGGTGTCCCGATTGATTGGCACAGAGAGGCATGCTTGTGTTTGGTGACTTCATGCTCACTCAGTATCAGCTTTGTCTCTTGTTGAAGAGACAGGTGAGCTATAGGCCACGCTACAGTCTTCAGTAGTCCCCTAGGCTCAGTAACTGTTGAGTCTCCAGCCCTGGTGCTATTTGGTGGTAGTGGAACCTTTAAGAGGCGGGGCATAGTGGGAAGGAGCTAGGTCATTGGACACAAGCCCTTGAAAGTAAGTGTGGGGCCCTACCTGCCTGCTGCTTCTCAGTTGTCATGGGAGTGTCCTGTCACCAGTTTCCTGCTGTTGCCGTAGCATCCTGTCTCACCACACGTTCTGAGGTACGGATCTGAGTGCTCATGGAAAAAACTTGCAAAACCAGGAACTAATAAACCTTTTCTTCTTTGAAAGTTTATTATCTCAGGACTTTTTCACAGTTTCGGGAAGCTGGCTAACTCGGCCTGTTAGCGCATTGGCCTCGTGAAGCCCCTCCTCATAGCTGTGTTTTTCGGGGTACTCACAGGCGTCTCTTCCTCCTGTTTCCCCAGCTCATTTGTCAGTGCAGAGGGTTCAGCCACTGGCCGCCTGTTTTCAGAGTAGGTGCAGACTGTCCTGGGAGAGTCAGCCCTCCCTGCAGGGTGCCTGGGACCCCTGTTATAAAGCAGCTTGAGCATCTTCTGGGTATATTCCAAGGAGTGGAATAGCTGGGTCTTGAGGAAGTCCTATTCCCATTTTTCTGAGTTAGCACCAGATAGATTTCCAAAGTGGCTGTACTAGTTTGCATTCCTACCAGCAATGAAGGAGTGTTCCTTTCTCTCCACATCCTTGCCAGCATGTGGTGTCGCTTGAAGTTTTGATCTTAGCCATTGTGATGGGTGTAAGATGGAATCTCAGAGTTGTTTTGATTTGCATTTCTCTGATGATTAGGGAGGTTGAGCATTTCTTTAAGTGTTTCTCAGCCATTTGATATTCCTCTGTTGAGTGCCTTACATTTGACCATGTCCCCTGGAGGGGGAGACCTGTTGGCACTCAGAGGAGGGACAGCAGGTTACCAAGAAGAGACTTGATACCCTATGAGCATATACAGGGGGAGGTAATCCCCCTCAGGAACAGTCATAGGGGAGGGGAATAAGGGGAAAATGGGAGGGAGGGAAGAATGGGAGGATACAAGGAATGGGATAACCACTGAGATGTAACAAGAATAAATTAATAAAAAAAAAAAAAAAGGAAAAAAAACCCAGCTTGACCCCACCCTTGGGGAAAGCATGGATTGACCGAGGTCGAGAGAGGGAAAATTGTAACTGGCTGTGACAATACCTTGGAGGAGTGGCTGGCATCTGAAGGGCAGAGACTAGAGATGTCCTCAGGGAGGGACAGCCCCAGCTCTGTGGAGGGGATGGAGGTGGCCAGCAGCTAGAGCACAAGTCTAAAGACACATGGCTTGAGTGCCATGTTGACTTCAGGGTTTTTAAGCTGTGTGACAGGTGACACCTTCCCTGATTTTTCTGTGCCTTCATTTTCTTATGTGTAAAGTAGAAAAAGTAGTACAGTGCATGTCCTCAAGTGGCTATGAAAGCTGTAGCCGTGATAATGTGGCTAAAGAGACCATGTGATGTGCCAGCTACTTTTCTCATTGTTGTGACCAGATCCCCGACAAGAAGCAACGTCAAAGGGAGATTTATTTTTGGCTTATAATGGGAGGTGATTCAGCCCACCATGGTGGGAAGGCAGGGCCATAGATGCATTTGGCGGCTGTGGCAGTAGCTGTGGCTATGGCAGTGGTTGTGGCTGTGATTGTGGCTGAAGCTGTGGCTGTGGCAGTAGATATGGCTGTGACTGTGGCTGTGGCTGTGGCTGCAGCAGTGGCTGTGGTTGTGGCCATGGCTGTGGCTGCGGCTGTGGATGTGGATGTGGATGTGCTGCAGCAGTGGCTATGGTTGTGGCTGTGATTGTGGCTGTGGCTGTGCTGCAGCAGTGGCTGTGGTTGTGGCTGTGCTGCAGCAGTGACTATGGTTGTGGCTGTGATTGTGGCTGTGGCTGTGGGAACATGAGGCTGCTTGTTCATATCTAGGTGCATCAGGAGGTGGTAAAGAACTACACCAGGCCTCAGCTGGCTTTTTCCTTTCTTGTTCAGTCCAGGACCTCAGCACACAGGCTGGAGCACCCACTGTCAGGATGGATTTCATCCCCCTTAGTGAACCTTTCTGGAAAAACCCTCACAGATATGCTCTGGGTGTTTCTCAGTCAGGTTGCTGGTCAAAGTTGGCCACCGAATATGGCATTTATAAATGTTTGCCCCATTAGTTCCCTGTGTGTATTCATTTCAGCATAGCATGGGAAACACACAAATGTGAACCAAAGAGACACAAAGAGAAAGAATAAAGAAAGGTGACTTGTAGTTGATGTCTAATTTTTTAAAAGTTCAAGATATGATTTTGTGTGTGTATGTATGTGTATATATGTGTGCATCTCTCTCTCTCTCTCTCTCTCTGTGTGTGTGTGTGTGTGTGTGTGTGTGTGTTGTGCATGTTACTGGGGATTGAACTTAGGGTCTCACATGTATTAGGCAGGTGCTGATACTACCATATCACAGCCTCAGCCCATCTCTCTCTTATTAGCCCTTAGTTTAAATATATACTTATTTATTTTATAGGTATGAGTATTTTGCCTGTATGTAGGTCTGTGCACCATGTATGTACAGTGCCCATGGAGGTCAGAAGAGGGTGTTAGATTCCCTAGAATTGGAGTTACAGACAGTTGTAAGCCTCCATGTGGGTTCTGGGAACCGAACCCTGGTCATCTAGAAAAGCAGCCAGTGTTCCTAAGCACTGAGCCATCTCTCCAGCCTTTCTGCTTAATTTTAGATGTTTAAGTCTTCTTTAAGTCTTTTCTCACCTAAAACTAATGACTTTGTTTATTTGTTCATAGCACCATACTGAAGCTAGAGCCTTTTTTAAATCATCAAGCTAATGACTTTGTTTGCTTGTTTTGAGTTATTGAGACTGGGTCTTGCTTTGTGGCCCTGGCTGGCCTTGAGCTTGCTTTAATCTTCTGCTGGCCTGACTGCTGGAATCGCTGATGTTTTTATAGGTTTTATAGGTTTTATAGGAATGTATAGGGCAATAGTCATTCTTCTTCACTGCTGTAACTGCACAGCCGGAGAAAGCAATTTAAGGGGCATTTGTTTTGCTCATGTTTTCAAAGGTTTTGTGAGTGTGGTCAAGGCGGGGAGGTGGAGTAGGGTAGATCACTTCATAGGGGATGAGGGAGGGAAGGAAAAAGGGAGGGAGGGAGGGAGGGAGAGAACCTATAATTTCAGGCTTTCTCTTCTTTTATAGTCCTCTGGAACCCCAGCCTATGGGATCCTGTTGCCCACATTCTGGGTTCTCCCAGCCACCCCGACCCCCAGCTGCTTAGTTAACTGACTAGATCTGCCCTCACACTCACCCAGAGGTACGTTCAATCCAGTTGACAAGGTTAACTCTCCCACTCGGTGGGCCCAGTCCCATTTATTAAGAGATCACTAACGACAGAGCTGGCTGACTTTGGCAGCTGGAAGCAGGATTTGGGGGAATTAAACAAGTCCATCCAAGAAAGGATGTCTCAACAAGGCTGCAAAGCCAGACACTTGGCTGGTTCCCCTCCTAAAGAAAAACAATCTGATTTCTAGGGCGTCTTTACTTCTGGGAAGAAATCCTATGTTCTGGGGTAGAAGTCACGACCGATGTAACTTTTCAGAATCTTGGCTTCACTTAAAAATAAAACAGAGCGGTGAAGTGACTCATCTGGTAAAGGCTGGTGGTAAGGTGCTCTCGGCCAAGCCCGAGGATGCAAGTTTGATATCCAGAACCCAGGGGAACAGACTCCTGAAAGCTGTCCTCTGACCTCCACATGTGCACTATAGCAGATGTGTACCCGTACACATTCAATAAACAAATGCAAATTTTGACCCCAGAAAGCTGACCAGAGATGATTTATTTGTGGAAAGAGGCACATGTGTGCACAAACATGTACATGCGCAGGCCATTGGGCGATCTACATGGCACATCCCTCAGATGCTTTCTACCTGTTTTTTTTTCTTTTCTTTTTCCTTTTCTTTAGATTTATATGTATGAGTGTTTTGTCTGCATGTATGCATACTCACCATGTGTGTGTCTTATATCTATGAAAGTCAGAGATTGCATCTGATCCCCTGGACTAGAGTTTTTTGTTTTGTTTTGTTTTGTTTTGAGACAGGGTCTCTCTATGTAGTCTTGGCTGTCCTGGACTCACTTTGTAGACCAGGCTGGCCTCGAACTCACAGCAATCCGCCTGCCACTGCCTCCCAAATGCTGGGATTAAAGGTGTATGCCACCACACCTAGCTTGGACCAGAGTTATGAGCCCCCTTATAGGTTCTTGGAACCAAACTCAAGTCCCTTGTGAGAGCAGCAAGTGCTCTTAACCACTGAGCCACCTCTTCCAGGTACCTTAGGGTTTTTGTTTTGGTTTTTTTGGGGGGTGTGTTTGTTTGTTAGGTTTTGTTTTTTGTTTTTGTTTTGTTTTGTTTTGTTTTTTTGAGACAAGGATTCTCTGTGTAGCCTTGGCTGACCTGGAACTCACTTTGTAGACCAGGCTGGCCTGGAACTCACAGCGATCTGCCTGCCTCTGCCTCCCGAGTGCTGGGATTAAAGGCATGTGCCACCACTGCCTGGCTGTTTTTGTTTTTAAACAGCATCTCTTATTGGCAAAGTGCACAACCAATTAAAGAAGGATGCTTGTCAGTTTTCCATCCTGGGATTACAAGCACACACCTCCATGCCTGGCTTTTTATGTGGGTTCTGGGGGTGTCAAACTCATGTCCTCATACCTGTACACCACAGCTGGAGTTCCATACCTCGAACCCACAAGGTAGAAGGAGAGACCTGACTCCTGCAAGCTGCCCTCTGACCTCTACACATGCCCTGTAGCAGACTTGCAGCAGCAAGCACCTCACAGCTTAAGAGCACTTCCTGCCCAAATATTGAACTTTTTTTTTTTTTTGAGACAGGGTTTCTCTGTGTTGCCATGGCTGTCCTGAGCTCTTTTTGTAGACCAGGTTGGCCTCAAACTCAGAGTGATTTGCCAGCCTCTGCCTCCTGAGTGCTGGGATCAAAGGTGTGTGCCACCACGCCCCAGCAAAAAGTTGAATTCTTGAGACCACTAATCGGCTGAGTTCCTGAGTGAGCCTGGTGCTTCTCTGTTCCTGTGGGGCCAGACAGCATGTGTCCCTAATGAACTCCCAGAAGCTGCTGGCCCTGGGTCCACATTTGGACACCCCAAGAGATTCGGTAGAGTCATCTGGAAAGATGTCAAAGATTGTGCAGTGACCTCTTTGCCTTGTATCCAGGCTGTTGAGGGTTTTCCTGTTCTGCCCTCCAGTATGTAGTTGAATGCTTGGCTGCCCTGCCTTCTTCAGGGAGCCACAGGAGCACCTTGGGTTCTGACTGTTGTGATGATGTCGGCTCAGGGGTCAGTTAGTGGGGACACTTTAGTTTTAATTAAACGAAACGTGCATGTTTGTAGAAGTCAGTTCTGAGGCAGAAGGTTTTGTTTGTCTGTTTGTTTTTATTTTAAGAAAAAGCTCCAAGCTTCAGGGCAGGACTTCACTCCCTGGTGTGCAGTGTTTCTGAGCTATGAACAGTGTGGGTGGGGCAGGAGAAGCGCCCCACCCCCACCCCCGCCCTACTCCCCTGCACGGAGGCTGGGTTCTGAGGGCAGTGGTCCCTTGAGCCTGCCTGCCGTCCTTTGTGCTTCTTTGAAGGAGCAGATGAAAAGCATGTCTGCTGGCCTGGGAGGCCGGCCTTCCTTCTTCACTCTTCTGAGTTGAAATCACTTCCGTTCCAGCCCATCCCCTCGCCTTCTCTGCGGTCCTGAGGATAGAACCCAACAAGCAGGCTCTCTAGCAGCTCGCTACCTGGGCACCTTTCTGCTCCAAGCAGCCTGCTCATTCCTCATCCCAGCCTTACTCCAGGGGCGGGGCCTCTAAGTGAATGGAAACTGTAGCCGACTTCACGTTTCCTCTCCTCGTCCTTTGCCTGGCTTGTTTTATTTTAGGAAACAGAACCAGCAGAGTGCGTCTATCCAGACAGCAGGGCAGGTGGATAAAGCCTGTTTCAGAGGAAAAGAGGGCAGACGCAGCTAACCAAGAGAGTCTCAGGACCCTGGGCGGGGAGTCTGCAAGGTTGCATAAAAGAGGAACAAGAAAGAAGAGGCAAGTGGGGTCCTGTGCACTGTCTGGGAGTGCTGTTATCACACTGTTATCAGATAGGAGTACAGGACCTCTGAAAGGTCACAAGAGGCTGAAAAACTATTTGTTTCTTAGACAGAGTCCCACTGTGTATGTAGCCTTCGAACTTACTATGTAGACCAGGAGGGCCTTGAACTCACGGAGATCTGGCTGTCTTTGCCTTCCTAGTGCTGCATTTAAAGGTGTGTACTGCCTTGTCTGGCTAGAAAAATCCCTATTTTTTTGTATGTGAAAAATGTAAACTTTAAATGTTGAACACCTAAATCCCCAAAAAGGTATAAAGTGTGCTGTGAGTCAGCAGCCACCACAAGTGCCCTCTGATCTCTAAGTTGAGATTCATCAGGTTAGGGAAAGCTGATTACAGCTTTTGCCCTGGTGATCACCAGTGGGGGCTGGTTTTTGAGCCCTCCTCAGGGGTTCAACAAGTGAGGTGTGAAGTCTGTGCTTTCAAAAAGCACCCGCACGCACGCTCTTTCCTCCCAAACCTTTGCTTCCTGTAAAGGTTCACCTCTGTTTCTATTAGAAGGCTTAGAAATTCCTAATTACTGTATTTATAAAAATTACATACAATTAGAGTGGGCTTCAGGAACCAGGCCAATTGTCCCCTAGAACGTGCACTGAAAAGTGTGCTTTTCAAAGGACAAAAGATGCTTCTGGGTAGGGTTGTCATGTGACATCCTCCCAGGGCCATTTTGGCCTTTTTTTTTTTTAAGGGAAGCTGAAAAAAAAATTGTTCCTGGGGCTTTTGTTCTGGCTTGGACTCAAACTGCTCTGTGAGCAGCAGACTTTCTTCTTGGAGCATAGATGGGATGGTTGGTCCTGCCTGAGCCAAGAGTTGGGACCATGGTTTGCTGAGGGCTTTGTCGCTCACACTTCACACGTCGGAAGGGGAGGTGAGGTTGTGGTTCCACAAGATGTGTAAGGAGCCAGCCACGATTGTGCCAGCCACACCCAATAATGGCGCTGGTCTGTGTGCTGCTACCTGTAAACAATTGCCAGTACGCATGCGTTTGCTAGAGCTATCTCTAGTTGCCCCTCCCGTCAGGGGGACTATGCTAATTGCAACTACGCTTGTGTAGCTGTTGACCTATCTGCATTCATATGTTAATTAGGCATTCTGCCTGAACCTGTGAGGTGTTAACACGCTGCTTTAGATGGTATTTAAGTTCAAGCTCTAGGGGGGTTCGGGGTCTTTCGCTTCAGCTTCAAGGGGCGCTCCCAATAAAACGTGTTTGAGAAGGATCCTGTGTCAAGCGTCTTTCCTGCTGGCAGGAGGTCGCGGCAAAGATGGACTTGGAAACGAGGCAATGGAAGCACTCCGTCATGGCAGATGACTGGGGGACCCCAGAGCCTGCGGGTGTCTAGGCTGTGGGACCTATCAAACAAGGTATGGAGAGGTGCCATGGCGTCTAGAAGCGCTGCGGCCACCTGATCCTCAAAACCCCAGTCTCTGCTCCCCGCAGGAGTGTATAGAGCCTTCCGCGAGAACATTCCTCCTGAAGCTAACCCTGTCTGCACCTACTGCTGTCCCTTACCTCCCCTCAAGCCCCAACGGTCCATTCCATTCCATGGACCGTTTTCTCACGATGGTTCTGACTAGATTTGCAAGCACCCAGGAGACACCTATGGGTGTGCCTGGGAGGGCGATACCGCTCCGAGTGTGAGCAGCACTTTGGGCTGGGGACCGACGGAAAAGGGGAGAATGCAGAACGGGGACCGAGAACCAGCAGCATTCATCTGTTTCCTGACTCTAGATGCAACGTGGCTGTCTCGGGCTCCTGCTCCGCCCCCCCCCGCCCCCCCACCATGACGGACTGTGCCCTCGAGCTGGTATTCTGTCGCAGCGATGAGAAAAATGACAACTTTTGTGTTGGACAGGTTGTAGCTCACCATTCCAGGCCCCCATCACTCAGTCACTTTGTCCACTTGTCCATACCCTAGTGACTCATGTCCTACGAAGGGTCATTTTCCCTTCGACCCACTCCCTGCAGAGCCCAGCGTCCTCCTCCTCGCTGAGCTCACAGGCAGCCTCTGCAGCCCCACCCACCAACTGCGTGCTCGCCCCTTGTATCAGGGTCTCAGTGAGCCGAGTCGAGGCTTGAACTTGACAGTGTGTATTTTCTCCCCGTTGCTCTAGTGACAGGCATCAGTAGTCCTCGCGGCAGGAAGCCGTGCACTTGCTATGCCACTTTTTTCCTCTGCTTGTTGGGCGTCTTTATCTGTATAACACATACCCACTAGTGTCAGGATGAATTCCAATCAGGGGCCCCAGAACAGCAGGCGCGCCGCTTTCCCTCAAGGGTGCCAGCACTAGCAGCGCTCCTTTCTTCCTTCCTTCACTCAGGCACTAGCTCACTTGCTCACTCATTTAGCTAGGATTTTCACACTCATCAGATTGTTCTTGATTTGGGGAAATGAAGTCCCAGGGAAATCCTTGCCAGGAGCTGGGCGTGTGCGCATGCGCACGAGCACGCGCATGTCTGTGGTTCAAGCCCTTAGGCGGGCAACGCGAGGAGTTTGTGCTTTTGAGGCCAGCCTGGGAGGTAGTGTGAGTTCAGGACTAACCTGGGATACACAGCGAGACGCCCTCTTAAGCAACAAAACAAAACAGCGCAACATTCCTGTCCCCATAGGGTTATCCTGTTAGGGGTTGGGGGGAATATTAATAATATTTATTATTATTAATAATAATACCCTGGGTACCCTGGGACCCACGTGGTACAAGAACCTATTCCCCAAAATTTCCTTCTGACCTCCACATGGTTGCGATGGCATGCACATGAGTGTGTGTACAATGAACAGAAACGTAATAATTTTTAAAAATCATAACATACAAGTAGGCAGTATGGACGGTCCTAGAAAAGGAGAAACTTGCATTGCAGGTGGTTATGGTGCAGGAGTGTTTGGGCTTCCGAGAAAGTCACACGCAGTCAGTCTAAGGCTTGGTCTTTGTCACTGACTCACTAAGGGTCGCTGAGGATGACAGACGGTGCGGAAATGTGCGGCCCTTCCTGCAGGTGGCACTGCTGAGCGATGCTTCCTGATACCTGACTCTGGAGAGATGAGGGACTGTGGCAGTCCCTTCTCCAGTCACATTCGGCCCGCCCCCCAGGGCGCCGAGCCTGGGTAATTCATCCTGAGCCCTGGAAGATCCATTTCCCTCCACAAGTGCTCGTTTTATTCATTTCTCACTAGCGAGTGTTCATTCGTTGCTTGGGTTTAGAGGCTACAGTCACTTTATTCTTCATTTGCAATCTCGGGCACTTAGCTTTTTCACAGAGGCAGTGCCCACTTTATCAAAGAGGGAACAGTACACAGAGACGTAGAGGAGTTTCCCAAGGTCACAGAGCGCTGGAGCTGTAGGTCTGGAAGATGGCATCAAAGACGGTCTTGGCAAAGCTGCCCAGGGTGGCAGTGCACCCCCTAGCTGATGTGTAGCCGTCATGAATACTGGCCATCATCAGTAGCTTCTTGGGCACAGGGACAGTGGCTGCTTCCTTGGAGCACCGCACCTAACACCAAGACCAATAGGGTCACTGTAGCTCCAATAGCCTTGCAGTCTGGCAAAAAGCCTCGAACCTGGCCCTCTGGTTCCCACAGCTGATTCTGTTCTGGCGTGATCTTTAGAACTCATCCTTTAGGGAGTCACCCAGGAAACAGTCAATAATCTGGGTTTCTTAGTGGGCAGGAGAACAGGCAGATCTCTGCCAGGGACTTTATCTTCATGTCCTTGAACAGGCAGCCCAGCTTGGTGCTTGGGATCTGCTCCTTGTCTTCAGATTTGCTTGCCTGAGCCCTGAAGCCTTGCAGGTGGCCACAGGCTCATTGGAAGTGCCACCTCCTAAGCCTGGGCCCCTAGGACCTCCAGTCCCCCCCCCCCATACACACAGTGCGCTAGCATCATGCACCATTTGTGTTTTCCCAAAGAAGGCGTGGGAAGCAAGCTTTAAAACATCAGTTCCCTGGGGCTGTGGAGAGGGCTCCATTTATGAAATACAAACATGAAGACCTGAGTTAGAGCCCCAGAGCCTGTGTGAAAAGCTGGGCATGCCTGTGATCCCGGTGGAGAGATAGAAGGACCCCTGGGGCTTCCTGGCTGGCTAGTCTGGCTGAATTGGTGGTCTCTGGGTTCTCTGAGAGACCTTGCCTCAAAAAATACAATGGAGGAGGATGGAGAGATGGCTCAGTGGTTAAGAGCACTGCCTGCTCTTTGTAAAGGACCCAGGTTCAATTCCCAGCACCCACATGGCAGCTCACAACTGTCCGTAACTCCAAGATCTGACACCCTCACACCAAAACACATAAATTAAAATAAAATAAAAATATTTTAAAAAATACAATGGAGAGTGACTGAGGAAGACCCTCGATGATGATGATGCCTATACACATGCGCATGCTTGTGTGCATGCACACACACACACACATGCACGTACACCCATGCACACATACTTGAATGAATGAATGAATGAATGAATGGAGTGAGTAGAAAAAATAAAAAGTGGGAACACCAAGTGTGTCCCCACAGATGGACCTGGCTGTGTTTCATGCCCCTAAGGGAGTCTTATCTAGCTGGTCCCTCAGAGTGCAGGCCAAAAAAAAAGAGAGTTCTCAGATAGGCTTTGATTTCTGGGGGTGCAGGAAGGGAGCAGATTTTGATCCAAGAGTGATTCTTGGCTGTTGAATAAGAAATAGCCTTCATCCATAATGCATGGGTCTCTTTCCAAAGGAGAAAGAGAAACTGGGAGTCTAAATCCAGCTATGACAGGGAAAACATGAGGGCTGACTTAGGAAGCCGTCAGGACCGGTTCAGGCTCCCCTCAGCTGATGCACGATGCTCCAGCATGCGGAGGAAGGCCTCAAAGTGGGAGCTCTCCATGAGAGGGGGGAGGGTGTTCTGGTGATGGGCTTAGCTGCAAAGGGGACCTGAGGGAGCGAGTGTGGAGAGGTAACAAAAGACAGCTGAGGCCAGCACCCTGAGGGGAGTGTTTCCTAACTCCGAGGTAGCTACGTGTACATACCCGAAGTCCTTCGGCGAGCTTCATTTTGGGGTCCTTGTATTGGCTGAGGGAACCCACCAACTGAAACACTGCTAAAGGCCTCTTGGGAGGGGCACACATCTCTGAGACCTTGACTTGCCTTCTTCCTGGCCTGTGGTCCAGCAGCTCACCTGAGGCAGGAAGAAGGCTAGTTAGTGAGGTGCATGACATCCCTAAAGCTGGCAGCTCCCTGTCTTTGTCACTGCTCTGTTGCTGTGAAGAGACATGACTTGCTTACAGTTTCAGAGGGTATCATCACAGCCAGGAGCATGGTGGCAGGCAAGGTGCCTCAACAATAGTGAAGAGCTACATCCTGATCCCAAGCATGCGCGCACGCGCACACACACACACACACACACAGAGAGAGAGAGAGAGAGAGAGAGAGAGAGACAGACAGACAGACAGACAGACAGACAGACAGAGACAGAGAGACAGGAGAGGAGAGAAGAGAGACAGACAGAGAGACAGAGACAGAGATAGAGACAAAAAGGATTTGGCATGGGCTTTGAAATCTGACATTCCACCCTCAGTGACACACTTGTCTACCAAGGCCACGCCTCCTAATCCTTCTAATCCTTTCAAATACTGCCACTCCCTGATGACTAAGCACTCAAACTTATGAGCCTATGTGGGCCGTTCTTATTCAAACCACCACAGCCTCCATTCGTCCTTGGCTCTCATTTGTTCCACTGTAGTGATCACAACATAGTGTGGTGTGGTGACTTCCTTGGGGAAGAGCCCAACCTAGTTTTAGAAACATTGTGTTCCCAGGTTAGACCATTGCTGTTCACAGTGTGTTGAATAGTGTACCCAGCACAGAAGTACCCAACTCCTAGCCCTGTGTGCGTGGGCGCGTGATCTAGATGGGAAAGGGGTCCTTGTAGGTGGGTTTGGGCAAGAAGTGGGGTCCTCACAGCAAGACAAAGGAACAGGGAAGCACTCGGAGACAGGGGTGAGTCTGGAGTGACCACCCAGGAGCCCAGGATCGCCGAAGGCAAGAAAGAGCTTGCTCTGGAGTCCTGGGAGGGTCGGGTTCTGCAGCACCTTGATGAAGGGGCTTCGGCCTTAGACTGGTGAGTGTCCAATGTCTAAAGCCGTTTGTCCAGGAAGCTCACAGGGCTCGGGTGTCTCTGGGTGTCACTCTTGGCACGCTCCTGACACAGTTAGGCTGGAGTAGAGTTTCCAACTCATTCTGTTTCTCTCCATCAGCCTCTTCCGCCCCCTCCCCCTTCCCAGTGGACACCTCCTTCTGACTGGAAATCTTGCCTCTTGGAGCTCAGCCCTGTTTATTGCAGCCTTTCCCAACTCCATCAACAACAGTGAGGTGGCAGGCCAGGGGGTGTGTCTGTCCTACTCCCACCAGGCGCCTCCCTGTCAACAAATGGCTAGTGAACCTTGACCCCTAACAGGCACCAGCTGGGAGAGAGGGGACAGAGCTGAGAGACTGTCCTTATAAAAATCAACCATTGGCATCTAACAGCCATGAGGGGATGTGACCAGGTGAAGGGCTGAGGGTGTGGCTTAGGGGGGAGTGGCCACCTAGATTCTGTCCTCAACATTAGAGAGAGGTGGGGGAGGGTGAAGGAGAGCGAGGGACAGGGATGCGGTGGGAATGGGGGAGGGCACGTGTCAGACGTTGACGACGGCGACTGGTTCATGGAAACAAGTCAGTAAGTCCTACTTGTTATCTCTGCTGTTAAGAAGTTATTCTTGGAGGAACCAGGCAAAGTGCAAGCACAGCGTGACTCTGGGCTGAATCCAGCTGCTCTTCTCGAAGGAGAAGAAGGTCTGAACTGTTGGCCATGCTGACAGCAGCGGACAGCTCTTTGGCCCCGTCTCCAAGCCTGTGGCCCCCTTCTACCATGTGTGCCCATGAACACGCATGTACGTGTCCCTTTAGCCCCACGTCTGTTTAGTTACCCATATCCTTAGTGGTGACAGTCAGATTTCCTGGTGGCCCCCGGGGCTGCGGGAGAAGCTTTGAGAATCTTTTTCCTTTGAGATGTGAGCTTCCCAGAGCCACAGACACAGTGTCTGCCATGAGAGTGATGACATGGTACTGTCTTAAAACAATGCAAACTGGGTGTCTAGCCATCTGGAGGTCAAGGACTGCGATGGAGTCAACAGGGGTGTATTCCTTTCGGAAAGACAGGAAAGGGCTTTCTTTTCTTTTCTACCTTCTAGAAGCTTCTACAGACTTCTAGAGGCCCATTTTCCTTGGCTCACAGCCTCTTCTACCTTCAAAGCCTGTAGCATTGCATATTTCAATATCCATCTCTCTCATACCCCCAGTTTCCTGACACTCATCTCTCTCATACCCCCCAGTTTCCCTGACACCTCCACTGTTGCAGTTCCATCCCCTTGAACTCCCACCTTCTGTCTCCATCTTCTGAGGACTTGGTGACCCTGCTGTGACCACCTGCATAACCCGGGGTGATGCCTCTATCTTGGGGTCCTTACCTGAATCCAGCCCGCAAAGTTGGCTAGGTCCCACTAACACATCATGCTCACGGGTGCCTGGAATTAGGATGCTGATATCCTTGGGGGCCTGTGGCTTCCATACAGCTGGCCACATCAGGAGCTATGGAGTGGCATGGGCCAGGGGCTACCCCACAGGCCTGCATGGCGTTCCTTCACTTCAGCTGCTTTGCTCACTAGACCGCTTCAGTATCGTCACCTGAGGTCTCCTGTATGTAGAAATTGGCAGATCTCCAGCACAGCGCTGAGGTTATCTGTCTTTCTCCATCTAGGGGACCCTGAGGCACAGGGAAGGAAGTTTGTTTTGCTTTCACTCTGTTTCCTGTGACTGTGGCTTGTCCCCCGAGGGTCACGCTGGCAAAGTAGTGCCAAGGCCTGAAATGCCATTTTAGCATAGCCAATGTGAAGCAATCATGGCCCCAGGTGGTCCTTCCTGGGGAAGAGACCCAGAGTCCCAGAGAAAGCTGGCCTAACCCAAAAGAGAGCTCCAGTGACCACAGCTCCTGGCTGGGAAGTTTCTGTGAGGGCCCAAGGTGTTTTGGAAAGTTGAGAGTTGGCTGCTATTGGTAGTGAGATGGGCAGGCTTCTCCACTGGGCTACAATGAGGAAGGGCAGCCCATTGCCACCCCCCAGAGGGGGAGGGGGGCATGTAGCCTCCCTTCTGCTCTTCACCCCTCCCTCCTGCTGCCCAGCACTGGTTTACGCCCTTGTCTGTGCGGCTCCCAGAATACGGAGGGGGCGGGGGTGGGCACCATGCCTGGGTTCTGTAACCCTGTGCTGAAGGCAGAGGGTCCCCACGAACCTCCAATTCTTCCCACAGTGACCTGGTGCTCTCCTTCCAGGCCTTCAGGCCCCATCTCTGTCATTCTGGTGGCATGGAGTGTGAAGAAAGGGACATTTGTGTGGTGGCTTGACTCCCCACAGCACCAGTCCTTGGCCCTTGGCTGCCCCAAACCTGCCACACATACCCTTGGGAAGTGAGCGGCACAGGCTGCATTCACTTCGTGCCCTCCTCCTATGACAAAAGGCCACGAGCTGGCAGCTGGAAAGAGCAGAGAGGTATTCTCTGGAGGCTGGAAGACTGGGGTCTGAACCAGAGTGTTGCCTGGGCTGCCTCCCCTCTCAAGGCATCGGTGAAGAATTCGTTCCTCGTTACTGCATTCAGCTTGTAGCACATGGCCCCCTCTCTGTCTTCTGTGTCCCTCAGTTCCCCCACCTCCCATCTCGCTATTAAAGGCCCATGCCGCTCTGCTCAGGAGACACCCTGGTGCCTCTTGGTAATGTCTTTGTTTTACCCATCTCTTCTGTGACCGTCCTAAGGGATAGGGGCTCCATGGAGTGGCTCTGGCCATAGTGAAACCTGTACCCCAATCCCAGGTCTTGTGGCTTCCCCTGGGCCAGATTCCTTTACCCTTTGGCCTCTGTTTTGGAGTCTTTTTTTTTTTTTTTTAAGATTTATTTATTAGTATGTATATAGTGCTCTGCCTGCATATATACATTTGCAGGCCAGAAGAGGGCATCAGATCACATTATAGATGGTAGTGAGCCACCATGTGGTTGCTGGGACTTGAACTTAGGACCTCTGCAAGAGCAGTCAGTGTTCTTAACCGCTGAGCCATCTCTCCAGCCCTGTTTTGGAGTCTTTAAACTGGGATTAAGAATCAAGCCCAAGAGCCGGGCGTGGTGGCGCACGCCTTTAATCCCAGCACTCGGGAGGCAGAGGCAGGTGGATTGCTGTGAGTTCGAGGCCAGCCTGGTCTACAAAGCGAGTCCAGGACAGCTAAGAATACACAAAGAAACCCTGTCTCGAAAAACAAAACAAAACAAAACAAAAAAAGAATCAAGCCCAATGGCAGTGATGGCACACATCTTTAATCCCAGAACTCAGGAGGCAGAGGCAGGCAGATCTGAGTTTGAGGCCAGCCTGGTCCAGAGTAAGTTCCAGGACAGCCAGGGCTACACCGAGAAACTCTCTCGAAAAACCAAAATAACAAGTAAGTAAGAACCAAGTTCACAGAGCTGAGTGGCTGTGGCTCGGTTGGCAAAGTGCTTAAACAGAAAGAGCAGTGTGTGGCTGCACACAACTGTGGTATCGATACTAGAGAGGCAGAGACAGGAGGGTCCTTGGGGCTGGCTGACTAGGCAGTCCCGTAGAACCAGTGAGCTCGGTCTCAAAGAAATAAGGTGGCAAACCATTGAGGAAAGCATCCAGTGATGACCTCCGGCCTCCACACGCACACATGTGCACATGCCCACACAAGTGTGCACCGCCACACACACATACTCTTGTTCACAGACAGCAAACAAGGGTAGGATGGCGAGCTCCATGGGCAGCACTCAGCAGGTAGTCTGTGCTCCTCACAGGAAATGAACGGAATTTGGACGTGGTATTCAGGCGAGGACTGTAGCCACTCCTCTCAGCTGTGTGCTGAGTGCCAGGCCGGTGTCTGACGTGTGATCATGTCTAAACTGCTGGAATTGAGGCACAGATGGTCTTGGGAATTGGCATCCAGGCTGAGTTTAATACGGACTGGAGCATGGTGGAGGAGCGTGGTGGGCAGCTGGAGATCCTGAGAGCGATGCCCAGAGAGCTCAGGGCCCTACAGAGGTCTGGGTCTTGAGGATGCAATTGTCCTAGGGGGCGTGTCGTGTCTGGGTGTTGGTACTCCCCTGGGGGCTCCGGTGTTTCCGCCCAGATGACCCTCATCAATCGTTTTTTGATCACATTCTTCCTACATAGGAAGAAAGTCTGGGGCTCGCATCGCAATTGCCCTCCTAACTTCAGCACCAGTGATTTTCGAGGTGTTTGGATGCCTTTTTGTCACCAACCAGCTGTCTAGGCCGTCACCAGCTCTACCAGTCTAGAAACTGCTCGCAGGCAGCAGGGAGGGCAGCTTGTCCTTTCTCTGGATGCTTGCCTTGCAGAAGCAGCAGCAAGTGGCGCCCTCTAGTGGCGAAGGCCTTGCTAGGCCTGGGTATGGGGGACCTTTGGGCTGGTGGCTCTCTGGAGCTCAGTGACCAGGGCCTGCGGGTTCTCTTCTCTGTCCCCTCACAGCCCAGGGTCCCAGGATTCTGCTGCTGTGGTGACTGGAGCATCTACAGCTCCTCTGCCCCGCACCTGGACTGCTCTTGGCTCCTTGGAATGCAGATTGGATGTGGCAGCTCTTTGCCAGGGCAGGGACAAAGTCCCTTTTTTCATCAGCCTGATAGAAAGTTGTGCTCATGTAGGATCAGGAATAAGACTAGAGAAGCATCCTCCTAGAGAGGGGGCAAAGGTGAGGTGGCTGAGAGTATAAAGGCAGGTGCCACCAAGCCGGATGACCTGAGTTCAATACCCAGCACCCATATGTCAAAGAAAACCCACTATGCCCTCTCTCTCTCTCTCTCTCTCTCTCTCTCTCTCTCTCAAAAAAAAATTTTTTTTAAAGAAAGTTTGAAAACAGGTGACATTCTTCCTCCTAACAGAAACACTGGAATAAGGACAAAATGTCAACTAATTAATGTTTTGTTTGTTACTGTGAAAAGCCTGTCATGCTCCAGGCTTCTTAAGCTCTCCCGTTGCAGCCGCTCAGATGGTAATCCATCTCCTAACAGGGTCCTAACATCCCCAGCCGGCCCCGAAGCCACACTTTCTCCAGCTGCAGCCCTTTCTGCTGGAGTGTGCAGGGCCGATGCCTTTGATCTGGGCCCAAGCTGTTTGCATTCGGACTCAATCCCTAATGTGTGTGCTGCCCTACAGCTTCGGCCGAGGCTGAGAGTCCTGGGGACCCTGGAAAGGTGACAGAGCCAGGCTGGGAGGGCCCAAGAGACCCCCCCAAAAAAGAGCCTGTTTTCTTTGTGGTGTGTTGGCGATGTCTGCTTGGTGTGAGGCAGGGTAAGGATGTGGCCAGCTTAACTTCTGCAGGTGTGTGTGTGTGTGTGTGTGTGTGTGTGTGTGTGTGTGTGTGTTCATATGTGCTGTTGACTTTGTGTCCGGCTCAGGCCAACTCCTGCCCTGGCAGCTGATCCTGCCCAGGGCCGAGCTAAGGAGTCAGACATTGAGTTATGCTGCCAGCCTTCTTTTTTTTTTTTTTTCTGGAACCTTCATAATAAAGATGAATGAGTTGCCTGCCCTGAGCTGGGAACGCCTTTGGAACACGGCTCTTTCCCTCTCTTATGCACATTATGGAGAGAAATTATCTTAATCTAAAAAAGAAAAAAAAACCCACAGAAAGTCTAAGAAATGTGTGTGCCAGTCCTCCAAAGAGGGAGTCAGGCTGGGGGAGTGAGAGACTGTTCTAGAACCTTTTAAGCTGCTGTGAGAACTTGGGCTGAGTGTGGTCTTACTCTGCTCCCCTCCCCCCACATTTTGAAGCTCTAACCCCCATCTGGAGATAGGATAATGAAGGTAGAATAAGGAGGTGAGGCTGGAACCCCAGAGAGGGGAGAGAGCGCCCTGAGCTCAGTCGCTGTCTGTGCACACAGCAGAGGCCTCTCCTGGATTCTGGAAACAAAGCTGGCCTTCTGCAGGCAGGACCCTCTGGGACCCCCACAAACACCCAAGTGCCTGGCACCACCTGGCACCTGGGCTCCCAGACCTGGAGGACACTGTGTCTACTATTTAAACTGATTTGGGGGTGGCATTTGTTACACAGCCTGAGCTGACTCCAGTGCGCCCCTCCCTCTGTATGAAACACTGAGCCCTCACCCAGGTGGCCCCCAGTTCTTTAGAGTCCCTGCACTCAGCGTGGCCACTGCCCTCATTTTAGCCTCCTGCTCATGTCACCCCTCTGGAGCCCGAGCAGTTTGTTGAGGGGTACACAGGCAGGAAGAATGAGCAAGCTGCAGGGTCCTAATCTTAAGTCTTCCAGCCCCTTGATCTGTCTTCCTTTGGGAGACACATGGTGGGGCCGTCACAGGCCCCCTGAGCCTCGGGCTTTGCAAAAACATTCCTGCCTCCCAACCCCCAACCTCCTCCTTAATTTCAATCAGTCTGTGAGCACAGCAGCCCAGCGTCACCTGGCTGCAGACCTCAAGCAGTTCCCACAAGCTAGGGCATGAGGGATTTCGGGTCCTCTAGCCTGGGCACATAGCAAAGTGTCTGCAGTGTCCCACTATGCCAAACCTCACAGCGTCCCCTTCTCAACTGCCCTCCCAAGGGACAAGCAGAGGACAAACCTCTCAGGCCCGATGGCTTGATGTCCAGGGCCCCAAATGTATCTGGTTATTTTGCTGTTCTGCTTACCCCTCTTCAGAGGCAGCTTGTCACTGGCTCCTTTGGGAGCCTTGAGCTGAGGTCATTGCTCTTGGGTGACAGGGTGTGGTCCCTGGGGGAATCTCCTCTGCCACCTTGCACTGTGTGGTGAACAGACGGCACAGGGTAAGCAAGTTCCCTTCTCACGTTTCATCTCCTGAGAGGAGCTGTTAGGGCCGGAGCCTGAGTCCTGACAGCTGTTAAACCAGGACCAGCTGCCCCTCCTCACGGTGCCCATTAAAGAGGCCACGGTGGAAAGCAGAGAGAGAAAGGTTTACTTGGTGTGGCCACACTGGGAAGAGAACTCATGGAGAGGTGCAGTGGTCTCCAAGTCTATCTCCAAGGTTCCCCCCTGAAGTTTAGGTTTAACAGAGATCCAGAGGTCTGCACGGCTAAGCAGGCTGGCCAAGGTGTGTCCTGCACACCACTGACACATCTGTCTGGGCTCCAGGAGCTCCCACAGGGTGGTGTGGGCTGCTAGAAAAATCTGTGTGGAGCAGGGAGTGGTGGCTCACACCTGTCATCCCAGCACTCAAGGAGGCAGAGGCAGGTGGATCTCTGTGAGTTCGAGGCCAGCCTGGTCTACAAAGCAAGTCTAGGATAGCCAGGGCTATAAGAGAAGCCCTGTCTCAAAAAATAAACAAACAAAAATTTGTGTAGGAGGCCAGCCCTCCTGACAGGCACCAGGCTTTCCCTTCTCCCAGCTTGAGAGTCAGCTGAAATCCTTCTTCTGTAGGAATCCTGCCTCAACCCAAAGAGAGATGCAGTGTCTCTTTTGAATATCCTCACTTGACTCTTCTCACCACTGCAGAACTGACTTCTGAGCTCAGAGAGGGACAGAGACCAGTGTGCGGTCACACAGCAGGGGGTTATCAACAGACATTACAGACCTGTGGTATTTGAATAAGAAGGGACCACATAGACTCATATATTTCAATGCTTAGTCACCAGGGAGTGGCACTATTTGAAAGGATTAGCAGGATTCAGAGGTGTGGCCTTGTTAGAGGAAGTGCGTCACTGGGGTGGCCTTAGAGGTTTCAAAAGCCCAGGCCAGGCCCAGGCCCAGGCCCTCTCTCTCTCTCTCTCTCTCTCTCCCTCCCTTCCTCCCTCCTTCCCTCCCTCCCTCACTCTCTCTCTCTCTCTCTGCCTGTGGATCAGGATGTAGAACTCCCAGTAGAAGGCATGAGTCTTTACAGACAAGCCCCGGGGAAACCGGGAATGTTAGTCACGCAGGCTTGTCTCCTCGGTGGAGGGAACGTAGGTAGATCTGTTTCCCACCCAGAAGCCGGGAGTAGATGATAATATCCTGGTGGTCTGCCTTATCTGTAGGCCACACCCACGCGCACACACATACACACAAGAATATTTATCCCAGGAGGGGTCACCTGTACTTGATAGCCTGGGGACCTCTGCACTATCTTAGTCAGAGACCATACCAGGCTGCAGGCCCTCCCTTAAGCTGCCGAAGAGCACTTCATCGTGGTAGAGGTCACATGTGCTTTGCAAAAGAGTATCGATGGAGCCACACCTTAAGCGCTGTTGTGCACATGGGATTGGAGTGATTGCTGCCGGGAAGTCCTTTTTCCAGAAGCGCACTGCACTTAAGTATGCCTGAAATAAACTGCTGGGTTCAGACTCGCACGTGCCTGGTTCACACGGATCATTTCCCTGCCACCCGTGATGGCTGGAAGGATACCCCTCCTACTCCCTCCCCCTGCCCCTCCCCCATCACCCCCCTGCCAAATGCTGCCGTGCTCCCTGCCATGATGATAATGGACTAAGCCTCCGAAACCGTAAGCCAGCCCCAATTGAATGCTTTCTTTTATAAGAGTTGCCTTGGTCATGGTGTCTCTTCACAGTGCTGACCAAGACCTTTAGGGACCCTCCCCAAACATCGACTTTCTAAGGGACAGTCTTTAAGTAGGCCGGGGTTCTGTGCCATCTCTTTGTGTTTGGGTAGCTCGGTCCTGGCCGTTGCAGGCAATGTGATGGGCACATCCTCTCCCTACAGAGCAACAGTGGTGGCTCCTCGGCTAGTGAGCTCCCAAGCCATGGCTTCTGGCCGGGTTTACTGCACCAGATGTAAAGCCTCTCTCATGAAAGCATCCTCAAATCCAACCAGAAAGCAGACAGTTACCTCTGTTGCCCCACCACGGAGTAACACTGCTGAGGATGAGCCTGCCAAGCAGCCGCATGGCACCTTCCCTCCACTGTGAAAACTAGCCAGTGGGAAGGAAGCTTCCCGGACCGTCCAGCTTGGTTTCTCAACATCCTACAGCCAGAGCATGTGGTATTGATCGTCAGCAACACGGGCTTACCATCATCATCAGCAGAAGTAGTGATCACCTGTATTGTCTTGGAGTCTCTGGAGCCTCCTCCACCACCAACTCATAGGGAGGCAGCCCATCCCCAGCATTGGGGTTTTCATGTATTAGCCCGTGGCTTCTGGGTACAGCTTTCTCTACCCTCAGAAGTTACCTAGAACATGACTGCATAGCCTCACTCTTCTGGAGAATACTGACAGAATGAATCTTGGTTAAGAACTGGCTCAGTTTGTATAATATGCACCATGCCTCACAATCAATCATGTCTCTGCCCTCTAGATGGCAGCACCTCTGGCCTCCGCCCACTAGGTGGCAGCACCTCTGGCCTCCGCCCACTAGGTGTTGGCTCGGAACTACATCCTGGGCTGCTTTGTTCTGAGTTCACCCAGTTACTGATGGTGGCTCAAGTCATTCCCCATTGTTGGCTGTGATGGATGTGACTGCCTTTGTATGTGTCTTTGGAGAACGCATTTCTGCCCTGTGGCTACCTAGGGCTGCTGTGGCATCCACGCACCATGGTGCTTGGATTGGGTGTCTGCCCACTGGCTCACTCTTCAGAGCCTCACTGTCTTGTGTAGTGAGTCACCACAGAAGATACCAGCTGTTGGGTGACTGTTAGCTAGCTTTCTGGAGCTGTGAATATATATATATATTCATATGCAAAAACTTGAAGAGAGGAATTCTTCAGTTTCACTCATAGGCTTTCTTAGGATTCTGCCTCAGTCTGCCTATCTGTGATGTCATTGCCTACCTGCCATGGGGCGTGGCCTTGCCCAGGGCTATGTAAAAAGACAGACCCACTTCGCCCTTCTCTTATCTCTTTACTCCCTTCCTCTCTCTTCTCTCTTTCTTCCTCTCTCTCTCCCTATCTCTCCGTCTCTCTCTCTCTAGGGTACCCCTCCCCCCTTTCTTCTCTCCCCATGCTCACTTAATAAGCCTCATATAATCTAATCTCTGTTGCCTGGCATCTTATTATCTTATATCTTATTTTTAATTATTAAAGGCATAACACTGTGGGGACATAGGCATGGGACAAAGGCTGCTTGTCTCCCAGAAGACAGGAAATAGAGAGAGAAGAGATGGCCCAGGATGATGGACATCCCTCAAGGCCCCAACCCCAGTGGCCTACTTCCTCTAACTAGGCTCCACCTACTAAAGTTTCCAGAACCTTCCAAAATATCACCACCAGCTGAGGACCAAGCCTTCAACTCATGAGTCTTTGGAGGATCTTCATATCCACACCTTAGCGAGAGTGATGCCTCAGGTCCCTTGCCTCTGTCACGGTAGCCAGATGTCACAGTTGACCCTCGGCAGCCACCCTTCAGGATTGCTCTACCAGCTGCCACAGGTCATGGGCTATGGCCGTGCTTTTCACTTCCATGGTGAGCCGTGTGTCCCCATGTGACTGTCAAAGTCACATGACACAGCCGTGCCTTCCAGAGATCTCCCACATTGTCTTTGTCTCTCAAGAAGACCTGTTAATCAAACAAGACTCTGGCTTCCTACCTAAGCTGTAGGGTATTTTTACCCCAGGCTGAGGCTCTCCTCTCCTTGGGTCATTTTTCTCCGCAGCTGTCCTACATGTCCTCCGATGAAGTCTCCACAGTGGTGCTTACCATGTTGCCACAGATGGCATTTCATGTCTTTAGAACCTCCCCGTGTGTGTTTTCGTTACTTTCCTGTTGCTGTGATAAAACACAATGGCCAAGGCAGCTCACGGAAGGAAGGGTTTATTTGCAGCTATAGCTCGTGAGAGATTAAACTCTGCCGCAATCGTGGTGGGAAAGCTTGGCAGCAGGCAGCCTGCCGACTGGAGTGGCGGCTGAGAGCTCACATCCTAAAGTGCAAACAGGAAGCCGAGAGGGTGCACTGGGAAGTGGCGAGAGTCTTGGGGACCTCAAAGCCTGTCCCTAGTGATGTGCTTCCTGCGGCAAGGCTACACCTTCTAAGCCTCCACAAACAGCGCCACCAGATGGGGACCAAGTGTTCCAACGTCCGAGGTTACAGAGGACGTTCTCATCTTAAAGCCCAGGCAGAGCTTCTTACACGAAAGAGATGCTTTCTCCTGAAGTTGCCCCTGCCTGGTATTTTGTCATTGCAATAAGAAGGGCAACTGCAGTCAGGTGTGGTGGCACATGCCTGTAATCCCAGCACTCCTCATCCAGCAGGCAGATTGCTGTGAGTTCGAGGCCAGCCTGGTCTACAAAGCAAGTCCAGGCCAGCCAAGGCTACACAGAGAGACCCTGTCTTGGGGAAAAAAGGAAGGAAGGAAGGAAGGAAGGAAGGAAGGAAGGGAGAGAGAAAAAAGAAAGAAAGAAAGAAAGGAAAGAAAAGAAAGAACGAACAACTGACATGACCCAGGAGGCCCCACCAGCAACAAGAGAAGATGCCAGCAAGAAGCACCTCACCAGAAATGGCCCCTTGACCTCACCTTCCAGAATCAAGAGCTAACACACCTTGACTGTATGAACTGCCTGTCTGCAGTATCAGGGATGGGCTGGAGAGATGACTCAGAGGTTAAGAGCACTCTCTGCTCTTCCAGAGACCCTGAGTTCGATCCCCAGCATCCACATGGTGGCTCACAACCATCTGTAATAGGATCTGATGCCCTCTTCTGGTGTGCGGTCTCAGGGACAGTGCCAGCAAGCAGGCAAGATGCTCACAGTGGCGTTGTGCTGGTGTCTCCTCCAGGCCTGTGGAGATGAGGCAAGGAAGAAACATTCCTGTTAACGTCCACATCTCTTTTCTTCCCCAGGCCTTTTTATTTATGTAGCCTGGAGCAACACATCATTTCAAAGACCCCATAGCTATGGCCAGTGGTCTTCAATGAAGCATTTTGGGGTTCCCTCTCCTGGATCACAGCACATCTTAAACCCCCATCTGCTCTTCCTTGTAGCCACTTCTGTGTTGTCTTGTGAGTATGTGGGACACACTGTGGTTCAGTGTAGCCAAGGCTGGCCTCAAACTCAAGGTAAGTCTCCTGACTCAGCCTCCTGGGCCAAGCCCTTTCTCCTGGCTTAAGCATGATGCTGGGAGTTTGTGCCAAAGCAGGAAGTCTCACTCCAGTCCCCAGGAAGGTAGGGGACTTACCCGACACAGACCTTAACAGGATGTACCACGCCCACGCCCCCCAGCAATGATGGAAACCTCAGGCAAGGCTGTCCCCTGGGCCCATCTTATGACGACTGTGTGAGCTTGAAGAATCTATTATTCTGTCTCAAGAAGAGGGTGGTGACATGAAACGCAAATCAGAGCAGCCATGGTCTCAGGAGTCCTGTGATACATGTCACATCCAAAGCCTCGGAAGGAGAAGGTTTGCTGCTATGCCACCCTGGGGACACGAAGGGGACTGTATTCATCAAGCTACAGGTAGCCTGTGGAGTTGAGACCTCTGAGGTCCCTAGGTATCTTTGCTGCAGGACACAGCCCAGTTCTGTCACCAAAGCTTATATCTGACTCCCTTGGAGAAAGCTGCTCCAACCGTCACTGCCACACTGACAGCGAGCATGTGGCTCAGTCCTGTGTCTTTTTATTTATCCTCTCAGGAAAGTGTGAGCAGAGGTGGGAGGGCACACGTGCAGTGACAGCCCCCATTGCTCCTGGGCAGCCCTGCTAAGGAAGCATTAGGGGCATTGATCTGACAAAGAAACAGCTGAGGAACTTCCAGGTTCACGGACCTCTGGCGCAGTGTTCTCAACCTTCCTCATGCCTCGACCGTTTAATACACTGCCTCATGCTGTGGTGGCTCCACGCACAAAGTTATCTTCGTTGCTACTACATAACTGTAATTTTGCTGGTGTTAGGAATTGTAAGTATCTGGTACGCAGGATATCTGACATGTGGCCCCTGTGAAAAGGTTGTCCGACCACCTCCAACAACAAGGGGCCGCGGTCGTGGTTCACAGGTCAAGAACCACTGCCCCAGGGGGCTAGAGAGATGGCTCAGAGGTTAAGAGCGCTGGCTGCTCTTCCGAAGGTCATGAGTTTCAATTCCCAGCAACCACATGGTGGCTCACAACCATCTGTAATGAGATCTGATGCCCTCTTGTGGTGTGCAGGTATGCATGCAGGCAAAGCACTGAATAGTAATAAATGCATCTAAAACAAACAAACAAACAAAACCACTGCGCTAGAGCATCTCATACCACTGGGCTTCCAGGCCTCACCCATCACCATGAGACGCCCTCAGAGTCCATCTGGGTCAGTTTTGGGAGTTCAGCAGTGGGGACACATCAACCCAACCACTCTCCAGTCCCCTACCACCAGGAAGCTCAGAGGCAGACACGGCAATGTGCATAGGCCACCACCAGGAGAAGGATCCAGGGTGCCCAGTGTCACTGTAAACAATCCGGGCCTGAACCTGGAACCTAGCAGGCCCCCCAGGATGCTGGGCAGAGGAGACACACAGGGGACAGCGCAGGCCCGGGCTGAGCTGAGTACAGGAAAAGTTCCAGCAGCCACAGAAAATACAGAAGGTAAGGCCAGAGGAGGGCAGGGCTGCTGGCAGCTGGGAGGGAGGGCAGACAGGTCTGCCAATGCGGAAGCACGGCGTGCCATCAGCCCGCGGAACAGTGCCACAGCGAGGCAACAGTAGGCTGGTAGGCTGGGGAAGCCACCGGTCCTAGGCCCGGGACGGGGAACAGCAGGAACGTGAGCCATCTGGGCATTTCCACTTTCAGTATCCTAGCACCTGGCGCGGGGAGACACGCAAACAGCCGCCCGGGGGAATGGACGCCTGAGAGAAGGCTCTTTGTTCCCAGCGCCGGCTGCTAACGAAGCCGATGAAGCAGTCTTATAAAAGCTCGGGAACTGTGTAAATGCAGCAACGCACACAGTCCGGGTACTGAAAAGGAATCCCGAAATAGTGGTGCCTACATGTCTTTTTTTGGTCGACAGTCTGTGTAAAGCATATGGGGCCACTAGGGCAGCTTTGCCACCGACAGAAACCCAGGTCATCTCTATCTTTTGTTCCATCCTCCTCCACTATGGTGCCTCTCGCATGGCCCAGGGTGGCTACACCAGCTCCTGCCGTCATATCTGCATTCCGACCCTTTTCCACGGTGGCTGCTTGCCAAGCAAAGGCAAAGAGTTAAAACAGAGAAGACTTTCCAAAAGCCGTGCGCCATCTCCAGCCGCTGGTTTTGCAATGGTCCTGTTGTGAGGCTGCAGTCAGTGTGGGGTCAGCTGCGGGGGGCGGGGGCGGGGGCGGGGGCGGGGGCGGGGGCGGGGGCGGGGCGGAACATACCACCTTCAGCCTAGAGGATGTAACTCCAGCAAAGCAAAAGATTCCTCTAAAGGGACAGGAGACTGTGGCTCAGCCTTCCCTGGGTCATTCGGAGCTAAGCATGTAGTGTTTTGGTTTGGTTTTTCTTTTTTCAAGACAGGGTTTCTCTGTGTAGCCCCGGCTGTACTGGAACATGTGCTGTAGACCGGGCTGGCCTCGAACTCAGAGATCCACCTGCCTCTGCCTCCAGAGTGCTGGGATTAAAGGCATGCCAGAGAGCGTGGTATTTTTTTTCTTAAATAAGTCATTTTTTATTTTCATGTGTTTAGGTGTTTTGCCTGCACATGTGTCACGTGTGCCACATGCATGCCTGGGGCTCATGGAAGCCAGAAGAGGGCGTTGAGTCCCCGGAGCTGGAGTTGCCATGTATAAAATATTTAATAGTAACGGAACACACTATCCCATGAGAGGACCCCCTCCTGGCTCTCTCCGTTTTTTGTCTGTCGTGTGCGACGACACTGTGCCTCGTCTGTGGGGAGGGTTCCAAGAATGCAGAGCCTGCACCTGTCTGTGTGAGGACGTGTGATCTCGGGCTAAGGCTGACATCGAGCTACGTGGAACCGAAAAGGAGACGAAGTGATATGAATAATAGGATTTGGCTGTTATTTCTTAACACGAAACCTGTTTCAGACATAGCGCCAGCAGCAGTGTGTGTCAAGCTCTCCCGAAGTCTAAATTTCTCCCTGTGCTCATCAGGCACTTTGACATTGTGATGTGATGACACAGTTGCTCTATACAGCAGTCAAGCCCCCCCCCCCCAAAAAAAAACCATGCCATCGAATGAGAGGAAACCACTGAGTTTACAGAAGCCTAGAGTGGTAAACACAAGCTTCCGATGGCCAGGCAGGTATGAGGTCCAGCAAAAGAAGTAGGTTGAAAGGTCACGGCCAGCAGAGGGATGTTCTGGCTTTAGTGGGCCATCACCATTGTCCAGCCCTTTCTAGCGCCACCTGGAGGGGGATGTGCTTGTCACACAACTCCCCCTACAGAGACACAAAAGCAGACCCCCACAGTCAGTCTGGAAAAGGGTGGTGGTCTGTGACAGGGTCTCACTATGCAACCCTGGATGGCTCAGAATTCCCGGTGTAGACCTGATGGGTCCCAAACTCACAGATCTCTGTCTGTTCCTGCCTCCTGAGTGCTGGGGTCAAAGGTGAGCACCCCCAAGTCCAAAAATGGTGCTGTGCTCATACTAACAGAACACAACCTGGGGTGACGCTGCTGGAGCTGCCGTGTACTTAGAAGAACAGCGGATCTCAACCTTCCTAATGATGTAACCCTTTAATACAGCTCCTTGTGCTGTGGTGACACCCAACCATGGTCATTTGTATTGCTATTTCATAGGTGTAAGTTTGCTACCATTATGAATGTCGAGGCAAATGTTTTCTGATGGTCTTAGGGGACCCCTGTAAAAGCATTGTTTGACACCCCCCTCATAAGGGGCTGCACCCCACAGGCTGAGAACTGCTGACCTAGTGTGTGTGTCAGGCCACCCGAGTTCCCCTGCAGTGTGGAGGGGGTTGCCTGCTGGGTCAGCATGGCAGTACTGGAGGTAGACTTGGCAAGCACAGATCCTTCTGGGTGACAGGGAGGGGCCTTACTCTCATGTCCACCTTGAAGCTCCACCCACCAAGGTAGGCCAAGGTAGGGCTGGAGCTTGTTCAAACTGGAAACCGGGACAGCAGGGTGACACCTTGACCCTGTGCTTTAAGCCAACACCTTCAAGAGATAACCTACATCCGTTCTCCAGCTTTCAGATCTGAATCCACCAAGTGACAATGACCATCCTCCCTAAGACTGACCAGGGGAGGCCTGACTGGTAAATACGGATGCCACACCTGGTGAGGTTACCTCTGCTCCTGTCACTGTGACTGGGAGTAAACTTGAGCACACCTGAGCAGTGCAGTCCAGTGAGGGGCACTGGAAAGGCTTAGGGGACCAGCTCCAATGGAATGCCCTATCCTGGTTCTGAGGGGGACCTGTGGGTGTCTGTCAGCAGCCACTCCTTCTCTTCTCTGTAGCTTCCTGCTGAGACAAATTGGCCCCTCCCACTTCCGTCCACACTGAGTCCTGATTGGTTCCGATGGTTATTGGCTCACAAACAAGTATGTAATCTTGAACAGCCTATCAGTGTGCGTATGGTCTTTGGCATGGGAATCTGGAAAAGGTGCCAAGAGCCCGGTGGAGGATGCTGGGAATGGGCGGCGGAAACAGAGGGTCACAGATAGCATGGTTAGAGCCATGAACGAACCACAAGGCTTATGGGTCATCCAGCCTGAAGTTGGATGACTAATTTTCTGTTGAGATAAAGCCTAGCTGTGTAGCCCAGGCTGGCCCCAACTCGTGATCCCTCTGCCTCAGCCGCCTGAGTGCTGGGGCCACAGGTGTTATTGTGCGTTTGGTTTGCACAAATCACTCTTCGATTGCCGCAGCCATGTGGTCATGTTGGACTATTGACCCCAGCATCCTTCCTGGCTGCACGCTTCTTTGTCACCATCTGCTCTTCCTTCTGCCTCGCAGAGCCAGCTGCCTCTTCCGTTTTGGTCTATGTTCCCAGCTGCCCACCAGGGCCCAGGGCACCTCAGCACCATTAATCACTGTTGGCCGTATTTATGGGACCTAACGCTTACCCCCTGGAACTTTCCGTCTCATTAGGAAATGAGACACACTGTAGGAATCTAAATGAGATGTGAGGCAGGCTGTGACCAGGGCCACCGGTAGGTTCTGTGACAGTTAACGATGTCATCATTAATCCTCTTCAACTTCATCCAGGAAGCCTCTTCTTCCCTTTAAAAGGTGTGTGCGTGTGCGTGTGTGTGTGTGTGTGTGTGTGTGTGTGTGTGTGTGTGTGTATGTGCGCGCGTAATAGAGGCATGGGAGCTGCGGGCATCTCAGGACAAGAGTCCTGTAGGCTGAGAGAGTGACAAGAGTCACAGTCCCTGGCCAGGACACACTCCTTCTCTGTTGTGGTTTTCAACCAGGCACAGGACAACCTGCTTAACACCAGGATCCTGTGAAGCTCCTATGGTCAAAGAAGGAATTAGTTTCACTACTCTCCACACCCTGGGTCTCATTAAAGAGATGGAGGGGACCTGGTCCAGAGCAGTGAGGGAACTCAAGATGCGCAGCACCCCAAAATGCCCTCTGTGTGCTAGGCCAGCTGACAAGCACAGGGGCAAGCTGACATGCAGAAGGGATGGGTGGAAACTCACTCTGGGTGGTGATGCACCTTTTGTAGGTGAGCTTGCTGCTGGGCCCTTGGGTGTCCTGGAGCCTGTGAGTGAGGCTGCAGGTGCGTGGTAGGTGTGCATTTGTGTGGAGTTTTCACTTCATTTCCTTGAAAACTTGAGACTTGCCTCAGGGTGGGAGTATTTTCTTAGACTTTAAGAACTGAAATCATGAAGGTCAGTGCCTGGCACACAGTAGGTCCTTGTTTTGGTTTGGTTTCCAGAACCTTCCATATACAACATAGTGTGCGTCAGACTTTTGAGAATGAAAGGGTCTCAGCCATGTAGCCTCTTTCCATGGAGTCATGGCATCTGATCCCTTAACAGCGCAGAAAGGAAGAATATTATTATATTGGTCTTGACGCTCATGGTCCCCAAGTGAGTGAATCCTGGGTGCTAGGTTCTACACCAGCCACATCCTTTCCGTGTCTCCCAACACTTCAGCATGGGTAATGCCCCTGATTAGTAATTTGCTCATGGTTTTAAAGCAGAAGTTAGTGAAATGTGGTTTGTGGTCCCAATCCGCCCGCCCCCCCATTTGTTTCTGTAAATAAAGTTTTATTGACACACAACTACAACCATTCATGCACACACACACCTACGGCTTCTTCCTGCAATAGACCACATGGCCCACCAAACCCAGTTACGTCCTTGGCAGAAAAAAGTACAGTGGCTCAGAGGATGTTTTTGAAGACCAATCTCGTGTCAGGATTGAAATCAGCTCTGGAGAGTGGGAGTGGGAGGGGGAGGGGGGAATCTCTTGTAAGCCATGACAGGGAGTGGAAGCTTGTTCTGGCAATAGGTCCTCTCTGTAAGAGCCTGAGGAAGAAGAGACAGAATTAGATCTCGGCTTCAGGATGACCAGTCTCAGTGCTGAGTGGAGAGAGGCACTGAAAGTGGCAGCAGGGGCTCCAGGTTGGAAAAGCCAAAGCGGGGTGGAGGAGAAGCAGCCCGGTGGCTGCCATGTCAGCGAATTTGATCAAAGCTCTGACCACGTTCTGGTTTGAGGACGGAGGACTTATTTTGGCACGTAGCTGTAGAGGACTTGCTCCATCGTGGTGAGAGGCTGCAGCTGAGCAGAGTGGAGCAGTCCCATCATGGGTGACCAGCAGGGGATAGGGAAGGCAAGCACCTGGCTGGCTGCCCTCACCCCCCTCTTCCTGTGCCCTGGCCCTCAGACCAGAGGCGGCGATGGCCAGTCAGCACAGGCTTTTCTTCCTCAACGTGAGGGAGTGATGTTGCCGACAACCCAGAAGTGAGCCTCACCAGTCTCCCGGGTGATTCTAAATCCTGTCAGATGGACATGGAAGATTAAGTATGGCAGAAGACATTTGCCTCAGGATGGACAGAGGGAAAGGCATCAGAAAACGCTGGAGTTTGGTGTGGTTAGAAACACCACTCACGGTGCTAGGATGTGTGGGGGCTGAGTGCGGTGGTGCTGATGCGGGGAAGGAGGAGGAGAAAGAGAAGGAAGAGAGGAGAAGGAGGATGGTTGGTGGGGTAGGGACCCTCCCCCCATACACACACTACCTAAGCCAGCTGAAAGATGCGGATCCCATCAAGTTGGGGGCTCTTGGGGGGGGGAGCGGGCAAGACGTCTCCACATGATTGTTGTCCTATAGGGCCTGGTAAGGGGTGGAGGGAGTTTTGGATCTCCTTAACACTGAGCTGTTCCTGGGGAAGCTCAGGACAGGGCTGTGTCCTCAAGGCCCCACCCCCAGGCCACTCCAGCCCCACCTTCTAAGCCATCCTTGGGCAGAGAGCCTGGCTGAGGTCCCCCAAGGTAGCTCAGCTCCTGGCAGGAGGGAGGACCCAGACACAAGATCCCGCAGCAGGGAGAGATCAATCTCTCACGTCAAAGGTCCCAGGAGAGCTGGAGCTGTCACTCTTCCCAAGAGTTGTCACCCGTCACTCCCGATGAGGCCTTTTTTTGGTGTCTCACATCCCAGCTGTTAATTGTGATCTGCAGCATGGTTGGGGGTGCGGGGCTGGGCGCACCCAGCTGGGGCTGTGTTTCTGGAATTGGTTCCTTCTGTGGGCTCATATGAGCGAGCCTGTGCCAGCTGGAGGGGGCTGGCCTGGCCCTGTTGGCCCCTGGGGACCATTTTTGGAGTTCTCAGCTCCCCGAGAGGCAGGCCAGACTCAACCTGGGACAGATGGCAGGTGGGCGATGTCTGCATGCTGGAGATGTTTGGCTCCTCAGAGAAGGCTGAAGAAGTCCGCTTCTCCTCCAAACATGCAGGCCAAGACTCACGGTTCTCTTCTGGGTCCTCACAGCAGGCAGCTTCCTCCAGAGGGCTCTTTGTGGGGGAGGCGCTGGTCTTCTGGGACAAAGGCTCTCTCTCCCTGACTGGATCTGCTCTCTGTCTTGGGGTCTTTTATGGTCATGGAAGAACAGCAGCGACCCACACAGGCTTTGTCCCTGGAGGAGCTAGGAATTTGGAAAGAGCTTTCTCTGGCCGGCACTCCTCACCCCAGACCCACTAGCTCCATCCACCTAGAACTCAGTGGGTAAGGGACTTGCTCTGAGTGGGGACAAATGAACAGCAAGTGACTGATAAATGTCAAACTGCCTTAAGCACAAAAGGGAAATTGTTAGCTTAGGGAGTACCAAGCCTGCTTAGAAGACCAACAGGGAGGCCCGGGGAAGAGGCTAGTTGGTAGAGCGCCTTCCTGGTGGGCACAAAACCTGGGGTTATCCCCAAGGCCACTTAAATCAGGTGCATGGTGGTCTTTGATCTCAGCACTGGGGAGGTGGGGGAGGGGCCGGAAGTTCTCTTTGGCTACCTATCAAGTTCTCGGGAGCCTGGGACACGTGAGATTTTTTTTTTTCTTAAATAAATAAATAAATGGCCAGCTACATCAGCGGTGGTTTGCTAGAGAGGAGCCAGGGCAGATGGCAGTAGTGTGACTGGTGAGCTTCTGAGGGAGGCCAAGCAGGGCCTTCCCTGAGGAAGTGACACTTGGAACGAGGAGAGTTGGTCCTGGTCAGAGCTGGGGTGGTGGGAGGAACGGTGAACATCGGTGGGGGTGGGGTGGGGTGGGGTGGGGGGGGGTGAACACTCAGGGCACCAGAAATGAGCGATGAGGTGGGCTGGTGGAGAATGGGACTCCAGAAGATGCGGGCAGATTGTAAACATGGTGGCTTTGAGCGACGGGCAACGGTTGCATCCGTTACTGCGTTTGTAACTAGCCACTGTCTTAGCTACTTTTCTATCATGGTGACAAAACACCATGACCAAGAAGGCAGTTTATAAAAGAAAGCATTTAATAAGCATTTAATGGGGCTTATGGTTTCAGAGGGTTAGAGTCCATGATGGCGAAGCAAAGGCAGGAACAGCTGAGAGCTCATCACGTCTTCATCCGAAAACAGGAGGCAGTAAGGGGCACCGAGAACCCTGGCAAGTTGTTGAAACCTCAGAGCCCATCCACAGTGACCCACCCCCTCCAACAAGGCCACACCTCCTAGTCCTTCACAAACAGTTCTACCAACTGGGAGCCAAGTATTCAAACACATGAGCCTCCGGGGGTGGGGTGGGGTGGGGAGCGGGGCATTCTCATTCAAAACACCACAGCCACCCTTCTGGAGGATTAGGACCGAGATGAGGCTCATGCCCTTTATCATGGGCTCTGGGGTCGGTGATCACACCCTCAGCTCTGCAGCTGCCTAGGGGAGAGGCTTGGCTCCATTCTGCAAATGAGGAAATTGAGCCTTGGCTTGGTGATTGAGCCCATGTGTAAAGAGGCTGCTAGGGTACCCAGCTCCCACAGCCTCCAGGCCTGGCTGCTCCTCAGCTCAGAGTGACTACCTACCCACTGGCTACTCCCAGAAGAACCCCAGGAGTGAACTTTAGCACCCCTTCAATTCCAGTACCAGTTTCCTTCCCCAGCCCCCCATTTCTGTGAGCACACAGGCTGGTATCTCCATCCCGCAGCAGATGGAGGTGGGGGTGGCCCTGGGCACTGGGATGGAGCCGGCCCTGCTGCCAGGCTGGCAGCCCAACAGATGCTCCCAGCCCGAGGCGGGGGAAGAGCCGCCCACGTCAAACGCTCCCTCCTCGGAGGCAGTTCAAAGCAGGATGGTTTTCCTAGCACGTAAATGTCATTTCCTTCATGCCTTCCTTTTTTTATCCGGGAGATGGAATCGGCTGCTATCTCCAAATGCACACACTGGCTTCATCCCGCAAACGCCACCACAGGCGACTTCTCTGCGAGGTTCCACAGCCCGAGGACCTGTGAGGCCTGGCAGCAGTTGAGTGGAGCTCTGAGGGCTGAGGCCAGATTGCCACCACAGGTGTCTCCTCCTGAGTCCTACATGGTGGGTGCTTCCGTGTGACTCTGCGTGGGAAATCCCATTTTGGGCGTGAACTCATGCCTCCCCAGCTGAGCTAGGCTTAGGAGACATGCCAGAAAGAGTTCCTGGCATGGGTGGGTGGATGTTGAGGTTTCCTGACCATCCCCTCTTGAAGGTAGGACCTCAGGTCCCCAGGGGTACTTACTGATGGTCACTGCTGCTCCTTAACCGAGTCTCTTAGCTTGTGAGTGAGCCTAGCCAGTCAACCTATTCTTAGAACCAAGTGGATGATTCCAATGTAAAGAGAAGGCAAGATACAGCTCGGTGGATAGAACGCTTGCCTGGCAGGCATGAAATCCTGGGTGCCATCCTCTGCATGTGTATGCAGTGCCCGTGGAAACCTGAAGAGGGCGCCAATGTCAGTGAAGGGATGGGGCTGCAGAAGAACATTGCTGGGGGGAGGAGGGGAAGGAGGACCAACCCACCTAGGCAATGGGGACGTCCCGAAGGTGGGGACTAGACCACAAAGCTCGAAATCTGCCCGGGGAACCCGGGGAACTGGCTTCATCTCTCCCCAGACTATGGGCTGCCACCTTCTGTAACAATCTGCATGGAAGGGTCTGGAAACCTGACCAGGGCGGTGAGGATACACAGACCCACACAGATCCGTGTACAAGAAAAGCTGGGATCAAGTGGGCTGCGCTCACTCTGACAGAACCGCACCAACAACCTCAACCTGCAATCTGGAGCCACAGAGCATTCCTTATGTACAGCGCAGGGCATGGAGTTACCTAGGCTTGCCGGGAGGTCTCTGTAGGTGAGTCGTCTGGGGCTGTAACGCCCAGAGGAGAGAGCTGCAATCGGTAGTTTTTCCCCCTTTCACTGGTTAATATTTATAAACACTGATTCTTGGGTGGGAGGAAGGCTTGGCCTTTCCCAAGCCTTACCCAGGGGAGAGGCTTTGCCGTTGAACCCTCTAAATACAAGGCCTAAGCGCCCGTGTCAACAGTGCAGTGCAGTTACTCAGGACTACCTTGGCTCCTCATACCCTTGCTTCTCCCCTTCCTTCTTCCCTCCCTCCTCCCCTCCCTTCTCTCATCTGTCCTCCCTTTCCAATTCCTCCTCCCCCTCCTCCCCATCCCCCCTTCCCCTCCCCCCTCCCCTCCCCCCTGCATGCCTCATAAGCACACATTACTCTCACCAACTTTGCGGCTGTTCACTTCGTTTCTTCCCAAACACCCATCTCACCCCTTAGTTGTGTTCCTCATTCTCTCAGCCCTGGGCCACCTCCCAGAAGCCACCTGCCCTCTCGTCACTGGGTTTGTTCCCCTGAGCCCCTAAGTGCCCATCTTAGCACCAAATGAGCAGAGACACACTGAGGTGTCAAGTAGCTCACTTGGGGCCGGAGGCACACACACATGTGGCAAATGCTATTCATCTTCAAATCTGCTCAGTCCCACTCCCCCCTGGCAGCCCCCCTGAACTTTGGTAACGATTTTAGATCTCTGTAAAAGTTGTAAAGAGGGGCTGGAGAGATGGCTCAGAGGTTAAGAGCACTGACTGCTCTTCCAGAGGTCCTGAGTCCAATTCTCAGCAACCATATGGTGGCTCACAACCATCTATAATGTGATCTGGTGCCCTCTTCTGGCCTGCAGCTGTACACGCAGGCAGAGCACTGTATACATAATAAATCTTTTTTTTTTTAATTAAAAAAAAAGTTGTAAAGAGGGAAAGGACCCTCACCCAGTCTCCTCTGCCATCACCAGGACACAATAACCAACCCTGGTGAGGGTGGTAGGGCTAATGACGGTCCCCAACAGACCAACATCCAAAGTGCGCAGCCTGCGAACAGTCACCTTGTGTGGCAGAGAGACTTGCAGGTGGGCTTCTGTTATAGATCCAGAGATACAGATAAGGGCCCAAACGTCCAGAAGAGGTGCTGTAAGTCCTGCTTTGTGAGCTATCCTGGGCTACTAATGGGAGGAAGGCCTGCAGGATGCCCCAGGGGCGATGGATGACTCAGAGTAAGTGAGGAGAGGACTTTCTACCACCAACTTTGAAAATGGCCTGAGCCAAGGGGCAGGGCTAGTGAGGCTAGAAGCACCCAGCTCTGCTTATACCTTGGTGTTAGCTCAGGTTAACCCACTTCAGCCTCCAAAACTGAAGTTGGGTTACAGCCGTGACAACTTTTCTAGTGGCAACAGGAAGCTGGGACAGCGGCCTGACCAGTTCTCCACCTCCCCACCCCCACCCCCACCCCAGCATGGTCCCTGTGCTCTGGGCCCCAGTGCAGGCACCATGGCATGTTTAACCCCGTCCCTTCTGGCTGCAGCAGCTTCTCGATTTTCTGGTGTTCATGACTGTGGCTGACAGGGGGAGACTGGCTGGTTACCATGCCTGCTGCTAAGAGGAGGCAGCTAGAGCAGTCTTTTCTGATGCTCACGTTTCTGCCTATCTCTGTCCATACAGACACCTCACACTCATATCCAATGGTGTGCAAATCACATAAGGTGTAGCAACCTCGTGACTGGCTATAGTGACACACACCTGTCATCCCTGTACCCAGAAGGCAGAGAAACCACAAGTTCAGTCCAGCGAGAGCTACATAAAACTGTCACAGAAAATGAAAATAGTAGCCGGGCGTGGTGGCGCATGCCTTTAAGCCCACCACTCGGGAGGCAGAGGCAGGCGGATCATTGTAAGGTCGAGGCCAGCCTGGTCTACAAAGCGAGTCTAGGACAGCCAAGGCTACACAGAGAAACCTTGTCTCAAAAAACCAAAAAAATAAAATGAAAATAATTCTCTAAAAAGCAGTGATGGGTCAGGAGGGAGCTCAATAAGTTTGTTTTTGTTCTTTTTAAGCAAACACTCTCTCTGTATGTACATGTACATACATACATACATACATACATACATATATACATACATGAACACATGTCATGGAACACACATGAAGGTCAGAGGGCAACTTTTCTCCTTCTACCATGTGGATCCTGGGGACTGAACTTGGGTCTTTAGTTTGGCAGTGAGCACCTTTACCTGCTGAGCCATCTCACCAGGCCCTGCCCTGCCCCCTTTCTTTTTAAAGGGCTCAGCCTCGGATATTTTATTCTAGCACTGGAAACTGCTTAGTTGTAACACCAGGAGAGACATTCAGGCTGGAGATGAATGGGGGTGCTGGGGTATGACCACAGGGAACTCTTTCACTCCAATTGTACTCTTGAAACTTAGCACCTCACACTTTACAAATGTTCTAAACATTTCTTAATGTTATATCTGTGTATTTCAAATAAGGCAAAACCCCTTGAGGCTGTTGTTACTGTGACAAGGCCCTTTCTTTTTACTGATTTCTTCCCCCCCCCCCAAAGCTGAGGACTGAACCCAGGGCCTTACACTTGCTAGGCAAGCACTCTACCACTGAGCTAAATCCTCAACCCCTATTGATTTCTTTTTTGCTTCTGAGACAGTGGCTCCCTAGTAAGCCAGGCTGGCCTTGAACTCCTGCCTTACCGTCCTGAGTGCTCTGACTATGGACAAGGGCGGCCCCTACCCCCACCCCCACCCCCACCCCGTGGGAACCATTTTTCCTCACAGCAGCAGCTCTAGAGTGCCTAGGGCACTGGCACATTCCGTGCACACCTGGGAAGTGTGGACTCAGAAGCCAGCACTGCCTGTGACCCCAGAGCACCCACTGCCATGTTCGATTTGGAGTCTGAACTTGAGGAAAAGCAGCAAATCTTTGTAAATGTCCCTGTTCCTCTCAGGTTGCTTGCTGGGGAATCAAGGTTCAGTGCTGAGCTGAGGAGAAGCCGCAGGCAGCCATGGCCTTCTGTGATCTTCAGAAGGCCTCTGCCTGGTTCACTCAAGGGCTCCCGAGCGGAGTTCTAAAGCCTGGAAGCACATCCATTTGAGAAGGAGGTGAACGGAGACCTTGGTGGATACGGGCTGTGTGGGGGCAGGAGGGGGAGACGTGAAGGAGGGACCCCACCAACAGCCACGGAGTGCTTGCTGGTTCTGGTGAATTCTTTATCACATTCTGTGTGTGTATGTGTGTATGTGTATGTATGTGTGTATGTATGTGTGTATGTGTATGTATGTGTGTATGTGTGTATATGTGTGTATAGTGTGTGTGTGTGTGTGTGTGTGTGTGTGTGTGTGTGTGTGTGTGTACCCTGGCATACTTATGCTTATGGAGGTCAGAAGACAGTTTGTGGGAGTTGGTGCTCTCCTTCCACCATGTGGATCTGGGGATTGAACTCAGAATTTCAGGCTTGGCAGCAAGTGCCTTTACTCACTGACCCTCTTGCCAGCTCCTGGTGAATTCTTGGCCCATTATCATGGTCAAGGACTACATAACAGTAGAGCCCCCCTGTTCAAAGGAGGCCCCCATAGGAAGGTCAACATGCTCCAGCACCCCATGCTCCAGCACCCCATGCTCCTCCAGCGCCCCATGCTCCAGCACCCCATGCTCCTCCAGCACCCCTCCTAGGTTCCTGTGACCTGTCCAACTGCATGGCGACTTCCAGAGACAGGCCTGACTGAGAATGAGGAAGGTTGTTGTCTCCTTAGAGGTGAGGAGAGACGCTCAGGGGACATAGTGCGAGTGGAAGAGACAGTGGCCTCTGCGGGGAGCAGTAAGCTGAGAAGGAATGACAGGAGCTGCTGTTTAGATATCTGCTAAGGATCTTTCTAGACAGAGAGACCAACCAGTGGCCAGTCAGTTTGTGGCCATTTTGCCTCCGGTCCTTGACAAGACCCAGCAGTGATGTGTGTGTGTGTGTGTGTGTGTGTGTGTGTGTGTGTGTGTGTGTGTGTGTTGGGGTGAAGGTAGAGGAGAAGTGGGACGGGGTTTGGGGAGAAGTGTCTGTTGCCTCAGCCAAGCAGATAGGAAGTAGAATCTTCCAGAAGCCCCAGACAGCTGCACAGGGTCACTGGGCATCTCAGGCGGAGGCAGAGCATCAGTCATAACTCATCCCACAGGCTGGGCTCCTTGACCTGATGTGACCCAGTAGGACACTAAGAACGGGAGGAAACTGGGAGCAGCCCTCTGGGCCAGCAGAGAAACTTCACAAGTGGGCATCTCTAGCAAATTAGACTTCTGCCCAAAGTGTAATAAGGACACCCACAGCAGTGGTGGCTGTACCCAGAGGGCAGGTCCCAGGCCAGGCTCCTCTGAGAAGGGTGCTGTGCAGCTGTGCAAGAGAAGTCTGCACACACACACACACACACACACACACACACACACACACACACACACACACACACACACGCCCCCGCCCAGGCCCATGTCAGCAAGGCACGTTCGCCCTCTGGTGGCCACTCAAAGGAAGTGCTGCAACCCTCCAAGTGTTCTTCCTTGCTGGGATGGCCAAGGTTTAGGAGATGCTGTAGTCCTAACCTGGGCAAGCACCTACTGTGTGCTGAGTCCTCCCACCTCTGCCAGTTCAATCCCCTTCTTCCGTTCATTTTAAAGGATAGAGCTTTTTGGCCAGCTTTACCAGGACAGGAGCGGAGTCTCCATCAACCTCCTGTAGGGGCTGTGTGCCCAGCCTTGGCTTTGGTCTGCAGGACCATCCCATCAGGAGACAGTTGCTTCCGCGGTGGACTTTACTTCTTTTTAATTGAATTTGCACAAATCTCTTCAGCTGAGATTTCTTCAGGCTCTCTGGTGTCCATGGGCGGAGTTTGGGAACCAGTCTCTGCATGCACACCTTCTCGGCTGTGTCCATCTGATGGGCAGGGTATGGGAAACCTGAAAGGAAGGGCTGCCTCTACCTGGGCTGTGGGGGGGCCTGGGTGGAATCCTTAGAGGCTGTTTGTCCCCAGAGCTCATCTCAGTCCTAATTGACTTGTAATGAGCTTGCACTTTGCATAAATCAGCTTTTGTTTAGATCTGGGGATGTCTTGGTTTTTGACACCTAATCAGGATCTCTCTCTTCAGGTTGAAGCAGCCTGCTTAAATTTATAATTAGTCCTCTTTTCTTCTTCCTGCCCCCCCCATTATTTATTTATTTATTTATTTATTTGTCCAAAGGGGTGGTCAAGGTTGTATTGAATAGAGTTTGGTGCTCACTAAAGCGCTGTTTCGGGGATGAACACTCAGTGGTGTGCTTGCCCTGACATCCTCAGGGCCTTGGAGATGGGGACTGGCAACCAGGACATCCAACAGCCGACAAGAAGATGCTGCTTATGGGGCTGGGGCTGGGGCCAAGCTTGGGCCCAAAACCTTCCAGAAGGTGTGGCTTAATGACATCTCTAGGTGAAATGGGTCTCGCAGAAACTCTTGGCCTAGTCAAGACAGGACACTGGCACATCGGGGTGGTGCCTTCTAATTTTTTTTTTTTTTTAGCCCTCCTATCCCTCTACCATCTCCTCCTGACACCCTTCCTATCCTCCTATCCCTCTTCCTCTATTCAGCCACACGTCCCTTCTCTAATACGTATTCCTTTACTTTGAGACAAGGTCTCATTATGTAGCCCAAAGTGGCCTCAAAATTATAATCTTCCTGCCTCAACCTCCTGGGTGCTGGTGACAGCTATGGGCCACCACTCGGGGCTCCTCTTTGAGTTACCTGTAGCCCAGCCCTATTTTGGTGTCTGTAGCTTTCAGATCTACCCCAAACACCTTCTGTGAACACAACCCCAGGTGGCCCAATGACATCACAGTCTGCCTGGAGCGCACTCACCACCTGGCCCCCTTACTTGTTTGAGTGAACACAGATGTAGTGGATCAAAGCCTCAGTCGTCAGGTTTCTGTCTGCAGGTCCTTTTCCCTCCACACCTGGAGACTGAGACCTTTGATAGGACCGCACAGTCCCTAAATCTGTAGCCTGCACTTGTATTAAGTGCCAAGAACGCTCGAGAAGCAGGCTGAGTCCTCCCTCCAATCCCTTCCAAGAACCCAAAGCCTCACAGACCTCCTCTGCTACCAGCAACAGCCCAGTCTGGGAGGTGCAGGGCAGCCCAGTAACTTCCACAGCCTTTGGTGATACCAAACCCAGCAGATGAGGTCATCTAAGAGAGGGGACAAGGTCATCCAGGGTCAGGTGGCTCCTGCAGGCTCCCCAGCTGGGAAGTTGGCCATCAGGTGGCCTGGCAGAGAGACTAGAGGGAGGGCAGTCACTTCTCCCTTCTTCCTCAGGCCATCTCAGCAGCAGCATGCCCACAGAAAGCTACAGTTCTGGCTTGTGTGACATTGTCCCATATTCTGTAAATATTAGCATTTTAATTCAAGTATAGCCCTGGCTACTTTAGCCTGTGGCTTTTGGACAGAAAGTCACTGGTTGGCCTGGTCCCAGTTTGAGTGTTTGGAGTATAATTTAACCCCGTGAAGTCCAAACTAACACAGGCACATCATTGAGGGCACCTGCTCCCTACCTCACCATGTCCTGGAAAACATTGCTCACTCATGGTTTGCTGAAGGCAGGCAGGAGGATGTGTCCCAGGAGGATGTGTCCCAGGGGGATGTGTCCCAGTGCACGAGTGTGGCAGATCAATGCTGGAAACCACCCAAGCATAGCTACAGAGATGGCGGAGAGTGCCCGGGACAGGTTGGCAGCCCAATCAAAGACCAGCTGCACACATTCTCAGAAACAGTGTCTGAGGCTCACTTCAAATGGTGTGGAGCGGAGCACGGAGGTCTGAGGCAGACAAAGGTGAGGTGTATTCAGTGTAGGACACACACACACATGCACACACACATGCTTACACACATGGATGCATATATTGTGCACACACACATGCTCATAACACGTGCACGCACACACTTACGTACACTCACACATGCATGCACACACTTTGTGTACACACTCACTCATATACATACATGCACACATATGTGTACACACACACACACACACACACACACACACACACACACCTGTGTGGAAAGGCAAAGGTGGGTGTCAGGACACTACTCCCTTTTTGGTGGAGGAGGGGAAAGAGGCAGACTTCATCCAAAAGGCTCTAATTTATCTGCTCTGCTTTGTCTCTGAAGAAATTGCCCACAAGGCCAGACACAATGACCCAGGACGCAGGACAGGGATCTGGGGGCTGAAGAGCTTGAGGAAGGAAGATTTGCAGGTTTGAAGCTGGGAAGAAAAGGGAGGCGGAAGGAAGGGGGAACCATGGGCTCCAGGAATCTGCTGGGGCCCCAAGAAGAAAAGTTTCTTTTCTTTTTAATACACTTAATCATTGTGTATGTGTGGGGGCTCGTATGTGCCACATAGTGTGCGTAGAGATCAGAGGACAACCCGTGAGTTCTGTCCTCCCACCATGTGGCTCAATCCTGTGTCATCCGGCTTGGCCGCAGGCTCCTTTACCCACGGAGCCTCACATCTCTCTAGAGCTGTGCTGCAGTGGGTCTGTGGGGAAGAAGCCGAGCTGCCCTTGGGGAACACAGCAACACTGGGTTCCTTTAGAAAGTCCATTTCCCCCAGCCTGGTGGCAAGCGAACTGATGGATCTCCAACCCAAGAGCTGCGCCAGAGGCAAGCACGGTGTGTCCTCTTGATTGCACGCCTTTAATCCCAGCACTTGGATGCAGAGGTGGCCAGATCTCTGGGTTTGAGACCAGCCTGGTCTATACAACAAGTTGCAGGCCAGCTAGTACAAATAAACAAACAAACAAATAAACGTGGCCATCACAAATAGCTTCCTTGTACCAGAGAGCAAGCCCAAGCTCCCACAAGGCACTGTGTGATAAAGGCTCTGTCTCACACCCTTTATCTCCTCCTCAAAGCTACAGCCTCACACTTGCCCTTTGGAGTTCTGAGATATTCGAGGCTCCTTCCGCCATGGCCTCAGGCCTCAGTGCCTAGGAACTTGATGTACCCTTGGCCATGAATGCTGCTCTTAGGTCTCTGTCCCTCAGGGAAGCCCTTGTGTCTCCTGCCCTGCCACCTCTGCTGTCATAGGTAGCTGCCTGGGACGGTATGTGGTCATTTGTACATCTGATAATGCACCCCTGGTCCATCTCCTGAACTAAAAGTCAGCCCCATTTGGAAAATAGCATTGGTTGGCGATGTTTGGTGTTGTGTCCTTGAGCCTAGAAGAGGGAGAGTCATGGGGGACACTCAGTTAAGAGAGAGGGAATGCGTGGACCGGTGTAGTGCCAAGTTACATAATCAAAGTGAGCCAAAGACCCGGCACACTGAGCCAGATCCTGGGAAAACCCACGGCTGAGCCTACATGCTGGGAGCCCTGGGTTCCATCCACAGCACTGCAGGAGGCGGGGCGCGATGGATGCATGAGGATGGAGTGAGAGATCTGCATTTGACAGCTCCTGCAGCTTCTCCATGGCAAAGCAGGGGTGTGGGGTTGGGGCAGGAGCCTGGCAGTGAGGCAGAGACATCTAGAAGCTGTCTACAGTGGCAGGGAGAACCGTGAATCAAGACTGAGGCACGCAAGTCCCAGGTCATTCCACCCTGTGGATGGAGACAAGGCCCCCACACCCTTCCTGCATGCTTCTCAGGTCATCTTGCAGTGCAGTGCGCCTTCCTTCAAAGGGCCGCGTGGACAGGGACAAGCAGCTCCTGCTGCTGGACAGTAGACTGGCAGGAATGCCTGTGACCTGGCCAGTTAGGCCTTGCACCGGGCAAATGCAGCCGCGTGGGTGGTCGTGGGAGCTGGGTTCACTTGCCTGGTCACCAGCATCTCTGACAGCTAGAAACACTGCCAGCGTGGACTGTGGCATTCTCTGTGGGTATCCATGACCAAAAAGGGCAACAAAGCCACTTGGGAGTCACCGTGAGGGCAGGAGTGCCTGGCTGGAGTTCCAGGGAGCTGTGTGAGGCCTACTTGTGCGGAGAACAAATCTACTCTAGTTGCAAAATCCTCACCCCACTACCCCCCCCTGCCTCCCCCCCATTCCCCCTCCCCCAGCCACTCACCACACACACAATGTCCCGTATGCCCTCAGTGAACTTGGAAACCAGGAACAGAAGTAACTGACCCTCAACAGTGCCCCCTAATGGTGTTGAGAGCCAGTACAGGCCTGCCGCCCCCCCCCCCCCCCCCCCCCCGGTCAGGCTAAGCCAGTGTTCTCAACCTTCCTAAGGCTACAGCCCTTTAATACAGTTCCTCATGTTGTGGTGACCCCCAACCGTAAAATTATTTCTGTTGCTACCTCATAACTGTAATCTTGCTACTGTTCTGAATCATAGTGTATATATCTGTGTTTTCTGATGGTCTTAGGCGACCCCGGTGAAAGGGTCATTTGACCCGCCAAAGGGGTCTCGACCTACAAGTTGAGAAGCGCTGAGTTAAGACAGTCCTTAAACTCTAGGATCAGCTTCTGGTGTGGAGGGCTCAGACCCTCAGTTCACTTACTGGGTCTCTCAGAGCAATAGGGAAGTATTTGAATGCTTCAACCATTCTGATCATTACTTTAATGATACAAATAATAAAGTTTATTTATTTATTTTATTTTGGTTTTTTGAGACAGGGTTTCTCTGTATAGCCTTGGCTGTCCTGGACTCGCTTTGTAGACCAGGCTGGCCTCGAACTCATAGCAATCCACCTGCCTCTGCCTCCCGAGAGCTGGGATTAAAGGCATGCACCACCACACCTGGCAAGTTTATTATTTAATATTTGTGAGTTGCCACCAAGTTACAGCCCAGCTTTCCTTTTGACTTTTAAAGCCAGCTCTTTCTAATTTGTCCAGATTGGCCTTGAACTCACTCGGTAGTCCAGGTAGGCCTTACACATATAATCCTCCTGCCTCAGAATCCTGAGGAGCTTTGATGACAGAGCTGTGCCACCATGCTTGGCTATGAAATGGTATTTGGTCAGCTTGTTGACAAGTTGCCAAATACAAAGGGATTTGATAGTTTCCGTATTTTCCTCAGGCAGATGGGAGCCTGACCCTCCTGCTAACTGCTCTGTGAGTTATTTCTAACGCAGGCATCTTAGTGCATGCGCATCCACACATCTACGAGCTCCGGCATGCAATATTTGTGGTTGCACAACTGAAGTTGCTCATATTCTGAGCATCTGGAAAAGGTTTAAACCACTGTGTCGTATGCACTAGCAGTACCCAGCCAGACACGTAACTTCCTGTGGTGTGGCGCGTCCCTCCAGGCTGGCCACACAGCCTTGCGACACCAGGCACAGGCTGGCATCAGGATTTCCACTAGACAGTTCACTTCCCTGGCGGCCAGCTCTGAGATCTTCCTATTTTCAGAGCCTTGGGACAGGTCTGCGGAGACTGCCAAGTGCCTTGGGAAACCCAAGATGTCTGGGTTGGAGGCAGAGGGAGTCCCTCCACACTGTTTCCCTGTGGTTTCTAAACCTCCAGGCGGAATGTGAGCCAGGCTGCCCAACACATTAGGCATCGGAAAACAATGGGCCAGTGATCGGAAGCCCAGGGGTGTCAGTTGGCCTTCAGGGGTATGTCATGGCTTGGAGTGGGGAGGAGAGAATGCACTGGAAAAATTGGCTGCAAGGGCTTAACCTCCCACATCTGCAGGAGCTGGTGCCTAGGACTGGGTTTGAGATCAGCAGGGCCACCTGGAGGGACAGGTAAGAAGTGGGAGGGGACAGGACAAGCCCTGAGGCTAAGCCCCTTTAAGACCTCCCTGATGGCCTGCCACCATGCCTGTTCCAGAGTCTGCAGGGGAAAGTGACATCTTTGTCAACGGGGCTCAGAAGGAGGGAAGGACTGCAGTACGTGAAAGGGTCAGGCTTACCTCTGTCCCTGCCAGTCAGGAAGCTAGCCCCAGGATGCCCGTGTGGATATGCACCCCATCTCCCCCAAAAGGTTTCCTTGGCCCATGCCAATCAGAAACTATGCAGGGAAGAGAGTTCTGGAAATATCAACCCCACTGAGCCTGCACCATCTGAAGCCTCCAGCTAATACTCTGGAAGGTAAATGATTGGGGGCAGGGAGGGGCCTGGGGTTGTCCCTGACTTCTTAACCCTTGACTTTAAATGTAGACACAATATATATTAAGGTCATGCTAGGAGAGGCCAGAAAACCTAGATTGAAAGGACAGGCTGTGTGGTGTAAGGCAAGTGCCTTAACTTGCCTGAGACTGCATTGCTTTAAGTATAAAATGGAATGGAAACTGCTCCCCTCATCCCAAAGCCCCCTAACCCCCAGACTCCCCACCCCCACCCCATACCCCCCACCCCCTCCTGGCAGAAGGCGGTGATGGTGCTCAGTGGGAGAGCATAGACAGCATGTGTGAGGCCCTAGGTTTGAATCCCAGCACTGCCAAGTCAAAACAAAACAAAATGAAAACCAAACAAAAACAAGTAAACAAACAAAACTCCACTGCACATGGACAAGGTTTGTAAGTTTCAGTGCTTGTGTCCTAGGCAATCAATAAATGAAATAGCAATCTGTCAGGACATGGGTAGCATTGCTTTCAAGCTGCGGGGCTGGGGAGATGAGATGGGTTGGTGGACAAAGTGCTTGCCGCAAAATTGTAATGACCTGAGTTCGACTCTCTGCCATCTACAAAAAGCCCGGTGTAGTGGCATGCACCTGTAACCCAGAGCTCTCATCACCAACTGACCAGTGGGGACTTCCAGTCAGCTTAGGATGTCACCTTAGAAGAGGTCCCCAGGCATGATGACCCTTTCACCGATGTGGCCACAGGTGACAGCTTGGCCACTTGCAGAGTTTGGAGACTCCTCAGAGCTTTCTTGCCAACCAGCCTAGCTAACTGGTGAGCTCTAGGTTCGGTGAGAGACACTGTCTCCAAAATAAATAAATAAATAAACTTTTTTTTTTTAAATGGAGAGCGATAGAAGAAGACATGTTTTTGACATCTGGCCTCCCGTGCGTGCATCACAGGTATACACACCAAACCCACTCAACACCTGCACACCAAAAACCAATGTGTGGTACACAGGAGCACCTGTGAAGCTGTGATCTCCCTGCAGTTGGAGTTCCTATCAGACGGCCAACATGGATGAACGCGTGTATGCAAGCCTGGGTGAATGCCTCTGTTCCCGGGGACCAGGCAGTGCGGGCAGGACCACTCTAGGGTTAACTATCGGTCCTGTGAGCTTTAGTAGTTGAGCTGGCCAAGCCAGGATGGGCAGCTGCCACAGCGGCTTCTCTGTAAGCTGTTCTCAAGGCTCACACTCTGCCCATCTCCTGAGAGCCCTCCCAGGGCTTGTGTCAAGTTGACAGACCCAGACACGCATGGTGGCGAAATTCCACGATGGTCCTGCTTACCCTCCTCCTGGTGTCTGTTTAGCACAGGGACGGCGAGCTGACGGCAGTGAAGGCTGAAGCCATGGGCTATCCGTGCCCTATCTTGCTCTCTCTCATCACCAACTGTCCAGTGGGGACTTCCAGTCAGCTTAGGATGTCGCCTTAGAGGAAGTCCCCAGGCATGATGACCCTTCCACCGATGTGGCCACAGGTGACAGCTTGGTCACTTCCTGAGATCTTGGTTTGAGCTGCTTGGCTCATGGGTTCTCGGCCTCTTGGTTCAGAGAGATGGCAGGGCAGCTGGCCAGCATTTTTCTTTTCACGTCGCGGACCGTCCAGAGGCATCTGTTATGCAGCAGCAGATAACTAAATCAGGAGGAGAGTTGGGGGCAGTGCCCCAGAGCAACAGAGATGGTGTGCCCAGGAAGGAACTACTCTGAGGGGGACAGCGTGAGGTGGCAGCTTGGGGCTTCTTATTTTCCTGTGTATGTTGGTGCATGTGAGCACATGTGTAAGTGTGGAGGCCGGATGTCTTCCTCTCCTGCTCTTCGCTTCATGTTTTGAGGCAAGGCCTCTCACTGGAGGGCGATAGGAGAAGACATGTCATTCATGTCCGGCTTCCACATGGCGTGCTCACTGGTGGGCTGGATTGGTTGGCTAGGAAAGCCCAGGGGCCCTCCCAGCTCTGGGATGACCTGGCTCTTGTGTTGGTGCTACAGATCCACACTCAGGTCCTCAGGCTGGCACAGCAAATGCTTCGCTGACTGAGCCACCTTATGTATTAGGCCTGATTCATTCATTTATTTGTTGAGACAAAAATCTCATTTCATACCCCTAGCTTTTCTGAAACTTGCTATAGTCACCAGGCTGGCCTAGAACTCAGAGATTGTCCTACCTCTGCCCTCCACTCCCCACCCCCACCCCCACCCCCACCCCCACAAGCCCCAGAATGCTAGAATTAAAGGCATTTGACACCATACATGACAGAATAGTAATCTTATTCAAGGTGGCCAGGGACGGCCATGATGAAAAGTCAGAGGGCAGTAGGTTAAAGGGTTGGAAGGGGCTGGTGTAGAGAGAGAGATGTTGGACCACCTTCTGGGCAGAGGGGTGAGCAGACACAAAGGTCCTGAGGCAGGTAGTCACATGCAGCAAGGCTCAGGGCAGAGGCCCAAGCAGCCAGAGTAGGCAAACGGGGCAGACGTAAGGGAGGAGGCCAGAGAGGGGACAAGGGGCTATGCCCAGAGGTCCAAGAAACTGCAGAAGTGATGACAGTCACAGAGGACCATGGTCCAGCTCAATTAGTGATGGTCACAGACCTCACAAAGTAGGGCAGACATTACGCCCATCCCTTTTGATGGGTTACTATGAGCAGCTGCTCAGAGACATGGGGTTAGCATGTGGCAGGACCTGTGGTCGTCCATCTAGAGTTTGGTAGCATGGAACTGTTTCCTCTGGGGTATCAGAACCCCCATGAGGCCCTGGGTCTGGACAAGGACCTGAGGAGACCACACTGGAGGTCAGGGCTGAGATGAAGCGCTGAGCATGGCTGATGTCCCTGCCTGCTGTGCAGAACAGGCTCAGAGTTCTGAGGGCAGAGGTCAACCATGGATTCCTGGACCCCCAGCAGCATAGGACTAGCCGGGACCCACTTGGCAGCCAAGCGTGGCAGCTTTGGTCTCAGCTGCCCACAGTCACACATGAGTCACCACAGGCAGCCTGGAATGCTCTGCCCGGGACATGTTGTTCCTCGGGGGACCACAGTCTAGAGCCCCATCATGACTGTGGCCATCCAGACCCAGCGAGTGGAAAACTGCAGTGGGCTGAGGGAGGTCCTCCTGGCACAGATGCCTGCCTGCTGCCCACATTCACTCCGGGCCTCCAGCCAACCTCATGGGATCTGAGACAGTGGGGTTTTAAAGGCCAGCAAAGCATTCTGGGGCAACCCAAGGCCCTGGCAGGCGAGCTCTACAGTCTCTCTTCAGGTTACAAAGGCAGAGGTATTGGGTGACATTGTTAAATGCCTTCTTGGTCCCAGATATGATGCGGATGCTACAGCTGTCACATGTGGTCCTAACCACAATGTCTTTGTGTTAGCCCACTTTCCTAGTTGAGGAGACTGAGGTATCAGAGGTTACATGACATGAGCACCATTAGGAGAGAAGATCTCAAATGAGTGTGTATAGCCTTGTTCACTGCCTCATCCTCCCAAACAGCTAGCGTTACAGACCTGAGACTCCAGGCCCACTAATGGCTTTCACCCAGTGTGACACAGCTCTGGAGGCCACTGGGGTTAATTCAGCATGGTACCCACTTTTTCACAGCACTCTCGATTAGAGATGGGCACTTGTCAGGGTATCAATACAAACGCTGAGGGAAAGACACAGAGGCGGAAGGAATTGTTCTGGTTCATGGTTGCAGATGTTTGCCGGTTCTCCGATGACAGGCTGTGATGAGGTTCTCTGTCATGGTGGAAGAGCACTGAGGGGCAGAGCTGCTCACCTCATGGTGGGCAGGAAGCAGAGAGAGAGGAAGGGCATGGGCTGGACATCCTCTTCAAAGGCCCCGCCCACTACCCTGACCTACTTCCTCCAGCCAGGCCCTGCCTCCCAAGAACCCCCTAGGCAGGAAGTCATCAATAAATTGATTCAGGAGTGAGGTCGGAGCTCCCACAATCCCATCACCCCATCACGTCACCTCCAGCAGGACCCCAAACCACCAACACAAGCCCTTTAAGGCCTCACTTCTGTCTGTCGTGTGAGTGTTTCCTGGAATGGTTAAAAAACAATCTATTTACGAGGAGGGACACTGGTGACAGGCCAAAGTATGAGTCCACCCTCTAGCTCCGAAGACAATGACTTCCGAGTTTCCTTACTGAGCATGATGAGGGGGTCTCTTGTAGGAGGATAAGTGACACCCCCCTCCAAGACAGCCGCGCCATTGGAGGAAAGTCTCACCCCAACATGGATGACGACTTTCCTGCAGCTGTGTAGGTGAAACCCAACCCTGCCCCCCAACACTTGCATTCAGTTAACTGACCACACTCTGTATGACCTTCACTCCCAAGACCATGAGACCATGAGGCCACATGTAGCTTGGACAGAAACGAATGCAGCTGAGAGGGAGGAAGGTAAGAAGCAGTTGGGATCTCAGGTGGGGCTCTAATGACCCTCTCCTGTGAGGGACAGTCGACCAGGCAAGTCTTAAGGGCCACCGTGAGGAAGATGGCGGTGACTGTCATGCTCAGAATTGGCTGCCCACAACTTCATATCCAAACCCAGACACGAGGGATAATTGTTAATAGGTTTCTCTGACGACGAAATGAACCAATTCAAGGCAAACCAAGAGTATAAGGCAGGTTAATTGAGGGGCAGCTCTCAGGTGAGTTCCCCAATCTCACAAGTGGAGGTCAGCAAAGTCATGGGCCCCCAGCTGAAAATAGAGGGTTTTGTGGGGTTTGGGTGTGGCTGATGATTTAGGAGCTAGGAGCTGGGATTATACCCATATAAGGTAAGAAAGCTGAGCCCCTGGGTGGCACTCATGGGTGAGTAGTTGGAAATGCAGAAACAGAGAGAGAGAGAGATGGCATATTAGCCTGGAGTTTTCTCCTTGTGGGCGGCGGGGGTGGGGGGGGAGGGGGGGGGAGAAGAACAAATGGGGATTCTTAGCTTGTCCAGGGGATGGGCAGGGGTTCCAACCAATCATCATGTCCCTTTTTGAAAACAGAACCCTGATTTTATTCACTGTGTGTTGAATATTGCTAAAAAACAAACAAGACAAACAAAACCAGAATACCAGCCTTGTTTGCCACTAAGGGGCCAGTGAGGCGTAAGTGGAAGTCCCCAGAGTGTCCCCTGTCACTGAAAGCTCAGCCCTTGTGCAGCTTCTACCTGCCTGGAAGACCCTGATGGTGGTTAGGGCTACAGCACTCATCTTGGGCAATGACTTGGCTCCGTGTGTGGAGCGTGAGTTGGAAACATTAATGACATCCCAGCCCTGCTGTGTCAGAACTGAACTACTTTCTAAGGAGAGGATATTAGCTTTTCACTTTTTTAAAGCTTGTACTTGGGCTTCTGGTGTGTTCTGCTAAAATCAAACCCCACTGTGCCCAGGACCACGTCGCGAGGAAGGAAGGAAGGCCCCTGAGGCTGCTTGGTCTATCCACGAGGAGCTGAACCATGCTGGAGGCCACAGGAAGGAGCTGGGTCCCTCTCTGTCAGGCCAGGAGGAGACACTGCCCTGGAAGCCCCATGGAGACTGAAGGCATGGCCGGGCCACATTGGACCTTCCTCCTGTAGATATAAAATGAATAGTTTACCGCTACTGTACTTGGGGGGTGGGGTGTTACTCAAGTTTGGCTAGCCAATACAGAAAGTCAGGGTTATCTTAGGTCAGGGAGAAACATAGAGGGGAAAGTGGTGGTTTTAGGCCTCCATCCCACGATGGTAGAAACTCGTCTCAGACAGAGTGCCTACTGGGGAGTGTCTAGAATGCGAAGAGCAGACACACAGTAGGTGCTTGAGAAATGCACTTAGTAGGCATGCAGGGAATACACTCTCCCAGAGAGCATCCAAGGAAAGATGGCAGGAGGGGAACTGTGAGTGCTTAGGGCAGGTAAGGGGGACCTCAATTTTCTTTTGGGGCCTAGACTCTGTCCGCAGAACTCCAGGAGTCTCTGCTGGCATTTCAGGGGTAAGACCAGCTGACGCCTGAGAGCAGAACCAGAGGAGGCCATGGGGACAGGGAGCATGTGGGCATACCTGCAGAGTCTCCTAGAAGAAGTGCATGGGACCAGCCCAAGGACAGTGAGAAAGGCAGCGTCTAGGGACACCAGCCACTGTGATAAGGGACCACATATTGGTGATTTTTTTTTTCTGATGAGAACTACACGATCAGGGACACCTGGGTAAACCCTTCACCTCTCAGTGATCTCTTCTGGAAAGCAAAGCCTGTGAAACTCCCCTGTTGAGGCTACTGTTAAATGAGACAACACACGAGGATGCCTCCAACAAGACGGAGCAGGAGGTATGCCCACACATGACTGGCACCTGTCATTTGTATGCGACAGCTCACTTCCATGTGTGATCTCTATACTATACCTGTATTATTTTCATATCCTGGAGGCAGTCCTGGCTACCCCGGGGCATAGGGGAGGTGTCTGCTCCGGGGACTGTTTCTCTCTGGCTGTATCATGGAAAAGCATTAACCACTCAAAGAAAGCAAGCCAAAGCCGGGTGTCCTTCTGAAGTCAGCTGTGCTGCTAGACGGCATGGTGCTCCTGTCAGAGACAGCCTCAGGCATGGCCCCTGCCCATTCCCAGAGTCCTGAAACAAGACACCTCTTGAACTGATTAGGTTGTGGTCAGAGCATCATGACATCACTTGGGGTTTTGGTGTCTGTCTTGCCACTGCAGGGGGATGGGTTCTGGGTTTGGGGAGCAGGCAGGGGCCTGGTAGCATGCTTGCGGGCTGGAGTCATCATATTGCAATCAGGCTCAGTCACTCACTCATGTCACTGGTATTCAGAGGTCTGATGTACATATTAACCCATCTTGTATGTCCGGTGTCCTATGCCAGTCACTGGACTCAAACTCCTAAGTGTCCAGTACCGATGGGACTTAGCTATATGTCATTCCAAGTGCCCAGACTAGTGGCTCTTAGCCGGGAGAATTGGTCAGTTGGACACAATATGGGAGAGGGGCATGCGGGTGCTGTCGCTGTCTCTTACCAGGTTGAGGCTAAGGATTTGACCACGCTGCTAGCATGCTCAGGAGAAGAGTCACCCAAGTACATAGAGGAACCCCTTGCTCCTGTTGGTTGTATGGCTACTGAGCACACGCTGGTGCTAGCTACATGCTGGTCCTATTGTGCCAGGAAGAGGAGGAAATGCCGAAGGCCCCCATAGACTCACGCTCTGGTGCAGACTACAGACTTCTTTTAAAAATTTATTTAACTTTTTATTGATTGTTTGTGAACTTTACATTGTGTACCTCAATGCTACTCATCTCCCTGTCTCTTCATACCTGCTCTCCTCCCTTGCAATATCCCATACAAAAGGGTAAAAAAAAATCACTGTGGAAGCTGTAGTGTGTCACAGTGTGTCTCACATTTCTTTTCTTGCAAATGTTCATTGCAATGACTCATTGGTCTGGTTCGAGGCCTCTGGCTTCTGACACTCTGTCAACACTGGCTCCTCACTGGGACTCTTCTTTGATATCCTATTATTGCCTTGTATCATGGAGATCCTGAAGCATTGGATCTATCTGTAGGACCTGCCCCTTCATAAACTCCAGCAGTCCACCCATGGGGTAGATGTTGGGGAGGGCCAACTCAAAGACTTGCATAGGGTCCTGGGTGGTATGTGAGCTGGTCAGTCAGCCAGGTCTCCTGCATCCATACCACCAGGGTGAGCTCTCCAGCACCCCACCCCAGGGCAAAGCCAGCTCTTCTACTCTCACACTCACCTGAAACCCCACAACCAGGGCCAGCTCTACTGTGCTGCCCAGGCAAGGCACAGGGCCTGCTTCCCTGAGTACTGCAGTAGGTGAGGGGCAGGGCCAGCTCTCCCACTCTCATTATCCTGGGTCAACTCTCCTGCCTGTTGCAGGTGGCAAGGGATGAGAGTGGGGAAGACATCTCTCCCTTGCCCATGCCACCACATGGAAGACAAGTGGCAGGGTCAGCCCTCCTAAGCTCATGTCCTTGGGGCCCAGCCATCCACAACTCCCACAACCAGAGACTACAGATTTTAAGAACTGGTGGGGCCAAGAAATAAAATGTAATTGGTAGAACGGAGCATTGGATGCCCTGGGACTGGAGTTATAGATGTCTGTGAGCTGCTATGTTGGTGCTGGGAATTGAACTCCGGGTCCACTAGAAGAGCAGCCTGCACTCTTAACCACTGAGCATTCTCTCCAGTCCCTCAAGACATTTTTGGTGCCATGCTGCATGGGAAAGAGTGTTCCTGACATCAGCCAGGTTGAGCTGGGATACTGTGAGGCCGCTCAGTGTGTCAGCCGCATCGAGGCAGGGAGATCAAGGTTTAGAGGAAACAGCTTGGTATAGAGAAAGAGAAAGCAGATGAAGGAGGAAGAGGTCCTCAGAACAGAGGGCCTGGCCTGTGTGGAGGAATGCTAAGTGAATGTATCAACTATCAATAAAGCGCTGTTTAGCCAATCAGCAGGGCAGAAGGACAGGAAGTGGGAGGCGGGACTTCCTGGAAGAAAGGAGGAGAAAAGTTTGCCGGTTGGAGAGAGAGGAGAATATTTGGATGGTTGGAGGAGGAGGGTGGGAACTGGACACGGACCAGCCCAGGGGTCATAATAGCAAGTGTTTGGCATGTATGTATGTTATAAGGTTTAGAACAGTTTGTTTAGTTTACAAGTAGATTAGAATCAGTTCAGACTCTGCCCAGTGAAGTGCTGGCAGCTTTAAAGTACGTTTTAGTCAGTTATTTGCTTTGTAGGCCGAACGGTTACAAAATACTGTAACAGGCCTGGATCTGGGTAACCTTGAGACATCTGTTTCTGTTGATTCAGGAGGCTCCTGGATGGAAGGAAGAGGCTTGCGCCCTGAGTGACTTGAACAGAGTCCCTCTACTGTAGTGTGAAGAACGGACCATGAGGGCAGGATGGGAGCAGCAATCAGTTTGGGGGATGGTGGATGAAGAGGGGCCCGATTTCAGGTCTGAGGTACATTGAGAAGCTGGGTCAGGGGATTTGCTGATGGAGAGCGGGTGAGCTGTAAGAAAGAACACTACCGGTGGCTCTGAAAGTTTGGGGCTCAGCTTTGTAGTGGATTGGGTAGCAGCTCCCTCTTAGGTATGCTCAGAGTGTGTCCCCCAAACCCATAATGTGGCCTTGCTGGGAGAAAGGGCATTTGCAGGCGTTACTGAATGAAGTTCATCCTGCCCCCACCCCGACCCTGGGCAGTGCCAGGCATCCTTAATGAAGAGTGGGGGCCATAGAAAGATGGGTATGAAGGCTGGGGTGATGTCTTGATGAACTGTGGACACCATAGAGCCCTGCTTCTACCACATTAGAGAAAACAGGGTGGGCTATCCATCCCTAGAGAGACCTAGCTGGCTGGGACCTTAGTACCAGGTTTGTGCCCCCATAGGACTTTAAGAGAACTCTGGGGCTATGAGCTTCTGGGGCTATGATCCCTTATCCGTGTAGCCCTGGCTGGGACATGGGCCCAGTTGTAAAGATAGGGCTGTTGTAGATTAAGACACAGTTGACATCATGACAGGTGGTGGGTGGGGTGTGTGGATAGCACCAATCCTGCACACTGAAGGGATGGGATTAGAGGGGAAGAGGGTTAAGTATGGATGGGGACGGCCTTTCTCCCTGGGCCCTTGTCTGTGGTCTACGGGGACCCGCCCCCCAACCCAGCTGACAGCATCACATCTCCCGTGTCTTTTTATTTCCCAACCTTCAGCCTCTTGTTTGCTTTGAGCCATCTGTTTCCCCAACACCCACAATCCCCAAACTGAAATGAACCTAAAGCCACAGCTTTCTGCTTTCATTTTGTTATTTCATTGTTTTATTTGTGATTTTTAAAAAATCAATGTAAAAAAAAAAATCAATGTTTAGAGTCCAGGTAGTAACTGGCTACTAGCTGACCCCAAGTAGTATTTGCTGCGAGGTTCTCAGGAAGGCATAGGGCCAGACAGGACCTTCAGTGTCTGGGCCAGTGGCTCTGCCCTTCACCTGTTCCAATGTGTCATCAGGGCCTCCTGCTAGCGTATACTGGACTGTGAGCCTGAGTTCCTTGGTCTAGGTTAGAACCTCTTGGTCTGCATTGATTACCATGGTCAGGGTCAATGCTGGGCTGACAGGCTATGCCACCATGCCTGGCTTTAGAGGTGTGGTCTTAGGGGGTTTCTTCTTCCAGTCACAGGGTAATGGTACACGTTGAATGATCAAAGGCTGCATACTATGGTCCCCTCCCTCCTGGCACCATTTTACGCAGGACCTGACCCTCCTGGTACAACCAGATGTTAGGGGACACAGACCCTTCTCAGATCCAGGGTCAACTAGTTGTCTGAGTCAGGGGTCAGCTCACAGACTAGGTGAAGGGTCAAGAGTGGCTCCTAGGTCCGTCTAGCCGGGCAGCGTCTTTAACAAGCAGGAACTTGGTTGTTGTGTCAGAGGTGAAGCCACGGGTGACACTCCATCAATGGCGCACTGTGTTCCAGTACGGCTTGAGTTGCTAGCCCAGGCTGAGGTGGGATTTCACAGTGAGCCATCATCCATCCACCCTAGTCTAGGTAGGGTACAAAAGTCCGTGCCCACACTGATGATGGATTTCAGACACCGCAGCTGACGCCCATCAGCAGTGCTGTGGGCATAGTAACTGGGAAGCAGGGACAGGGACTCCTGAGAGGAACTCACAGGCCAGGTAAGGGGTCACAGGGCAGGTGATGACTGATTTGGGACCCAGATGCTGGAAAGGCAGTGTGCGTGTGTGTGTGTATGTGTGTGTGTGTGTGTGTGTGTGTGTGCGTGCGCGTGCGTGCGTGCGTGCGTGCGTGCGTGTGTGTGTGTATCTGGAGAGGATTGTTCTGGGAACAAAAGTGAACCCAGAGGCAGTGGCTCAGTGGTTAAGAGCATTTGCACACCTTTGATCCCAGCACTCAGGGAAGCAAAGGCAGAGGCAGAGGTAGAGGCAGGCAGATCTCTGTGAGTTCGAGGCCAGCTGGTCTACAAAGAGAGTCCAGGGCAGTCAGAGCTGTTACACAGCGAAACTGTCTTAAAAAGCCAAAAAACAACAAACAAACAAAAACAAAGAGCATTTGCCACTCTTCTCAAAGCCCCAAGTTTGGTTCTGAGCATCCACATAGTTGGCTCACAACGGTCTGTAACTCTAACTCCAGGGGATCCAACACTTCTTGCCTCCTTAGACATACCTGATCACAGTGGGGGGAGGGAGGGTTAGGGAGAGGGAGAGGGAGGGAGAAGGAGGGAGGGATGGAGGGGTTGAGGGAGAGGGATGGAGGGGTTGAGGGAGAGAGAGAGGGAGAGAGGGAAAGAGGGAGGAAGGATAAATCTTTTTTTAAAAAAGAGTCAACACAGGTGGTGAAGGGGCAGGGGGAAGGGAGCCGTTCAGGGTCTCTGTTCGCTGTGAGAGGCTTGTTCTATGGTCTAAGAAGGATAGGAGGAGTCATCAGAGAAGTCGAGGGTGGGGGTGGGGGTCGGGGTGGAAGTTTGGTGGGACGGTGTTGATAGGAGAGTTTTTCAGAAGTTTGTAGCTGATACAAATGGGAGCTGTCATTCTACAGTAACTGTCACATTCAGACTTCACCCAACCCTGCTTCCAAATTGGCCATGTTACACATATGCACGTAATTTCAATATGAAAAATAGCCAGGCTTCCAGAATGTTCCTCACAGGTCTGCTTCCTGTGGGGGCAGGAGCAGCTTGTTCTGATAGCCCCTTTCACTGTTTGGAGATTCTCAACCATTTTTTTCCCTTTGAACTTGGGTTCTGTTAATGAGGTCTGATGGGGAAATGGGGGCATTCACACATTCACAATGGGGGAGAAAAGGGGTTCCGTACTTGGCTCCATGATCCCACACCACCCCATTCTTGGGACTGTGGACTTCAGGACCATGAGTGAGTCAGGGAGTCGGGACAAGTACAGGGTGAGTGTGGCAGGGAGGGTGGGTGCTCCCAGGCACCTACAGGCATCTCCTGAACTTGGCAGGAGAGACAGCAGGGGACTCTGGGTCCCTCTTCCCTGGCAGCACTGTCGTGGACCCTAACGGCAGCTGGGGACATTTGGTGGTGGTGTACCTGCTGCCTGAGAAGAGCCACACGCATAGCACCTCTCAGCCATTCCCACTGGGTTAGGGGCTCTCAGTTGGTGCTTAGCACTGGAGCCTACAGCATACAGGTGAATGGTTAAAAAAAAAAAAAAGGCCAGCAATTGTCGAGAGTCAATTTTTCATTACCTAACAACATGTAAACAGCTGGCGGGAAGGCAGGATGCCAAGTCACAGGAGACTGGAAGAGAACAGAATGTCCAGGCCAGTGCCCTGCACGGCACATTTTGTCCCACATTGCCCAGGGGGCCCTGCATGTTCCTCTTCCCATTGGCTGGAAACTGATGGTGCCGTGTCCTGTGTCCTGTGTGTATCAGAGACCCTAACTGTTAGAGTGGGGCCAAGAGCAGGTCCGGAGGCTGTGGGTGGTGCTCGGCCAGGCCTGCCCCTGCCAACTTTGCCCCTGGAAGGAGCCCCCCATTTGTTTGGCGGCACCAGCAGTTTACGCCATATCTCAACATTTTCTTTGGCTCCTAGCCTCCTCTTGAAGGTGAAGCTCAGCGGGGCGCCAGGGCTCCTGGCTGGTTCCCTGGGGTCCTAAAAGAGGTGTGCCACATGAAGGAGGCTCATTTTTCTGATTTTTAAAAACAACCTGGCCCATTCTTTCTCTAATGTATTCTTTGTTTTTAAATGCAATTTAGAAAGGGCCGGAGTCTTTTCCTTGGAAGAGGATTCCTCTGCGCCCAGCTAGTGTCCTGGCACCTTGCCTCCACATGGTCCTGAGTGGCTTAGCACCTCCCACAGCTCCCAGGCCCCCAGCTTTCCTCTTTTAAAGGCGATGAGTAGGGATGGGACGGTAGGCACTCATGATGGCTTTTTCCAGCCACCAACAGCTCTCTACAGCACCTTCCAGGGGTCTAGCGCTGAGGACTGCCTCGGTGACTAGTAGGAAAGGGTCTGAGAGGGACCCAGGGAGGGAGGAGCAGCTTGTCATGCACACCAGAACAGACTTGGATGGTGTCACATTCTGAGGTTCCAGTGGAGGGTGGGGGAGAGGGGGTGGGGGAAGGGACTGGTGAACTCCCTAATAGGCCAGTTCCAGACTCCCTTCAGGGTGAACATTATCACACTGGCAAGGGGAGGTTGGACCTCTTCACTGTGAGCTTGAACCCTAGCTCTGTTATGGACCTCCCTGAGCCTGTGGATACAAACACGCACAAATAAATGATGAAATAAATAAATAAGTAAATAAATAAATACATGAAGTCCTGAACCAGGATATGCTCAACCTAGTGGAACCCTGGGAGTCAGAGGCCCTCAGGTGGCCATAGGGACCTCTGACATGATGCATGCCCGTGCTCACAAGGACAAGGAAAACCCTAGGCCTCTGAGTATGACCAACCATGACAGCACTGGGTGTCAACAGAGACAGCTCCACGGTGGTGAAGCAGAGAGGGCACACGTGTAACCAGGGGTACACTAGTGACCAAGCCATGGCCACCATTCCCTTCATGCCCTTTGTAATAGGCCTTGAGAGGGAGGATTTCCAGGTGTCCTGAGTCACCTGCGCCCTGACCCCAAGGACCCCTGAGCTCAGCATCTCTCACCCCTAGGCTTTGCCTCAGGCCTCCATCAGTCCTGACTCAGGCTTGTGATGTCACAGGAAAGCTGTTCCAGAGGTCTGTGGTGTGCTCGGGGCAGCCACAAATGAGGGGGCTATTTTTAACCAGTAGGGAGAAGGATAGGGGTTTAGCCTGGTGGCCTGAAAAGCTGGAAAAACTGTGGCATCATCTTCCCGGGTTGCCTGTGGGGCAAGGCTTTCCTCATCACTGTCCCCGTCCTGGCCTTGTAAGGTTTTCATGATGCAGGCAAAAGAGTTCCAGGGCACCAAGGTAATAGATCACAGGGGAAGAATGCTTGCCGTGCAAACTTGAGGTCCTGAGTTCAAATCCCCAGCTGGAATTCCAGTACGGTGATGGGTAGAGACAAGAGGATGCTTGAGCTTATTGAATCTCTGGGTTCAGGGAACGATCCTGTGTCGAGGGAGTAAGAATGTGATGGAGCAGGACACCCCATGTCCTCCTATGGCCTCCACATGCATGCACAGGTGAACACATTTATACATGGGTACATACAACACACATTCTCTCTCCCCTCTATATCTGACTACCTCCCTGAATGGTCGGCAGCACCTATCCCATTGGTCAAAACTTGGTCATGTTGACACATCTTAGAGATGTGTGAGGCTTCCCTCACATGCTGCTGGGCCGAACACACTGACAGGAAGAAGTCTGTCCCTGAGAAGAGAGGGAGGCTGGTCACCTCCCCTGTCCCAGGCAGGCAGAGGGGAGGAAATGGGGGACCCTGCTACAGACATACGAGGCTGGTAAGGAAGAGTGAGCAGCCCCTCGTGGCACAAAAGACACAAAGTGCCATCTCCCATGTGGCACACCCATGGCATACTTCGTTCCCGGTGGCAACATCCTCAATTAAAAAGCTCTGTCTTTCTGAGTGTGGTAGTGCATGGCATTGATCAATACTCAGGAGGTAGAGGCAGGCAGATCTCTGTGAGTTTGAGGCCAGCCTGGACTACATAGGGAGTTCTAGGATAGCCTGGACTACAACATGAGATATCCTGTCTAAAAACCAAACCAAACCAAATCAAACCAAAGCACCTCCAACTGTGTCTCCTAGTCTTCCTGAGACCAGGAGCCAAGAGCAGACATACCCCAAGGCTTCTGATGGTGTTTGCTTCCCTGATCCAGTTATGAAAAAGGGTGACCAAGAGGTGCCTGAGTCCTTGATGCCATTGCTTAGTCTCCTACCTTTGGGCAGGTGGATGGTGTTTCTGAAAGTGAAGAGTCCCTCACAGGCTCATGTGTCGAATGCTTGCTACCCAGGCCAGAACACTATTGGGAACGTCGTGGGAGTTAGGAGGAAGTAAGTCACTAGACACTTTGGAAGGTTGGTTCTGGACCCTGCTTCTGCTCGGCTGATACATGAGGCATGGCCTCCACTGTCTGATCCCAACACTGGGCTCTTGTGAACCTTCTCAATCTGTGAGCCAATAGGACTCTTTCCACTCTCTTAAATGATTTTTTGTCAGGCTTTTGTCACATCAAAGAGAAACCAAGCAATACAGCCGATGTCCCTCTATGTAAGAAAAGCAAGCCGTTAGGTAATCCTCTCTTTGCTTGGGAAGTTTGGGTCTCCCTGGCCTACGTGTATTCTCTCTGCCCTTTCAGCCTCTGGGAAACCCCAGCGGGTGGTGTTCCTGGCATATAAACACTGCTCCTGACTTTCTCTGCCATTCCGGGGAGAGCAGAAGGAGGAGACCATGCCACCTCCCAAAGCAGACAGTCGCCTCCCTTATTGTAAATGCACAACACAAGACAGTTGAAGGAAACAAATGTGCCAGCATGGAAGGATCAAAGCAGGTGAACAGTCTGACTTCTCCACTCTAGAATGGCAGTGATCATTCTTGGAAAAGGTGACAAGGCAAACAAATACTTGCCTTTATTCTAGTCTGTATCTCGAGGAGGATGTTGGAGACTCACATCATCAAAACAAGAACAGGTTGTTGTGCAAAAGGAGCAGTTCTTGATGTCAAGAAAAATAATCACCTTGGGATATTTCAGTGAAAATTAAAATAGGTGGTGATAAAGTCATACCTCTGAAAGACAGAGGTGAAGGAACCTCAGAGTGGAGAGTGAATGGTCAAACTGGAAAAGTGGAACAGTTGAGGCAGCTGTGATAAATCTAGGAGTTCCAACCTTACCATAATGAGAATTTCCAGAGGAGGAATCAAGGGAGTCCACCAAAGAAATGCATATTCACACATGCACACACATGTGCACATGTTCACACATGCACACACATGTGCACATGTGCACATGTTCACACATGTACATGCACACACATATGTTCACACAAATGCAAATGCACATGTGCACACATGTGCACACATGTACACAGACATGCCCGAACATGTGCACAGTATGTCATAGCTGGAGTCTTCTGATTTCTGTCCTACCAGACGCCAATTGCAGCCTAGTAGCAATAAAGAGTAGAGAGCCCACCCCCAACCTCTGTCTGGAAGCAATCCTGTCATAAGCGATCAGCTACGCAGGACTGAAAATCAGCCTTTCATCAGACTTGCCTCGACTTGGATGCCAGAAGCACAGATGAAGCTTCCGTGTGTTGAGGGGAGAACATTTTCAATGAGGGTTCAATGAGGGAGCAAAATAATAGTGCTCTTGTCAGACACTGAAGACTCTGAAAACCCACAAGCAGTGCACTCTGTGAGAGAACTCCCCAAGCAACTGTGCTTATGCTTGTGTCCCCAAAAGCCACCTCGAAAGGAGGATGGCAGAGGCATTGGTGAACATGCTATGGGTGGCAGCTCCATGGGAGAGGCGCAGGACACAGACAGGAGTGTGGTCGCCCTCCTCTGCAGGTGAGGAAATGGAGCCACTTCTCCTGCCCATGGTCCATCATACCCAAAGCCATCAACGAATACTGTTTATTTGGCCCTTTGGCAAATGCAACTTTTTGGTTGTCACTTTTTGAGACACAATCTACTGATGTGTCGAAAGTTTGGTTCTGCGTTCCAGGACAGAACGTGAGACAAATAGCGGATAGAACATTTATTTACTCCTTGTAGCAGAGGCTCAGCTCTAAGCACATAGTGTGAGGCAAGACTGAAACATCTGACATCAACCTCTGGCTTCCATGAGCACACACAGACCCACAATGCATTACACACACACACATGCACGCGCACACACACACACATCATACATGTATTTATACAAAGAATGTGTGTTGTTTTTCTTTCTCATGAAATGCTTTGCCCACGTGTGTGTGTGTGTGTGTGTGTGTGTGTGTGTGTGTATGTGTGTGTGTGTGTGTTTTATTGTCCTTATATTAGAAAACAGTTCATTTTCCAAAAACAAATATTAATTATGCATATGCTGAAAGACCTCTGGGTGACTCTGAAATGGAATTGAGGACTCTGGCAAAGGCATTGTGGTGAGGTGGCACAGAAGTTTGAAGTCACCCCTGGCAGCTACTTAGCTGTGTCACCCCTCTGTTCTGTGGCTCAGGTCTCCCTCACTGTCCTTGGGCTGGTCTGTGTGACAAGAAGCCTTGGCAGTGGAGACCTTGACAGATGTGCTACAAAGGGAGCACAGGATGCCTGGGCAATACCTGGGTTTGCCTGTCCCCTCCCAGGGGAGAGGGGATGGAAGGTGAGCCTGAAAATTGAAGGTGCTTCAGGCAGTGACCATGGTTGACATCTGTAAATCCACCTGGGATGGCAGTGTCCTCTGGGTCCCCGAGCAACATCACAGAGATCAAATGCCTCCACCTTTGGGGTCTTTTCCACACTCCCATTTTGACTGTCCCCTTGATCTGCAACCCTGTCTCCTGGCTGCACTCCCCTGTCTCCTCCCCTGCCTGGGGTCTCCTCGAGGCTCCCGCAGCATCTCTGTGGTCCTCTCTATGAGTCATGTTGGGGCCGCCTTCGCTATCTGGGGAACCCAAGATCTATCCCCTAATTTGCTCCAGCTGTGTGTCTGTGAGGCTGAGGTCATCCACTCTGGCATAGGAGGGAAGCCCCGCTTGTTGTGTCTTTGTTTCATTCAAATGGCTGGGATGGTGACTCACCCGGCTTCTCTCTCTAAACCAGGCCACCGTCCGGGAGTCGTGTTTTTGATTAGACATCGACCTCAAAAATATGCTCACATCACTTTTGAAACATCCTGCAACACCACAGAACTTGGCTCTGATGGGGAAAAGGATGGGGAGGGGATGGTAACCAGGGCAGGGGGTGTGTTCCACCACTGCCTGGGACACAGTCCTCCTGTGCTTCTCAGAGACTTTGGCCTGAATAAGAGTGGGGACATTATTCTTGTCATGCTTTGCAATATACAACTGACCTAGGCCAGTGATGGACATGATGATGATTGTGGTGGTGGTGGTGGTGGTGGTGACAATGATGATATTGTAGTGATGATGATGATGGTGATGATGATGTGGTGGTGGTGGTAACAATGATGACAATGATTTTGTGATGATGAAGATGATAATGATGATGGTAGTGGTGGCAATGATGCCAAAGATGATGGTGGTGATGGTGGTGGCAGTGACGATGATGATGATGATGATGATGCCCCATTCCCAAGAGAGGTCTCATTATGAATATGCAAATGTGCAGATCCCCAGCAGGTGGGGAGGATAAGGGACATTCAACATGTGTTAGTGTCAGTGTTGTTTTCAGAAATCCCCACCAACCAGGGGGCCTAAGATTCTTCCTGCTGGAGGTCAAATCAAGCTGTCCCCAAACCATCCTCCCTTCACAGGAGAATGTCTGCTCCCTTTGGGCCCGCCTCCTCTCTAGCATCCCTTGAGAGGGAACGCAGGACGTCATGACATCGAGGCAAACACTCAACCTCTTAAACCACACAAGCCCTCCTTTCGCTCTTTACTTTGAGACACGGGGCTCCGGCTAGCTTTGAACTCACTCAGTAGCCCAGGCAGGCCTTAACACTTTTTCTTCTTTCTGCCTCAGTGTCAGAGGAACTGGCAAGAGAGCCTGCATCACCAGGCCTGGCCCTCACTAGTTTGTGGCTGTGGAACTCCTGTCTCTGCCTCTGTCTTTGTCTCCCCACCCCCCGCCCTTCTCACTAAGGGGGTTTAGTTTGCCTGGATGGTCCCGGATGGCCTGGATTACGTGTCCACCTATTACATGTCCCTTCTCCAGACAAGTCACCTTCGTAGGCCGTGGGGAACAGGGCAGTCATCAGCATCCAGCCCACTTCATAGGGCACTGTGCGCCCCCTAAGCGGGGCTCCCTGAGAACAGCAACTGTGTCCACTCGTCCAGCCATTCTCCTAAGCATTCACTCACCTGTCCGGCTGCATTCACTCACTCATGCCTTCGTCTTCTTTGGTCCCCTCACACATTCATCACCATCCATCCGCTTTCGTTCATTTGTTTATATTCATTCGCTCACGCACTTACCCATCTTCACTCGGCCGTTCGTCCTACACACACTGATGGAACTTCTATCACTTTCCATGTATAATGTGAGGCTGTGGGCGGTCGGGGGTGGGTGGGGGAGGTGGACCTTGGTGACACCAATGCAGGCGGGCTGCAGGGGGAAGATGGGAGCAGTGGGGATGGCCTCTAGGAGGGGAGGGCAGAGCACTGCTTCCTGAAGAGGCGACAGGAAGGCTGCGCGTCCTGAGGGCTGGATAGGAGTAGCCACGGTTACAGTCTTGTCCAGTGCACTTTCCATTTCTGCATGCTGGTGCCTTGAGTGGGGCTCACAGAAGACGCGGGCGCACAGGTGTCCCATGGGTGTGGCGGGGGTGGGGCGCCCCACACCCCACTGCCAATAGGGCCTAGATGGAGTCAGCAGGAACAACAGAACAAAGATGAATGGACAGTGGCCCTATCTAAGGGGCTGCTCCTCCTCAGTTGTCACTCACTGTCACCAAGAGAGATCCAGAGGCGTGGGATCAAAGCATCTGTGCTCTTTAAAACAAAGCAAAAATCTAAAAGTTATAATAGAGATTTAAATTTTTCAATTGTCTGTTAAAAAGAGGAAAGCAAGGGGGAAAATCCACTATGCAGACAGAATAAAGCCTGTCTGTGAGGCCAGTGCAGGCTAGGTAGGGTCTTTGGGGCAGTGGCTAGGGGTGTGGTGGGGTGGAGTGCTCTAAGGAGAGGAACTGGGGGCATAGGCTGGCGTGGCAGCTGGGAAACACTGTGAGTCGGAGGTTGGAGCACAGCAGGTAGCAGGTGAGTTGGAAGGACAATGCTAGAACAGGACAACCTTGCTGCCCCAGTCCCTGTGAACCACGAGCTGTTGTCCCCACAGCGTCTTCCACAACCCTCTTGTGTGTCTCACCAACTTTCCTAGGAGTCGGGGTGGCTCTGGGGACAGAGCACACCACCCTGGGGCTACAGAGGGAGCCCTGTGAGGAGAAGGATTGTCCTGGGGCTGGGACCTGAGGAGGGATGGGACATCCCTGAGGAGCTGTGGTGCACTCATGGCTCCTCTAGGGGGCAGTGGGACTCCACTGGAGGCCTTCCTCCAGCTTACCACATGGCAGGCTGTCACTACTCGTCTTAGGATGGGGCCTCCAAGTTCAAGTTTGGCTTGAAAGGAAATGTCAGCTCACGCTGGGTAGCTGGGCCCCAAGGACGTGTCTCCCTCACTGGTGTGCGTGGAGCTCTGTGGGAGGCAGGCTTGCCGTCACTGTGGATCATAAAGCCTGACAATTAAACTCACTTGGGTACACAGGTGTTGTTGTCCCTCACCCCCACCCCCCAGACATGGAGGCCATTTCCTGCCACTGGACTGGGAAGTCAGTTTCCAAGGTCACTCTTGTGTTCTGTCAGAGTCAGGTGTTGAGAGTCCCCCTTCAAACAAATCTCACCTGCTTCACTCCCTAGGCTAGTTTTTTTTTGGGGGGGGGCAGGGGAAATGGGGTACTGGACATGCAGCCTAGGACCTAGCAGATGCTAAGCAAGTACTCTACCACCGAGCAACAAGCCCTGTCCTCTTATCATGTTTTGTTTTGAGACAGGGGCTCACCAGGTTTCCCGTGGTGGCCTTGAGCTCACTCTGTAGCTCAGGTTGGTTTTGAACTTCCAGTCCCTCTGCCTCGCCTCTGAGGAGATGGGACGGCAGGCCTATACCTCCACATGCAGCTTCCTCTCCTGTGGTTGTGAAGAAAGTCCCTGGTTGTGCTTCAGGTAGACCTTAAGGATGGGGGAGACTCCCAGGCCACTCCCCTTATGG